>NC_056734.1:753059418-753434418 GCF_019279795.1 Protopterus annectens
GTATCAGCTGGAGAATCAATTATGGCCCCTAGTTTGCAGTCGTCTGCAAACTTGGTCAGCCATAGTCCTCCTATGCTTGCCTGTACCTCTGAGAAGTATATACCGAACAGGAGGGGTCCTAAGACTGAGCCCTGGGGGACACCACTTGTAACCGGTTTAGAGTCGGATGTAGAGCCTGCAACTCTCACCATGTGGGTTCTATCTCTGTATAACTTTATTCTTGGACTCTTGCATTCCAGTCATACCAGACTTTTTGCTGCTGCTTTGCCTCTACTATTCATTTTTGTGCCAATCCCATGCATTCCCTAGGCTCTCTTGAAATTCAGCACATCCTCCACAACATATTCCTTGTAAGAATCACATACACTCTCCCAGCCATCACAGATTTAGTCAAAGGACCCCTCACACTGACCATAATGTAACTCAAGTGGTGAAAAAAATATGGATTTACAGGGTATCTCTAAATATGCAAAAGAAAATGAGATAGATACTTGTCCTACACTCATGCTCTATGAATACTGTAAATACGGTCCTGTGAATAAACATCTCTACTAAATCATTTATGGATAGCAGGGGGAGGTTTTTAGCTGCTTTACTCCATAACACTTCCATAAACAAATCAGGACTGTTATGAAGTCAACACTTTTGTTGTTCAGCATTTTACAGGGAAAATTCATCCTACTGAAAGTATTTGTCACTCTTCTGCTTCAAGACGACAAAGTCCCCAATTTGGGGTATAGTTAACCATCACCTAAATATGCCTCTTACCTGTGGTGACTGGGATATTAACTAGCCCCATAATATCAATGGCTACCCTTTGAAACACTTTCCCGTTAACTGGCAATGGCATCAAAGCAGTTCCAGTTTGTCTCCCTGCTTTATCTTTTAGACATTGCTCACATATCTTGTAGTAGCTTTTATAGCTTTTTAAATGCATAGCCACAAAAATGTGGACAAGTAATGTTCCTCTTTAACAATTGCAGACTTTTTATTTTATTTTGTGTGGCTTTGGTTCCCACTGTGTCTCTGTGGAAATTTGGCCAGGACATGCCCCAACCTGCTAACATTGTAAAAATGTTATACTAAGACCTTAGTATACATACCAACCAGTGCTTTTGCCTTTGCTTATGGAACCAATTCAGAAGGTTTAGACTGCCCCCAACCACTGTATTCCCAAATACCATAAATAGTGCTGGATACTCCTTTCTAGTGCAGTTATGCTCTGCTGGTTGCAGAAATATCACCTTTTTGTACATTTCCTCAGCACTGTGACATTCCCAGTTAACCAAATTCTCATGTGCTCAGGCAAAGTTCTTACCATTTGCTATCTTAGCAGAAGATCTCCCATCATTTCAAAAGTAGTAACCTAACATCCATTTACCCACTTCTGAAAGTAAGTGATCATTCCTATAATGAAATCACTGCTTTCTGCTTTTCTCCTATGCTCTATAAATATTTTCTGACATTTCAGGAGTAGATTTAGAACATTCAAATAAAAAAAAAGCTTTTAACCTTTAAGCAGTCTACACAGTTATCAAACATTTACTTAAACCACTCACAGCTTTGCCCAAAAGCAGAAGGATTACAGACTCCATTAGCTACCCCTTGTCTGTTTGGTCCTGAATGCATATACATTCAAATCAGCATCAGTATTGACCCTCTTTTTGTCATTTTGGTGTATTGGTTCAGGGTGTTAAAACAATGACCATCAAGTTATCCACCTCCTTACACTAAGGAAAATATTTAAAACTGACTTTACCACCCAGGTCTGAGTTTTCACCCTTGCTACTCTGCTACTAACATATGTTTCTGGTGGATAATAATCTGTTATTGTTCAGGCTGTTGCTACTTCATCTCCCCTGCCTCATTCTGACACTTCCATTTTTATCTCTGTAACTGTAGCATCCTCTGTTCTCACTCTTTTTCACTTCAAGTTGTTTCATCCCCTCAGTTGCTTCTAGTCATCTTGTTTCCACCTCCAGTTTATTCAGATAACCCTGCATTCTGAGGTCGCCTGGTGATGTGTTGGGTTGCCATGATGCATATTTTTCACTCACAGTCATTACCAGGTTTGTCTGGGTTCAGTGGACTGACTCTCAGCTGTACCTGAAATGGTTGTCATCTCATCTGTGATCTCATTGGCAGGCTGGATCCATTTCTGTTGGCATCATTTTTCAGTTGACACTGGTATTTTTGATACTACTTAAAGCGCATTTTCACTTGTCTCCCACCTAATCTGTCTAAAAAAAATAAAAGCTGTTGGGCATGGCATACTGCTGCATGTTTACTGAGTAGGTGCTAGTGCACAAATACCTTCTGATGACAACACTGCTTTGCAGGCAGCATAATTTCAGTTCACTACTACAAATTTATTTGTGATAAATGGGCATACAATCCTTCTGCCACTAATTTGATGTATGATGCTTAAGGGGCTATAGTCTCACAATCTGCACTGCTTAACACTGAAAAATATATGAGAAATGTCTAGCCTTAACAGCACATGATCAATCTGTACTGTTGACATGGGCAACAGCTAACAACTGCTTTACACTGACCAGTTGCACAGCAACGTTATAATCACTGGCTCCCATGGTTTTCAACATCTTGTTCATAGTCTGGTGGCTTTCTAGTGCTACCTTACCAAAAGTATCTGAAAACTTGTCCTAGATTATTTCTACTCATACAGTGTTTTCCAGTAGGGGGTTAATAGTGTATGTATAGTACTAACATCCCTTTCTCTAACTTTACATTAAAATTACCACTTGCCAGGCTACCCTAAGCATACAGAGAACACAAACAATATTACCTTTAAAAATAAACCAACTCTTAAATAGCAGTATTGAATAAATAGCGTGAGCATTAACTTTTAACAAAATGTAAGGAAACAGTTGAATTAACACTGGTTAAATACACTTACCTTTAAGCTAACTCATAAACTACCAGCCACAAGCTTTGGGAAAAGAATAATAGCAATAAAACTATTTAGTAGAAGGAAATACACTTAACCAAAGCATATTGTAAAATCAAATATACAATTTGCTATAAACCCGCACAAAGAAAATACAAAATAAATATGTTTAAAATGCAGGTGACATTCAGGATTAATAACTTCTCTGGATCTGTCACCACTAGAATCAAAAGATTTACTTAATTTCCATCTACTTCTGAGTTATACATCCTAACAACAGTTACACAGTTTCACATGGAATGATATATTCAGTGTGATCTCTGTTCAGGAATTCAGTTTTCTAAACTAACAGTTTCTCTGTCTCGCTCTACTTGAGTCCCAGGCATTATTTCTTTAGTCAGAACACAAGGTTTTTGTTTCCATGGTGGTGATATACTTCAGGAGAGATCCAAATAAGACAGTGTATTCTCTTGACCAGTAGTATTACAAGAAGGAAGCTATAACCTCTGCAAATATGTGCACATTTGGGAATCCAGTTTGCTTTATTATGGCTCTACCGCATATCTTACATGCAGCATCATTTCTGCAAGTTTTTTTTGCAGTCATACAAAAAGGCAGTAAAATTTAACTCAGCTTACTACAGATTTCTGTATTTTTTACTAAAGGCAACTGCAAACTTCACTTAGCCTGTCACATTTTTTCCTTTGAAGACAATTACACTTATTAAATAAAAACCTCTCTACAGCCACTATAATACAATATTTACTGCACGCAGACCCTGTACAGTAAAAGAAAATGCCATATACTCATGCTTTAGTCATTCCTCACTCCAAATGCATAGAAATTAATATGAAAGACTGGAAACTCATACCAGCAGTAGCAACACACACTAATACATATACATATGTTATATAAAAAAATAGCACAGTTGTTTACTAAGCTTAACAATCACAGATGTTTGAATGTGGCTTCTGCTGAGGTCATTATTCGATAGAACTCTGCCACAGGCAAGGCTTGTACATCTGTTCAGACATTCTAAGCTGAGTACCCTTTCCACTTAGCTGGCTAATGAAAGACCTACTTCCAAAGTTTCCACAAACCTCATAGAAAAGCTGGAATATGTCTGCAATCTTTAGTTTTTTCTTGTCCCATCTCAAAGAGGACTAGCTTGCATGTTCAAGATACAGTGTACTACATGCAAATGCCCTGGATTCTGGTAATGCTATGAGGTGAACCTACCCTCCTGTGTTATCTGAATAAAAAAGAGGGTGAATTAACAGAAGATATGGACAATGTTAAAAGGAAATGAGGGAAAAGACGTGAACCCATCCCTGTCCTTGTGGTCCCCAAATTTGCAGTGGATAATGGGTTAGAGTCAGGACTGCAGCAGTTAATACACTCAAATCTCTAATTATGGTAAATTGACTACAAAACTGTGCTATGCTCATCATATTATTCATTGATTAGTCTTATTATTAGGGAAGATAGCTAGAGCTGATAGCCCATAGAGATGGGGACTGGCTAACCTCAGAAAATGAGAGCAGTGTGCTTTTCAAGATGACAGAGATAAATTCTGTAATGGTCTCAGAAATGAGGCCCAATCTACAGTGCTTGGAAAAGGTATGGACTGCATCTAAAACATCCTGTATACTAACTCCTTTCATGAAGGTAGTGATAAACAGCTGTGCCATTACAGAATGTGTTTTTTTTTTGTACATGGGTGCTCTTTCCCCCTTCTGATTGCTAGTCATTGAGGTTCCTCCCATAGGACTCAAGCCCACTTGTTCCTAGGGGCTTGAAGTTTTCACTCAGATCCCCTACAGTGACAGCCTTCCCTAGGAGCTGTCATCCAGGCAATCTATGATGAATTTGCCATTCCTAACATTATTATGGCCATGAGAGCATTGTATATGGATGGATCTAACCTCTCCACAATGGTGATGTCCAAAGTAAATACATCACAGTAGGGGAAAACCCATTGCCCTTCTAAGAGCACATGTGCTCCTGCTTGCATAGCCATCAAGGGCTACCATCATGTTTATAGATTAATATTGGGCTATCAGTCTGCAAACTATTACAAGCCTAGTCAATAACCAGAGGTCAGAATCAAACCCTGTACCTTGTTTCTGTGATGTAAATATCTTATCTATTATGTCAAACCTTTCCCCAAATGCCATCCCTGCACCAGCCCCTGCCCACATGACTCTATCCTTGCCCTCTTGCAGGGATCATGTCTGGGAACTGTGGCTAGGACCAGCAATGACCTATCCCTCTCCCCCAGTATGCATCTTCTGTGATGTTCTTTCAAGCTTCTGACCCACTAATAGAATCTCAGACACTTGGGTTATATTCAGAGTTTTATCCCTTTATGCCACCAGAGTGGGTCATGTGTGATCCAACCTTACATAAGAAAGGGTTCTTAGCATTGTGGCAGAAATTAATATAATGCTTTATCAATTTTCAAATGGTTTGCATGGACACTGGCAACCCTTCTTGTTTTCAGGAAATGTCTCAAAGAGTTGTTCATCTACTAAACTCTTAACCTCTGTCTAGATAACATCTCACTTGCCTGCACATATTGAGGTAGTGCAGGATTCTTCAGTTTGTTTCAAGATGCCAGTAAAAAATATTAGGAATTTGTTCAGTTTGCTTTAGTGTCTCTTATGTGCTTACTTTACATATGAAAGACAGATTAGTATACGGACCTCTAAAATGGCTGCACATTAAGTAACAGCTTAATTCGAGCTTTCCCGATATGAAAACAGAAGCTCAGCAAAGAAAGCCAGTGGACTTATATTTCTGGGTAAATTTCAGTAACTGGTAAGTAAGTGTACTGCTTGGATGCCAGGAAAAAATCAGTTAAAAAAGGTGAGGAAAAAACACTGACTGGGAAGAGTACTACAGCTGTTCAACAAAAAGCAGTGCAAGCTATAGACATGACTTCCACTAACCTAGAGGAAAGTACAAGACAACTGCACACAGACCTGATTAAAATAAACAAAATACTGATGGAGTATATCAACTCAGATAACAAAAGACTGGAAAAAACGGAAGAAGCGTTAAACAGATATTTGGATAAGGTGATAAAACTATAAAAATATGAGGCTGAAATGAAGAAAAGGTTGGCCGAATATGAGACTGCTCAAGAAGAGATGTTTCAAAAAATAATAGAATTAGAGGACAGAGCACATAGAGAAAACCTGAGATTTTATGCTGTACCAGAAAAGCAGGAAGAAATACACTGTATTAATTTTATGAAAGCACAAATAAGCAACTGGACTGGTATTCCAGGGCAGGAGTTGTTAATTGAAAGGGCACATTGTGTGTATACTCCAAACCTGGTTATGAGAAAGCAAACTAGATGATTAATAATGAAGATGTAATCCTACCAGCAGCAGAAGCTAATTCTGACAAAACTGTGGCATAAGGACAAAGTACTAAAAGTGGGAGACATCAGAGTATTTGTGGAGAATGATTACTCACTGTACACCAGGCAGAAGAGGAGTGAATTTATTCCACTATTCAGGGAATCCCAAGAAGGTGTGAGATTCAAACTGCTGTACCCAGCTATCTTCAAAATATTCTTTCCTGGAGGGACAAAAATCATTTTTGATGCAGTACATACTAAGCAGGAAATACAAAACTTTGGCAAACAAAAAGTGAGCTGTGAAACTAGAGATTGTGCTTCTTATTCTTCTGGTAATAAAGATCACAGAAAGACTGTCACATGGAAACCTTTTCCAATGTTTCAATGGAAAATGTATGAGAGAAGGAAAAAGGCACACAAGTTGACTAGAAGAATTGAGAGTGCACTGGAAATGAAGAGATACATGAGTTGGGAGATGGAGATGAACAGTAATAAAACCAGCAACTTGGAAAGTGACAAATGTGGGATTGCAAAGCAATAATTATATTTGTGAAACATGACAGAACAATAACATTTGGATATATTGAATTTTTTTGACTTTGTTAAACTTGTAGGGGACTCTAAAGCATATGCCGTACTTCATGTCATTAATTTCTGGAAAAATATCTAGGAGTGGGGAAGAAGAGGGAGAAAGTTAACTGTAAGTTAAACAATTTTTCCCTAAAAGTAATATTTATATACTGCATGATTTTCTTTGAATGCTACAAATTCAAGTGTGTTCACTTATTTTTAAGTGTAATGGGGATACGGATAAAAACAGCTGCTCCTGTTTTTCCTCCCTTATTCTCACTTTCTCCTTGTTCAGTTTTGAAAAATGTAGGCACTGCAGTGTAACAAAAAGAAGAAAAGTCTGGTCAAAAGAGCATGACAAAAGAAATACTGATGTACTTTTTCTCATTCTTGTATTAGAGAATGACTGGATTAAGGCCCTTATCTTCATCTAGTAACAAGTTTTAAGAGTAAATAAGTAAATGGAAAAGAACATTGAATATTATAGAGCTTTTTTTCTAGAAAGTTACTAAAAAAAACTTCTGTTCCTCCTTTCTCCCTGTCCACTTTACTAAAACAAAAAAAACCCTGCAAGAGCCTCCCTGTGTTCTGTGTGCTTCTCAGCTGATAAGTATATTTTTGGCACTTTTTAACTATTCAGAGTTGAATAAAACAATAATTGAATTCAGTTCAGAATACATTTTGAAGAAATTGCATTTATTTAAACTGTATTTGCTTTAATACTGCTACATACTGAAGTGTGCTAGCTTGCACTGCACTTGAATTGTTTTTAGTGCTGTTTTAGCTACTTTTCTGTAAAAAAAAAAAAAAGCTCTAAGCCTGTTTCGCACCTTTCCTGTAACTAGTGTAGTCCAGGTACAGATTTGCTGTATCCAGGACGGTATGTAAGCTTCTGAGCCCCCTAAGCCTTTCTCTGTTGGAGGGAAGCCTTCTAGCTTATCAGTGGGAGTGGTAAGTACTAAGTAGTCTATCTACCACAAGAGGAGTGGTTTCTGGCCAGAAATTGTAGTTTATTGGCCGTTTGGGCAGTTTTTCCATCTCTTTCAAATTCTGGTTTAAAAGCCCGCTTTTGCGCTTGTTTCCCACCTTTCCTGTAACTAGTCTAGTCCAGATACAGGTTTGCTGTATCCAGAACTGTTTGTATGCTCCTGAGCCCCCCAAGCCTTTCTGTGTTAGAGGGAAGCCTGCTAGCTTATCAGTGGGAGTGGCAAGCACTAGGTTACCTATCTACCACATAAGGAGTGGTTTCTGGCCCAGAAATTGTAGTTATTGGCCATTTGGGCAATTTTTCCAAGCCCGCATTTGCACTTGTTTCCTTCCTCTAACTAGTATAGTCCAGCTACAGATTCTTAGTTTTAGAACTTGAATTTGCTTATTCGTGCTTAGTACTTGTTCAGAACTTGTTGTAAGCACAAAATAAGCTACAAATTACTATAGCACTCAACCTTCCTCATTACCTACAGGAAAACAGTTTTTGTACTTACTTTTCTCATTTGCTTAGAGAAAAACAGCTCTTGTACTCACTTTCTTCACTTATCTAGAGGAAAATAGTTTTTTATTCAGGCATGTCCAAGGGTCATCTCCCAGTGTTCTCTCCTGTCTATCTGATGAATCTGGGCATCTTGGGGCAATGTAGCAATTGCCTCATGTACACAGACAACCCTCTCCTCCTAGCACCCAACACTACAACCTGTGAGAGATGCACTTATCTAGCCAAACTGGAGGTAAAGCTCTCTCCAACCAAGACTGAACTTGATAGTCAAGAGGAGAAGGTAAACGCACCACACCACACTCATCACTTAGTCCCACTAAATCTACACCACCAAAATCCATACACAGAAACAAAAGACTTTGTAGAGGCTCTCAAAAATAATCTGCTCAAGCAACCGAGACCACCAAAGCAGAAACGCAAGCAACCTCCACCCTCTAACACAACCCAAATGACACATAGCACACAGACTTAGTGTGCCAATAAACTGCAGCCCATAAGGCAAAACAACATACCCAAAAAAATAATCATAGGTGACTCTATAGTCAGACACACTGATGTCCCACTCACTAGGCTAAACAAGGAGAAGGTTACTGTCAGCTGCTTGTCAGGTGCCAGGATCCACCACATAACCCATGCACTCAGGTCACTCCACGACAAGTACAAATATGACTCTGTCATTGTCCATGTTGGTGTGAATTACCTGAGACATACCTCCCTGGACTACATGAAAAGAGACATAGAAGAGCTCTGCGATCTTGTAGCCCAGGCAGGTATGACCCCATCCCTGAGTAGCATTCTGCCATCACCAAAAATGATAGCACAGTACAATGACAAAATAATTGACTTCAACAATTGGCTAAGCTTCTGGTGTCATTCTAAGGGGATCCAGTATCTGTCTGCCTGGGATAACATGGTCGACAGACCATGATGCTTTGCCAGAGATGGCCTGCACCTGTCGTTCCTGGGATTCCAGATGCTGGCTAAGGCTCTTGCCACACTATAGTGCCTTTTTTAGGCAAGGTTCAAATGACAAATTCACCACCGTAACAGGAACAGGCAAGCAAAAACTGAGGGTAATGCTACTCAATGCTAGAAGTCTAAATCTCAAAATGCACTCACTCAAGGCACTCCTTAAAATGGAGAACATCGATATCTGTGCAGTGACTGAGACCTGGTTCAAAGCTCCAGCGAGCACATCTGCACTACCAGGCTATAACTCATAGCACACTTTTTGGCCATGTAACCAGGACCAGAACACCAATGGCGGAGGTGTGTGCATATTCATTAAGGATATCCACACCTCCAGGCTAGTTGCTCAGCATAATGCATCCGAGGTTATCCAAGTGCAACTAACTCTGGGCAAATCTGCAATCCAAACTGTAGCTAGATACAGATCACCCACCATGCCCCAGGATTCCCACTCTTCTTTTCTTGATATACTGGAAAATATTAGGTTCAACCAAACATCCTAATTATGATCGATTTCAACTATCCCTCCATTAACTGTGAAACCTACTTATGTACCACCTACTTCACTCAAACCTTTCTGGAATTCATAAATTCCAATGCCCTGTATCAACCTATCCACACCCCCACCAGGGGCAACAATATCCTAGACCTAGCCATTACCAACATGAGTGACCGATGTTCCACACCTGAAGTCAGCTCCTCATTGGTCCGATCCGACCATAAGCTAATCACCCTAGATAATCACATCCCATCCCAACCTCCCCCAATTTCTCCAAAGCCAACTTCATGCCTATTAAGACGGATGGACAATACAGTTACGACTGCTGAATCCCACACAGATGCACTCTATAAGCACTTACACGAGTGCATGGATTGTGCTATCACACACAGAACCGAGACTCTATCCTCCAAAAAAAGGAAGCCAATCTGGTGGTCGCCTGCCATAAACAAACTGTACAACAGAAGGAAGAAACTGTTGCAAAAGAAAGTAAAATCCCATGAGTGGAGGATCTCCCTGGTCAGCCTCAGTAAGAAGCTGAGATCCCTTATAAGATCCTCCAAAGCTAGCTACAAAAACAAAATCACCACTGATTCTAAGGACAACCACAAAGCATTCTACAGCTATGTCAAGAATCTCAATGGCAACACCCAGATCTGCTCTGAGTTACAGCACAATGGCACAAAAAGTACAGAACCAACTGATATGGCCAACATCCTGGCAGATAGGTTCAGTGCTAACTTTACCCCCTCTCACCCCCTAAAGGGCCCATATGTATACAGGAAGAATGCAGAGTCCCTGTAATCACAACTATGCAGATAAAAGCTGCACTCTCTAAAGCCAAAAACACAACATCCATGGGACTGGATAACATCCCAGGCTGCGTTTTACACGAACTTCATAACAAACTGGCTCCCCACCTACGCACCATGTTCAATCATAGCCTCACATCAGGCTTTCTGCCCACTGAATGGCACACAGCAACAGTTATCCCACTCCACAAAGGGGGAGCCACCACTGATCCCGGGAACTATTGCCTATTAGCCTGATGAGCCTGGTCTACAAGGCTATGGAACGTATCATCATGGAACTCATAAACAAAGACATTGGTAACTTTCAAATTCTGGACCCCACCCAGTTCAGGTTTGTGAAAGGCAGATTGTGCCTCCTGAACATGATCAACTTCTTTGAGGCAGTCACCAAAGCCGTCAACAAGGGTAAGGTGGTTCACACAGCCTATTTTGACCTACCCAAGGCTTTTGACACCATCCCTCATTCTGGAATTATAGCTAAACTCACTAAACTAGGTATAAATCCCTACATCACAAGATGGGTTGCCAACTGGCTCACTGACAGAATCCACACTGTAAAAGTTGCAGACTCCAAATCTGACCTCAAACCAGTGACAAGTGGAGTCCCACAGGGTTCAGTCCTGGGACCTCTCCTATTTGGTATCTACTTCTCTGAAGTACAGGCTAACAAAGAAGGCCTCTGGCTAACAAATTTCGCAGATTACTGCAAACTAGGAGCCATAGTCGAGTCCCCAAATGATGTGGACATCCTACAGAAGGACCTCACTGAGACAGATGCCTGGTGTCAGAACCATGGCCTCAAGCTGAATGCCAAAAAGTGCACTATAATCCCCTTTGGTAAAAACTCTGTACCCATGAACTACCACATAGGCAGCAGTCTACTTAACACCGAATTTGTGATAAGAGATCTTGGGACCCAGTAGGACAGTAGCCTCTCCTTTGATAATCACACCACCACAGTAGTCAGAAAGTCCTTCTATATGACACACCTCATCACAAAAGAGTTCTCATCCAGGAATAAAGAGGTCATTGTTCCCCTCTACTCGACACACATTAGACCCATTATAGAGTACAACACCCTTTTTGTAATGTACCTCACAAGACATCTGCAGCAGCTGGAAAGGCCACAGAAGTACCTCACAAATAGGATTACTGGCCTCAAACAGATGCCCTAAACTGATCATCTAAAAAAACTCCAGCTTTACTCCATAGCATATCATCTACTCCGAGGTTATCTCTGCCTAACATATAAAGCTATGTCAAACCCAGAGCTGTTGGACAAGCTACACCTAAAGAAATCCCAATCCCTCCAAGCTACACATTCTAGGGACCTAAACCTAGTCACCACAATAAACAGGACATGCTGGAGGGATAGATTCCTGTCTCAGAGACTTTCCATACTCTGGAACAAGCTACCCATCTATGTCAAGCAAAGTTCCTCATTAGCACTCTTCAAAAAAATCTTGATGAGTGGATGAGAAATAGGAAATACACCCTGCGGATCACTGCTGTGGTTCTTCTTGACAGTGGCACAGGAAAATAACTTTCTTGGGTGGCATAAGCCAGGGAACCTTGTTGGCTAGGCTTACTTAGGCCCTTGGGCTGATAGCCTAGTACCGACCTATAAACCTATGCTTAGTAGAAACTTTTTATCTGGTCCTCATGTCTCCATGGAGACAATCTGATAAAGAAAATGGCTAGGGGATAATGTTTTCTGAAAGCATTCAAGTGTTTTCCAGCTAGGAGAGCTATAAAAATAAGACAAAATCAGACAGCACTTAGTAGACGCACAGGCTGTACCATGCATCTTAGGACGGATAACCTTTCTTTTAGGTTAACCTAAGTCTGTATGTATGGATGTCAGTTTGGGACACATGCTCTTACTAGAAGGGTAAAACTTCAATATTTGAAGAAGTACATAGTTTTGTGCATTAGTATTAAGTTAATAGGTTTTATGGGGTATTGGGTGTATTTTTGAGGGCGTTTAATAAAATAAAACATTTTGTAAGATGTATAAAAGATCAGCCTGCCAAACAGTGCATGCATGTAACACAAAAGATGGAACTAGACACTTAACAAAAAAAGCTGCTACACATAAAAGGTGGAAATAATAACTTTTTCACACAATAATGCTTTCTGTAATGTGTTTAAATGGCAATGGTCTCACAGATAAATACAAAAAAGAAAGATTAGTGAAGTATATTAAAAATGTAGAGTGCAAATAGCAATGATACAGGAGATACACTTGGAAAGAACTGAACATGTGAATTTGATAAAGAAAGGTCTTCAGGAGGGTTATTCAGTGGAATACTTGGGACAAATTAATATAGGAGTACTTACATTAATTGTAAGTGGAGCTCCAACAGTGATAGAAGAGGGTAAAAAAAGATAATAATGGTAGATCTGTAGTACTAAGGGGATACTGGCAAGGGAGGATTACACTGGCATGTAGTTATATTCTACCTAAAACTGTTATAATGAAGCTTAAGAAAATTCTGGGAAAAATAATCAGCTTTCAGCAAGGAATATTACTTATAGCTGGGGAATGGGATTTGATTTGAAGCATTGAAGATGTGGTGGGGGGCCCAGAAGGGAAAATATAATAAAAAGGTAGATTTTTGAAGAAGTTTATCACAATATTTGGCATGGAACATGTGAATTCAGTACTAGGAATTCTGAGTGAATTTACATATTATTCCCCAAGATACAAAAACTGGGCTAGGCTAGACAGAATTTACATTTCACAGAAACATGTGCATCTAATTGAAAGTCTTGATACACAATCAATAACTATTTCAGATCATGCGCAGATAACTAAAATAAAAATACTGTAATGAAATAAAAATTAGATACCTGTGCTTTGGCACCTATTTGTCGAAAAGGGAGGACTATAAGGAATGGGTAGTGGAAATTATTCAGGAGCTATTAGAGAAGATAGAAACTTCTTCTGAAAATATACCTAGGGAGTGGGATAAAATTAAAGTGAAGTTTAAAAATATGGTGGAAATAAAAGAAAGGAAGATATGGTTAAGACATAAGAATTATTTAGAGGTACTGGTGAATGTTAAAGTATTGCAGAATAGGGTGAATCTCAAAGAAGAAGAAGAGAAGCAACTGCAGAATGCTAAACAGAAAATATGGGATTACCTCGATAATATGCATGAGTTTATAAAGATTGCTGTTAAGCAACTTTTTATTTTTGATAACTCTAGAACACAAAAATGTTAGCAAAATGGCTCAAGTAACAGAAAGTAGAAAGGGCGGTCTCCAAGCTTAAGAGAGTCTATAACAAGGAATATAAGATATGCTGTAGAGGTATTAGAAATATTTTGGAGATTCTATGAAAATCTGTATAAATCAGAGAAATATGTAAATCAAGAAAAGGTATAAATGGAAATGTTTGTGGAAGAATTACATATGCCAAGGTTAGCAGTAGATGAGGCTCAATTACTAACAGGACATCAGGAAATAAGATACAAATGGTGACATATAACAAATCCACAGGAAAGTCCCAGGACTAGATGGTATCCCTGTGGAAGTTTGGAAGCTAGAAGGGAGAAAACTGATAAAGATCCAGAAGGTTTTGTTTAACAGTATTTTAAGAGAAGGCAAAGTACCAACATCCTGGAAGAAAGCAGTGGTAACCGTAATAACTAAAGAGGGTAAAGACCCATCAGATCCAGCTTCATACAGGCTTGTTTCAATACTAAACTATGATTATTGAGTATTTATGTTTATAATGGCTAAAGGAATGACAAATGTGCTAACTAAATTGATAGATATAGACCAGTGTGGTTTTGTGGAGGGGAGACAAACATTTGACAACATTAACAGAGCATTGATGATTCAGAGGGAAGCAGAATGCAAGAAAATACCACTGTTGTTGATGGGTGTTGAAGCAGAGAAAGCATTTTACACAGTAAGCTGGGACTTTATGAGCAAGGCAATGGAAGCATTTGCATTCCATGACAAAATTATAAGGTTGATTAGAAAAATATATGATGGATCTGAGGTGAAAGTTAAAGTGAGTGGGATTCTCGCTAATACTTTATTCTTGAGCAGATGAACCAGGCAGTGGTGTCATCTTTCCCCTTTGTTATTTGCATTATATTTAGAACCTTTGGCAAAGAAAATAAAGAACTCAGAAATTCAAGGATATAATTGGTATGGTAGTCAAGAAAAGCTGGCTCTATTTACAGATGATATTATTTTACACCTGATAAAACCAGCAAAGGATATTTCAGTGTTGTGGAACATTTTGAGACGGTTTCAGATCTTTTGGGGATACAAAATTAATGAAGTTAAAACAAAGGAAACAGCTGTAAATTATGTACCCACATATGAAATGGTTCAGCAGTATTCATATTTATGGGGACATAATAAAATTAATTACTTAGGAGTATTGATTAAAAATGATTCCAGTGTGGAAGCTAAGGATATGTGGGAAGAGACTAAACAAAAGATAATACAAAAACTGAGAAACTAGAAGCTCTGTTATATGGATATGGATAGTAAGATACAAGCAGTTAATTTGTTTTCCCTTTAGTCTTGTACGCAGGTCAGGCATACTTTTATCAACCAGAGGAGAGATTATGGATATCAATTAATAAAGGGCTGAAGGATTTTCTCTGGGATGGGAGGACATCAAGAGTCAAGTGGGATAAGATGATTATCCCAATAGAACAAGGTGGATTGGGATTACCTGATTTGAAGGGGTATTTCAGATCTACACAGTTAAGGCTCCTATACTTAACACAAGCAGAAACCTATTATTCAAAGCAGACAGGGATGATGATGAAACAGGAGGCAAGCTCAAGAAACAAGGAGAGACTGGGATTTTGGATGCAAATCTTTAAGGAGAATAACAATAATCATACAGAACATTATATTCATAAAGTCAAAGAAAGTATTCTAAGAACTAAGCCAACACGGGAATACAGAAAGGACATTCTGCTGATATGGATGACTGCAATTACGGATACAGACAATAGGCAAGAGGGAGCTGGAACTGATTGGAGAAAAATGACAAAGGAATGAAGGTATTGGGAGCAAATAACTAAAGAGGGGAAAGGTGTCAAGAATTTATTTGGATTGCGGTTTAGAGACTGACTTCCCTATCAAGGATTGATATCAGAGTATAGGCAGACGGAAAGAAATCGGGGGTACTAAACAACAGACCATCACTGGTAGAGTTTTTAGTAGAATCTAGAACAGATGCTGCTTAAACAAAAAAAAAGAATAATTAGTAGAATGTATAAAATATTGCATTATTGCTTTAAGAATCAGTCAGAGGAGGTTAGAAAGGATTGGGAAGAGAAATTGAATAAGCAATTTACAAAGAAACAATGGGGGTATATGTATATCTCCCAGATATGTAACAAAATCTAGAAGATTTAGGAATTTTGCTCGAAAATGCTTACTTAGGTATTTTTATACCCCTAGCAGAAACCAGAGAATTCAAAAAACAGTTCAATGCCCAAACGAGTAGTAGTCACACCATAAGCTCACTCATAAACCAAGTTACAAGAATGAAGCTCCACAAATTTATTAGTTAAGCGCTTTCTTCCCCAAGCCTTCGGGGACTTCATCAGAACTAATTTCCCTACAAGTCAACCCTTTTATACAAACTAATAAAAACAGTTAATTGAATGCAGTTAATTGAATAATTAAATGAAAATTACTTTGTACATGAAAACTATTGTTTCTTTTAAAAATATAATAAACAATATATACCCTGTTGTTAAAAACATATGATACATTTAAAATGTTAATGCTTTTTTCTTTAATACAGGCAGTAAAGATAGATAGTCATTTAATCCTGGTTCTATTAAGGCATTTAACTTAACAATCCAATAAAATTCCTTCAAATCCATATTCAATTCCCACCAACCACCTCTTGGGTTGTGTTTAATCACTTCAAGAATACCAAACATAAATTTTGTAAAACCTTGACAGGTCAATGAATGTTTAAAAAGAGCATTGTTGGTATTACCTTTAGCAATAGCATACAAATGTTCATATATCCTTAGGCAGAATTTTCTTTCTGCTTTACCAATGTAATAATATAAACATGTTTGACAAATAGCAACATAAATAATCCCTTTTGTGTCACAGTTGCCTCTCTGCAATAAAATGCCCTTCCTGTTGCCCCCTATGTGTACCACATCTTAATTCAACACAAACGGGCATTGTTTGCAGTGACCATACCTGGTCGTTCCTTTCAAAGACAATGTCCTGGGTGTAATAAGGTGTTCAGTCAAAAATTTAAAGTTTTTCCCGACTTTATACACAAAGCTGGGTATTTGCCCTAAGTTGTTAAAAATGTCAATATTACCTTTAAAAATAACCCCGTTTCTTTTTATGATCTCCTTGAGTGTCCGTTCTAATGTTTTCACAGGTCTTTACTCACAGATGTGGCTTACGTACTATTGTTTCTTGGATGATACTTTTATCCTTTGGAACGATTCAAAATCCAACTTCAAAATTTTTTTGAACACATTAATCAGATATGTCCATTTTTTAAATTTACTGCCAACTTTTCAGATGTGGAGATTAGTTACTTAGACGTGAAGATTTCTAAAGATAAATTACAAAATAAGTTTGAATCTAGAATTTATAGGAAGGAAACTTTCTCAAACAGTTATCTAGATTTTCAAAGTTGTCACCCTTTCCACACTAAAAAAAAAACATTTTTAAAAGACAGTTGGTCAGGGCAGGTAGAATGTGTTCTAAGAGGGAAACATTTTTGGAAGAGGTATCCATCATTACAGATATGTTTAAAGTAAGAGGATATCCAAGTGGGTTATTGGAAAGGGTGGTGGAACAAGTAACCAAAGGATGGGGTTCAAGATACAAGCCTTTGTTGGCTAGTGGTGAGACCATCCATAAACAAACCACCCAATCCCCCACTAAGAATGGTTACAATACCAGTATGGTTATTCCCTATGAAACTGGAGAATGGACACTCAAGGAGATCATAAAAAGAAATGGGGTTATTTTTAAAGGTAACTGAAATTTTTAACAACTTAGGGCAAATACCCAGTTTTGTGTATAAAGCCAGGAAAAACTTTAAATTTTTGACTAAACACCTTATTACACCCAAGAAATTGTCTTTGAAAGGAACGACCAGGTGTGGTCACTGCAACCAATGCCCATTTGTGTTGAATCAAGATGTGGTACACACAGGGGGCAACAGGAAGGGCATTTTATTGCAGAGAGGCAACTGTGACACAAAAGGGATTATTTATGTTGCTACTTGTCAAACATGTTTATATTATTACATTGGTAAAACAGAGAGAAAATTCCGCCTAAGGATATATGAACATTTGTATGCTATTGCTAAAGGTAATACCAACAATGCTCTTTTTAAACATTCATTGACCTGTCAATGTTTTACAAAATTTATGTTTGGTATTCTTGAAGTGATTAAACACAACCCAAGAGGTGGTTGGTGGGAACTGAATGTGGATTTGAGGGAATTTTATTGGATTGTTAAGTTAAATGCCTTATTAGAACCAGGATTAAATTACTATTTATCTTTACTGCCTGTATTAAAGAAAAAATTATTAGCATTTTAAATGTGTCATATGTTTTTAACAACAGGGTATGTATTGTTTATTATATTTTTAAAAGAAACAAGTTTTCATGTACAAAGTAATTTTCATTTAATTATTCAATTAACTGTTTTTATTAGTTTTATATAACAGGATTGACTTGTAGGAGAAATTAGTTCTGATGAAGTCCCCGAAGGCTTGGGGAAGAAAGCACTTAACTAATAAATTTGTGGAGTTTCATTCTTGTAACTTGGTTTATGAGTGAGCTTATGGTGTGACTACTACTTGTTTGGGCATTGAACTGTTTTTTGAGTTTTCAGTATTTGGATGTCCTTCAAACGGTTACTTTTTGGACTAGAAACCGGAGAATGTTTCCTCGTGTAGACAGCAAATGTTGGAGGTGTGATGGGGAAGAAAGTAATTGGGAACATCATATTTACTGGGAGTGTAATGAGTTTGCAGACTTTAAAGATTCCCTGCAGACTACTCTTATCAGAGATACTGGGTGAGCAAACTGATGTATTTAGGGAAACAATTTTTCTGAGCTATGATGCAGAATCCAAATTGCCTAGACATAGTAAGGCTTTGCTGAGTCCAATTATTGTAGCTGACAAAAAAGCCATTATTAGAAAATGCTAATCAAAGTCTAACCTAACCATACTAGAAGCAGTGAATATAGTTACAGAGATAAAACAGCCGAAACTGGGATCTTTAGAAAAGGATAGGTGCAAATCACATAGAAAAAAATGTGAACTGTGGGAACAATACATACAGGTGAGAAATTAGGTTTACAAGAAGGCAGGATTTAAATGAGCTATGTAATGTTTGACTGACAATGATTGGTTAGACTATAAGTGATGTATAATGTTTGCAACTAAAATGATGTCAATATGGTTTGTGATGTATAATGCTTGAAACAAAGATTATGTCAATATGTTTTTTTTTCATTTATGTAAATGTTTGATTGTCTCTGTCATAAGTGATCATTTAATAAAGATATTCCTTGTTTAAAAAAAAGGCATATTAGTATACAAGGGAAACATACCCTTATGTAACATGAGGAAAGTTTCTTTACATATCAAAATCTGCAGATGAGAAGCTCTCCAGTTTAAGGTCACTGTCTTATTTTAGATCTGCAGAAGCCACTGGTTCAAAATGATGTAAAGTTAGTTTTTCCAATATGAAATTCAGGTCATAGCCTAGAGCCAGAGTTGGTCTGAAGGGAGCCCAAGATGAATGATACCCCTTAAATACTGCTTTTCTGTTGGCTTAGAAGCCATGGGGGTCTAAAGGCAAGCAAAGCAGCCAGACATGGCCAAAAGGTACCTTTAATAAACATACATGCTAAGCCAGTGAAGGTATGTCTGACAGACTATAGACAAGTCTACCTGTAAAGAGTGCAGGTCCCTCCTATGGCAATTGAGGTAAAATCTCTCATTTGGCTAGGTAAAATTTGTTGTTACTTGGTCATTCATCATGCTAAGAAAAATATTTCTGGAAGACTGGTGCCCATATGGAAGTAATGTCATATCCTCCAAACTCCTACAGTCAAGATTGACAGTTTGGGGTGGATATAAGATCCCCTGCACCACACCAAAAGGTCTACAAGCTGTGGCAGCAGGAGAGATTTCTCCCTTGCCATATGGATTAGGTGAAAGAAATGAAAGTTATGTACTTTCTATGTCCTGCTCTGCCCTGACAAACTCAGATTGAGTTTGACTCATGTATCCCTACAATTAGTACTGCTTTGATTCAGAGAAAGGCTTTAGGTAAAAATAAGCAGAGGGAAGGTAGGTGGGTTGCCATATCGGATGGACTAGAATGACAGGGTCTATCATTATGGCAACTACATAACTTCAATATCCCATTCATTCAGTCCATCCTATCTGACATATGGGTCAGAGTCCCCATCTACTTGAACCCTGGGTAGTCTTATGACAGGAGACCTTTCAGGATGGAAGCCCTGAATGAAGCTCTGGCTCTGGACATGCAATCTAGCTTATTGTGCTTGACAAATGTATGGGTTGAAGACCATGTGGCAGTCTGACAAATTTAATCCTACAATAATGTTCTGCAAAAGGCTGCAGAAGTTGCAATAGCTCTGGTTGGATGGACCTTTGGCTTAGTGGGCAATGATTTGTTTTTGACAAGCGTATATAAGTACAGTATAATCAGACAGCCGTCTGGATAGATAAACTTTGGAAACGTTCCTACCAAACGTGTTATGTGCAAAGGACAAATAGCTTCTCATCTTTTCTGTGGAAACTGTCCTGTGAAGGTAAAAGTGAAGTTGTCTGAATTCACCCAAAGTATTCTCCTTTGTTCTAATAATTTGGGAAGAACACTAGTAAATGAATAGGTTGAGAACAATTGGTTTTGGAAGCAAACTTGGGAAGAAAGGAGGGACTGTTTCTAAGAGTAATTCTATCTTTATGAAAAAATGATGTGTGGGAAACAGAAGACAATGCATGGAGTTCAGAAACCCTTCTGGCTGATGTGACCACTGCTAACAGTATGACTTTCAAAGAAAAATATTTTAATTCTGTGGTAGCAGCAAGTTCAAATGGAGGTCTGGACAAAGCTTCCAAAATTATTCAAATCCCAAGGTGGCACTGGATCCTCTATGGGAAATCTTAAATGAGATGTTCCATTGGAAAAGGCTTTACATAGTATATGACAGGCTAAGGAAGAGTTTTGAAACCCAATGTAGAATGAGGAAATAGTCAACAACTACACTTTGATAGTAGAACAGCTAGATCCAGTCATAAGCAAGGAAGCCAAGAATTTGTGCACATCAGCCACTAGAGCTAAGAAGGGATCGATGTTGCAAGACTTAGCCCCTGCAACATACCTCTTTTATTTGCCACAATACAAATCACATGTAGATGATTTCTGAGGTGCCATAAGAATATGAAATACATTAGAAGAAATTGAAGAGTCAGATGCCATCACTGGAACTGGAGATGCCATGCAGTCAGCTTCAGGTTGGGAAGGTCTGGGTGAAGCCCCCACTTGGTTAAGTGATCTGATCCCAAACAGGATCTAGTAGCAAAGGAGACTCCTTTGAATACTGTCATAGGAGAAGGAATGAGATTGCGCTGGGCAAGAATGGGGGCAATGAGAATGATTGTTGCCTTGCACCAAATGGGTTTCTATATGAATTTTGAAATGAGCAGAGTTGGTGGATAAGCATAGAGCAGTTCATGAGACCGACTGGACAGAGTGCCCCTGGGGTTCTGTCCCTGATGAGAGAGGGAATGGCAAAGTAATTAGTGCACTTGGTGTTCTGAGGGGTGACAAACAGATTACAGTATGGTTTGTCCCTGTGACATTGTGAGGTACTGCCAGCTGTACCAGGGGAAGTGAGGCAGTGCATGTGTGATATATGCCAGCATGACTGGTTGAAGTTTTGTAAATAATCTTGTCATTTGACTGTCACATTAATTTGTACAGATGCATATATTAAAAATGTGTTTGTAAAAGTTGCTTATGTTAAAAAAAATGCTGTAACAAAATTTAATCTTAACAGGGTTCTGAATGTGAACTGTGCCAGCGTCAGGTAACTAGATGTGATTTAATTCTACAACCAGCTGAAGGACGGAACTCTGGCAGCAGTGGTTTGTTTTTGTTTTTCTTTGGAATCTGATATATAAAAGATCTATGTCAGTTATCACAGTGATATTAGTTCAGTAGTTGGTTGTACAGTTCAGTGTGTGTGGAATATCTCATCTTGCCTTGTGGAAGTGAGCATCTCAGCAGTACATCTTTCCTTGCAATATTAGTTGAGTTAACTAGGGACAGCTTCTCTTTAATTTAGTTAGGAAAGGTATCATGAGATTAGTTTAGTATTATTTCTTTTTCTGCATGTGAGATTCTATCCAACTGTGTTATTTTATATTTACTGTGACTGAAAACTCTGTTTATTTTAACTAAATATTAAGTATTTTCCTGTTTTCTATTTTTATTATCTATTATTAATTATTTTGTATTGTTTCATTGTGGCTGGTCTTTTAGTGAATACTTTTATTATCCTGAGTACCTGTTTTTATTTCAGTGTCATTGTGGCCACTCCAAAAAGCCTTACTGCTTTGGTCACACTCTACTATTCATATCAATATTAATTTGACACAGTATTATTGGATACCCCTTTTAAGAGACTTAAGAGTATTTGGCTGGTGGCAGGCCCTTATAAGCTGCAGAAAGGGGCCACAGCTGGTGAATCTGTGTTAGCCTTTCCCGTGTGTGTGTATGAAAATCAGCTGTTCAAGTGTTACTTGGACTGCGGGTTTCCATCATGGTGTCCTAGGCAAGATTTTATTGTGGTTACTAGCTTTCATCATTTTGCCTACATCTCCTTTTTGTACAAGTGTGTGTGTTTGCCAGATACTTGGAACTGGGACACAAGTCTCTAAGATGGGTCTTGTTTGAGACCTGGAGAGACAGAGAGTCCAGTCCCAGTGTAGCATGTTCCCTGTGTGCTCTTGGGGAAAAGTTTGTTAGACACAGACAGCTGCATTTAAAATACTATGTAAATCCATTATTCCTGTTTTTAGCAACCACCTCTCACTGGTGTCAGTGGTGAAGATTAGGGTTCCTTGCTCACCTGCCTTTTGTAAAGAGAGGTGCATCGTCACAGTCTCAACAACAAGAAATCTGCTTTACAATTGCTGGATTTATGGATTTGACTACTCATAAGAAAGAAAATTCCTGCTCAAGCTGTCTACTAAATGATTGAGTTTCGTGAGGACTGTGTTCCAGTGAGACATCAATGAGAGCCCACTTCCCAATGCCAAACCTTCATGGTTTCTCATTAGAGTAGGTAAGATCTGGTTCTCTTCTGCTTGTTGATGTACCAAATGAAGTCATGTCATCTATATGTATATTTATCACTCCTAGAGGAAGACAGTTCTGAAGTTCTTGCAACACAAGAATTATATTCATCTCCAGTACAGTTATGTGAGGAAAAGCTTCTGATTCTGATCAAGAACCTTTGACCATTCTCACTTCATAATGCTCTCACCACCTAAGGGAGGATGTGTTCATGGTTACCATTGCTACTGAAGATTGAAGTTGAAAAGGTCTGGCCACTGTTACTACTGGAGATTGAAGCCACAATTTCATATGAGACCTGCATGACTGAGTAAATCTGATGGGGAGGGACAGCAAATCATATTTATGTGACCAGTAGGTCTGGAGCATCCACTGGAGAATTCTCATGTGGTAACTGGTGAATTGTACCCTAAGGATAGCAGCTGCTATTGACTCTAATACTCTCAAAACTAGCCTTGCTTGAGGGGCATCAGTTTCCAGCTCAGTATGTACAGTGTCCCTTAAAGATCTGATCCTGTCTTGCAGTAGCAAAATCTGCTCAACTGTGGTGTGCAGAGTGCATCCCAGAAACACTATAAGTTGAGTGGGGTTCAAATTAGATGTAGATAATTTTACAGTGATGCCCAACATTGTATACAGATGTAGCAAGTAATACTTTGCCTGAAGACGATACACCCTGGAAGAGGCAGCCAGGTGCCAGTCATCCATGTATGGGAATAGTACAGTTATGTAAGATCTTAAAATAGCAGTAGATGTCTTACATCTAATTGTCGTGGTATTCCTTACACTTGGAATATCCTGCAGAGGATAGCCAAATGTACAGCCAGCATATCAAAGCCTTTACATTTTCCAAGTGGTATATGTCAGATGTATGTCCTACATGCAAGGTGTAAGGTACACATGTGACATATGAGCACCTAATCCTCAGAAGTGAAGTGCCCCAGAAGAACTAGAACCCAAAGAAAAGTAACAACATGGACATCCATGAAGGGAAGAGAAAGAAGAGGAAGAAAAAGGATGAAAGAAAAAAACCTTGGCTAGAAGGAAAACAGAAAATAATAGGGAAGGACAGAATACTGCAACAGTGAGCAGTGAGGCATCTACTAATACGGTACAACCCCACACAACTGTACTATGTCCTTCCTTAGCACTGTCTTGGGAGAGTACAAAAACTAGTATAAATAATGTAAGACGGAACCCACAGAAGATCCATCCAAAACCCATTAAGGGAGGCTCTGGCAAAACCCAACATGGCCTTAGGAATGATATCCAAATTATAATGTTTGGTGAAAATGTGAACAAAAGACCAAGTAGCAGCTTCCAAATGGATCTAGTAACCAGACCCTCGAGAAGAAGAAAGAAAAACCCACCAGAACAGGCCATTGCCCTGGTATAATGAGCACGAATAAAAGAGGAAAGCTGGAAGGAGTGGTAGACCAGGAAACAGAAGCAGGAACAGATAATCCTTGAGAGGGCTTAAGAGCCATAAGATCATTGAAAAGTCCCTTGGAAAAATTCTGGCATACCTTTTGTGGATCCTTAGCTACAGGGTCTACATGCTTATTCTTCTACTTTGTTTTTAAAGAAACATCAGATTTAATAAATCTAGGAGGTTCAGACCTCTGCCTAGATTCAGGGAGGGTACCAGGTACCTCTTCCCTATAACAAAAATTTAGGGGAACCGCTTAGGCCCCCCAAGATAATTAGCCTTGGTTCCCCTCCACATGGTAACAGATGTGGGCACAGCCTCAGCTGACATGTGGCTAGACAACTCCATGTTGGCCTCCAACCAGGTCATAGAAGAGGGAGCTGACAGAAGCACTAGACTGTCCTTGAATTCTTCATCCAACTCAACACAGATGTCTGTTGGGGGCTGGAAAGCAGTATTATCAGTTTGCACCTTTCTGTCTTTCTTTTTAAATGACAGCTGAACATCGAAGAGTGCAGATTTGGACATGGTATCCTGAGCCAAAAGCTTCAACCACTGGTTCCACAAATAAATGGAAAGAGGTGACAGATGACTGCACAGTGCCTTGGGAATAGATGCCTGACAAATCTCACTTAGCGTATGGTTGTGGGTGGCACCTAAACAAAAAATACATTGTTCATGTATATCTTTATGGGGAATCTGCCTCCCACACTCACATTTTCCCTTCCTGGATGACATGTAAACTAAGGTAACAGTAAGAAGAAAAAAAAAAAAAGAAAGGAAGAGACCCCAGTAGATCATTTATCTTTAGAGGGCTCAGTAATGGGACCAATTCAGCGAAAGGCTTGCAGACCGAATTCAAATGTAGCATTTGATTGGCAGTTTGTCTGAAGATTAGGCACTTATACATCACATAGGCACTTTATACCTTGCACATAAGACATACATCTGACATATGAGCTACTACTACCACCATGCACTTAGTGAATATCCTGGGGCCATGGTGAGACCAAATGGTAGGGCTCTAAACTGAAACTGACTGGATCCTAGGCAGAACCATAGGAAACTCCTGGACTCCTCTATTCTGATGTGAAGGTAAGCATCCTGGAGATCTATTGAGCACATCCATTCATTCTTCTGAAGATACAGAAGATTATATTGCACTGTGACCATTCAATAGTGGGTCTTCCTGACGCAATTTTTTAGGAGGCTTAAGTCCATAACTGGACAGAGGTTCATTGTCTTGTTTGGAAACAAAAAGATCTGCAAGCAGAATCCTAACCTATGCTGGTCTGGTGAAACTTCATGGATGGCTCTTTTTTTTTTTAAACAGAAAGAACCTCTCATATAGCACCTTTGCCTGACTGGGTGGGACATCAGGCAATAGAAGCTGAAGGGACAGGGGCTGTTCTAAAAATGGAATCTGATTGTCTCTGGATATTATCTCTCTTACTCTTCTGCCTGCTGTGATGGTGAACTAAGAATGAGCATTGAGAGAAATGCATCTCCCAACTACCTCCAGAGTGGAACAGTCAGGAAAACACTTAGGGATTCTCAGGTTGCTGGCCTGAGAATGGCCCTCGCAATCATTGGTATTACAGACCTCCTCTGCCTCTGGGCCTGCATCTGTTAAAGTGGCTGCCTCTGCCATGGCTGCCTCCATCAGAAGAGTAATACTGGTGGTAAGACTTCCAAAACCAGAGTGACTGAGCCCCTTTCTGGTTCTTGGAAAAGGTGTGCTTAGGTAATTCAAATCTTACTTCTACCCTAGTGTGGGTCTTATAGTCCTCCTCACTCTTTTGCATATGCTCTTTGGCCAATGTACCAAACAAGGTGGTACCTATGAAAGGTGCATTTGTAAAGGATGTTTTAAAGTTGTCAGCAAAATCACACACATAGAGCCAAGCACAATGCCTCATAGCTATGCCTGCCCTGCCCTGCCCTGCTCCGGTTAATAAATCTGCAGCATTAGGAAATAAGAACATGGATAGATTTGTGATATTCAACATCATCAATGCAATGGTGATAAGCTGGCTCTGCAACTCTGGAATGATTGAGTTCTTCAGAGTGGTTATGGCTGTTGTGCCAGAACCCTCTGAAACCTGGTCATATGAGTGGCATTGTTCATGGCATGTATAGCAACAGTACCAGAAATATACGCTCACTTCCCAAGTCTTTCCATAGTCTGAGTCTCCTTGCTGGGCAGATGGATAGTGGAAGAGTCTTCTGACAACTAATTCTTAGTGGCTACTGCAAGAAAAATTGTGTCATTGTAAAACCCAGAAAGGGTTTGTGCATTGGGGGGGGGGGTCTTAGAATCTTATCAGGCTTTTTTGAGACTGACTTACATGTATTTGGTTCCTGCCATGATTTCTTAACCACTAACACCACCTAGGAAGTAGAAGTGGCAATTTCTTTTGCCTCAAATAAAACTGTTTCTTCTGGAGAGAGAGAGATTCTGTAGGCCAAGTACCCTGAGTTGCATGACCTTCAGGATCTCTCCAAAGGAAACATCCTCTGGAGGGGATTGTAAGAAGCCCTCTGCATCCTCTGAGTCAGCATCTGATGTGAAGGACTCATCTGCAGAGTCGACGTGCGTCCGTCTCCATGTCCTTTCCTAGGTAACTCGGGATGATACTCGCAAGTCCTCTGAAGGGTGTCTCTGCAATGTTGCAGTGGACTTGAGGTCACTGGAATGAATCTGTCCAGGAAGTCTGTTGTGAAGAAAAACACAATGGATGGGGATCATGGAGCTGATCCATGGGTTCCCCTTATCTCATTAAAGGATTATCCTCAACATCTAGAAGGCCATTCTGAACTCAGTGGAATCAGAAGAAACAGTTTCCATGGCCGGATCCAATTCCCACTCTGGACAGACAGAGAAAGAAAGCTACTCAGGATGAATCCTCAGATCTGATTGAGTGGACAGCACTAAGGAGGGCTCTCAAAGGCCACCAACTCCTACAAAACAAATGGAGCCATCCATCCAATCCCTCACTTCCAAAACTCAGACGTCAGATCTGATTGGAGCTGAGCCAATGCAGTGGAACCCAAGTCCCAGAGAGCCAAAAACACTTGGATTAATGGATCCTGGGCCATAGGATCCAATTGACCAAATGGATCCAATGGCACTAGAGCCAAAGCATGGACCAAAGAAAGACCATGGATGGGATAAATTGAATGGATTTGATTTGCTTCAGAGCTGACAGAATCACAATAATCCCCATATTTATCTATATTTTAAGGAAACTATGCAACAGATGATCCAAGTTTACATTGGAGGTGCTTTTATATGATTTAAAGGACTTAGCAGACAAGGCTGAAGAACGTCTCAAGACAGGATTCTCCATTCACATGGGGTAGTCCTGAGTGGAGTTGGTAGTTGGAGGTTGTGGATCCGGAAGGGGGGTGTACACTGGTGTGTAGGCCACATGCTCCTCAAGTCTTGGTGTTTTCAACATCAAAGCTGGACTAGAGGGCTCTGCCAGACATTTTCTTGGCTCTGAGTCCTTGGTGTGAGAAGGCTTCTCACAGGAATTTTTGGATATGCCACCTGATCTGGACGAAGAGGCCCTTAAGGATTAGTTTGTCCCTATCTGAGAGGGCACTGGGCAGAAAGGCAACACAAATTGAGCAGGAGACATTCAGATGTGCCTCCTCCAAACAGACCATGCACAAATCATCAGGATCTTATGTAGGAATTTTGTCCTTGCATTTAGAGCATTTCTTAAAACTTGCACCGTTTGGATCCATGACAGCAACTATATCACAAATGCGCAAATACACACAAGAGTCAAGGACTCTGAGAAAGAACAGTATTATGCTAACTACAGCAAACACTAATTGTTTGCTTTTAGGTGCTGGGTAACTGTCTGTAGCACATCAGTAGGTAAAAAATCTACTTATAATGACACTAAGAGCAATATCAAAATGGTGTGAGGTAGGGAAAGTACAGTTGTGTACACTTACCATAAATGTAGATGCTCGTGTGTATTCACTGTTGCAGTCATCACATTTGCTTTATCCCTACCAGGGTAGCCCTCAGCCAGCCTGAATACCAGAGGCTTAGTATTTCTTCGTTGTTGCTGTCGCTTGAGGACTGATGTCAGAGGTCATCAGTGGTATAAAGTAAGGCAGTTGATGCCTTTACATCAGTTTTCCTTGTCCTAACCTGTCAGAAGCCCCAAAGTAGGAGGCCGGGTTCTGGTGGAAGAACCCCACCAGTGGAAAATAAATACCAATATGTCCCTTGTAAGGAAAGAAAGAGAATAAAGGAGGATGGAGGGAGGGAAACCAGGACTGCAACAGTGAATGCACTCGAACATCTACATTTATGGTAAGTGTACACAACTGTACTATGTTCTTCGCGTTTCACTGTTGCAGCCATCACATTTGGGTAAATTCCAAAAGCTGAGGAAAAGGGTGGAGGCAGTCAAGGATGCCCTGCAAGACTGCAGAGGCAAACCCTGCTCTGGAGTTGGAGAAGAGAAGCAGGTGGTAATTCTTGGTAAAAGTGTGAACAGATATCCAGATGGCAGCCTCAAGGATATCCCTGGTGGGGACTCCTCTTAGGAAAGCTGCAGAGGTGGAGGCTGTTCTGGTGGTGTATGTCCTGACCCCCTTGGGGGGAGGCTTTCCATGCTGTTTGTAGCAGAAATGGATGCAGTGTGCTATCCATTTGGAAATGGTTTGCTTGGTGATGGCTTTGTCTTCTGCCCCTGTAGCAAAGCTAACCAGCAATTTTTTCAGACTTTCTGAAGGATTTAGTCCTGTCCAGATAGAGTCTGAGCTGTATGTGCACATCTAGAGAGTGAGAATCCTTTCCCCCTTGTTCTGTGGATTAGGAAAGAAGGTGGTCAGATGAATGGATTGGTTAAGAGCCACATTGGACCCCACCTTGGGCATAAAGGACGGGTTAGTTCTGAGGGATACCCTGTCTACATGGAAGATGATGAAGGGTTCCACACCCATGAGTGCTTGCAGCTCAGAGACTCTTCTGGCTGAAGTGATGGCCAGAAGGAAAGCCGTTTTCCAGGAGAGAAATTTTAGCTCTGCAGAAGAAGCTGCTTCGAAAGGGAGCAGGGTGAGCTTTTCCAAGACAAAGTTAAGGTCCCAAGCTGGCGTTGGTGCCCTTTTGGGGGGTCTCAAGTTGCTAGCCCCTCTGAGGAACTGTTTGATCAAAGGATCAAAAGGTGTGAGAAAAGGGGCTGCTCAGTGGGAAAATGAGCAGAAATGGCAGAGGCATGAACTTTTATAAAGGAGAAAGAGAGACCACTGTGTAGTAGGTCAGCTAAGTAATCCAGGATGAGAGGGGTGGAGGGATGTGCCATACTGGCTCCCTTAGCCTTGATCCATGTGCAGAACCTTTTCCATTTATCTACTTAAGACTTTCTGGTGCTAGGACATCTGGCCTCATGGATGACATCCAGAACCTGCTTACTTAGAAAGGCAGATTGGTTTGGGGTTAGGGAATAAGCCAAGCTGCCACATTGAGTGTCTGCAAATTGGGATGCATAAATTCCTCTTCCCTCTGGGACAGGAGGTTTGGAATCTGATGAAGATGCCATGGGGGCAGCAGGGACAGGCTGCGCAGCAAGGGGTACCAGTGTTTTCAGGCCCAGTCTGGAGCTATAAGAATGGTCCTTGGTTTTTCCTCCCTTATTTTGAGCAGTACCCTTGGGATGAGAGGTAGGGGAGGAAAGGCACAGACCGATAGATTGACCCAGGGGAAGGACAGGCCATCCACTTTCCAAGTCATGCAGTGATGCTCCCTGGTGCAGAATTTTTGGAGCTGATAGTTGGTATTGGAGGCAAAGAGGTTGACCTTCAGTGTTCCCCATTTCTGAGTTATTAGGGTGAAGGTACTACTGCTGAGTTGCCACTCGTGTGGATCCATAAGGTTTCTGCTTAATTGGTCTGCCAGAGAGTTTAGAGAGCCTGGTAGGAATTGTGCTAACAGGTGTAGTTGCATGGAAGAGGCTGTGAGCCAAAGGGTCATGACCAGCCTGCATAGAGGGTAGGAGCGAGTCCCTCCCTGCTTGTTGATGTACCACATCACAGTGGTGTTGGCTGTTTTGATCAGGAGAACCCCTAGAGAAAGAAGGGGTTTGAAAGCTATCAAGGCATGCTGCACAGCCATCATCTTTTTGATTGATGTGCAGAGAGATTTCCTGAGGGCACCATTGGCCCTGTATGCACCTGCTATCCAGGTGTGCCCCCAAACATAGTCTGATGGGTCTGTAGTGAGGGTCAGGGTGGTGGGGGTGGGGAGAAGAGCAATCCCTTGTTGTGGGAGCATGCTGTTGCTCACCAAAGAAATTCCTTTCTGAGGCAGTGAATTATAGGCAGAAGAGTTTCCAGGTCTAGAGATTGTTGACACCAAATGCTCTTTAGGTACCACTGAAGTTTCCTCATGTGCAGCCTGGCACATGGAATGAGTAGTATGCAAGATGCCATGAACCCCAGAGCTTGCAGGATCTTCCTTGCAGATAGCTGGGGCTTGGTGGATATTTGAGAGAAGTAAGTCGTCAGTAAAAGTTGTTTCTCTAGTGTAAGGAATGCCATCTGGGATGCTGTGTCCAGACATGCTCCCAGGAAGATTATCCTTTGGGTGGGTATGTGTTTGGATTTCTTTTCATTGATTTTGTATCCTAGGGAGGTTAGTAGTGTCTTTACAAAGGCCAGGTGCTTGGGCAGCTTTTCCTGGCTGTCTGCCTGAATAAGGCAGTCATCTAAGTATGGGTAAATTTGAATATTTCTTTGTCTGCAAAATGCAATAGATGGAGCCAGACATTTTGTGAAAACTCTGGGAGCAGTAGATAAGCCAAAGGGAAGGGCAGAGATCTGAAAGTGTTGAGATCCTGCCCTGAAGCGGAGATATTTCCTGCATGATTCCCTGATAGGAATGTGGAGGTAGGCTTCTTTTAGATGTAGGGTGGCTAGCCAAGCATCCTTGGAGAGCAAGGATACCAGCTGCTGGAGGATGAGTATTTTGAATTTTGGGATCACCAGGAAGGTGTTTAGAATGGCTAGATCGAGGATGGGGTGCCAGGTGCCCTCTTTTCTGGGCCCCAGAAAAAGTCTGGAGTAGAAGCCTTGGCCTATTTGTTCTGCAGGAACATGCTCTACTGCTCTCATAGAGAGCAGGGAAAAGATTTGCTTTTGAGACTCTGCCCACTGATTTGGTGGTAGATCTGGGAACGCTTTTGGGGTTGGAAGGGTATGGAAGGAGAATTTGTATCCCTGAGACACAATGTTCAGAACCCATTGGTCCTTGGTTATGGTGGCCCAGGTGCTTCAGTGAAATTAGTTTTTTCCTCCTAGGGGTAAGTGAAGGTGGGCAGAGGGGGGGGGGAGGAGGAGGTGAGTCATTGTGAGTTCTTACCATAAGGGGGAGGCTTAGAACTCCCTGGTTTTGAAATGGAGGTAGTCCACTGCTTAGATATCTGCATTCCCTGGGGGTGCTGTCTGGGTGGTCTGTTTCCACGGGGCCTAGGCTGGGCTGGTTTACTCAGAGCAGGAAAGGACCAGTGCTTGGAGGGACAATGCCTGCTGGACTTGTAAGAAATCCTTAACTGTTTGCATGGAGTTTGCTTTTTCTTCCATCTTTCTTAGTACCTCTTCTGCCATAGTACCAAATAAGTTGTCTTTGTGCAAGGGGCCATCCAACAATTTAGATTTGGCATGGTCTGGAAGGGGTTGTTCCTTAAGCCATGCATGTCTTCTAATGACAGATTCAGAGACTGCTGCCCTGCAAGAAGCTTCTAGGGCACCAATACCACAGTGCAAAGTGTGTTTAGTTACTTGGCTTGCAGAATGCATTAATTCTTGTAGGTCTTTAGATTCTGCCCAAACAGGAAGGGGAGACATTTTTTAAGGAGTTCCAGGGTTTGTTGCTGAAATTTCAGCATATGGAACTGACAATTTAGTGCCCTGATAGCAAGAGTAGCTGAGATGCATGCTTTTTTACCCCATCTGTCTAATGCTCCGGAATCCCTGTCTGAGGGTGTGGGATTCTTAGCAGAGGTTGCTTTAATTCCTTTTGGCTCTTGAGAAATGACCTCAGGGTCAGCTGTTGGATTTTAAAAATATATTTGTGTGAGTCAGGGACTCTATAGTACCTGTCAGGTTTTCTGGGAGCAGGAGGCAGGGCATCAGGAGTCTAGATGGATTAAAGGAAAACATCATCCACAACATCCAGGACTGGGGGGATGGCCAAGGATCTGTGTTGTGGAAGATCTAAGAATTCCCTGAGTCTCTTTTTAGACTGGGGGTAGTCCTGACTTTCCCACTGGAAATGCTCCCTTAAAGGGGAGGGAGGTTAGCATAATAATTAAGGTGGTTACCTTACAGACACAAGGTGCAGGATTTGATTCTCACATGCGGTAACTGGCTAGGCTTAAAATGGCCTACAAGGGCAGTTAGTCTAGTACTAATCTATGAACCTATAAACTACGCAGCGTTTCCCCAAAGGAAAAGTCCTCTGGGGAGTGGCTGAAGCAATGGAGTCCTCTGCATCAGAATCCTCATAAGTGGAGAGGGTTTGCATGTCTTCATAGTCAGATGCATCAGATTCACCTTACTCTTGTTCAGACAAAACTGCAGGGGACATATCTCTTTTCCTTTTTGAGGGTGTAGCTTGGCTTCCTCTGATCAGCATGATAAGGTCCTCTACCATTTTAAGCATTTAAGACTGAGGCAATGTAGCAGGCGCCTGAGAGTGGGTCATCAGTTTCTTGGGTGTAGTTCGAACCCTGGGCCTAAAAAACAAGGTTGTTTTTGAAAAAACGGTAGTCGCAAAAGAAGACGTCAGTTTTTGCCAAGATTCAGTAGTGCGAAGGATGGCTCCAGACCCATCCAAGGTAGAGATGACCATAGGATCCTTAGTTGAAGAAGAGTTTTGAAGCATACCGGACTCTGAAAGGTTCTCGGTAGTGGCCTGTGAATCAACAGAAGTGGGCATCTGGGGCTGGGAAGCGCCTCACTGAGAAACAGGAGGAATGATGACTAGCTTAAAGGAAGATTCGTTGGTAGGTTTGGAACTGTGCGGTCTGTCTCTGTCTTTATCTTTACATTTTTTTGGAAGATCTGCTGTTGGATGGCTTACCAAAGCCATATCAGAATTCGAAGACTGTAAATGAAAGTATCTGGCTACAATAAGGGCCTGACAACAGATAGTTCTGGCATTGAACAAAGCAGAGAAGTGACAACGGGGGATGTCGTGGTCTGGGCCTAAACAAGTGACGCAGTTCCACAGGTGAGACAATTGTTAACTTTTTCTGACATCGGTTAGTGCAAGAAAAAAGAATCCCCAACAGGGTACTTAGCTTTAGAAGACCACATTCACTTCAGAGATGAAAACTCAGGTAGCGGTCGACTGGCACTCATGCGAACTGCTTCTGCTTTGGGCTCCATGGCAAGAGAGACTGATGTAATGGCATTGGCTGCCTTACTTTATAGTACTGATGACCTGACGTCAGTCCTCAAGTGACAGCAACTGATGCAGAAATACTAAACCTCTGGTATTCGGGCCGGCCGAGGGCTACCCTGGCAGGGATAACCCAAATGTGATGACTGCAACAGTGAAACACGAAGAACATCTACATATATCTAAACCACTAGAAAAGATAAGGAATAAGTAGAACAAGGAATGAATGAAAGGTGAAAAAAATAACCAAACCACTACAGTTTTGATGAAAAATCAAGGTGGAACACTTCACAGCTGAAGTGTGCACTACTTCTCCAAGAGGTGACAAATGAGATCTAGATTAGTCAGGGGAAAGCAAGGAAATCTGTGTAAAAGGTCTACAGAGCTTGAAGCTACAGCACTAGATCTGACAGACTAAATGAATAGGATCCAGTGCTGCCATGTCCAGAAAAGGTCTATCTGTAGATCAGAGAGTGTATATACCTTTAAGAAGCTTTCCAAGGGCTTGCACAAGTGTATAAATACTGAGCATGTGCAAGTCTGACTGTCATTTTGTAGTTAGCTGTTGAGATGTGAGCATGCATGTCTGTAAGCTCTGTCTGTTAGTTCATTCATATTTAATGATGTTTATATCCATCCTGATGTGTCTGTATGTATTAAAGCATCTGAAAAAAAAAATCAAGCCTTCTTATTATTTGTATTAGAGATGAACATGCGACATGCTGCCAGAAGAGTTGTATCTAAAGGACATGAAGTCAGAAGTGACATGTCTAAAAGGGCATGAAGTCAAAACCAGCATATTCAAGGAGCATGAAGTCTGAGATGGCATGGCTAAAATTATTAGAGGCACTTGGCTATGGATGGAGGAATGTACAGAAGGGAATCATCCTATAAAGGGGCAAAACTTCACAAAACAGGTCAGAAATGAATTTAAAATGAAATCTTGCTCAGCACTATTTCTTATTTGAAAAATATGAAAAGGGGCATACAGAACATTGTAAACAATATTTGCATAAACAGATATGTACGATATTGATAAAAAATATTCAAATTACTAAGGAAAATGTTTGAAAAGTCCGAATTGCATAAAATGAATAAAATAAAGAGTAATGGCTGCATTTTCACAAAGCATTATGTATTTTTCGTATTAAGCAGATATCCAAGTTTTGAGAAGTGCATAAAGTGTTGGTATGTTTGTGCAGTGTTACAGTAAAACTGTTTCGCAAAAGTACAGGCATTACAAGGCATAATTTGTAGAGTACAGCCATTACAGAGCACATTTCACAAAGTAAAGTATTTCAAAGAGTTTATTGTGCATTTGGATGTTGTTACAATCTCACAGCACAGTTTGTTCATACATAATTACAAAGGGCCATATTTTCAGTGTGTTTGTGTATACTTTGTGGGCATGGCAGACAGATTTCGAAAACCCACTGCATTTGTGTTTGACAGTAATATTGCTGAGAACTGGAGAGCGTTTGATCAAGAGTATGACATTTTCATATAGGCTGCATTTTCTAGTAAAGATGACTGTATAAAGACATTTATTCTACTTAATTTAGCTGAGTCAGAAGCCATTGAAAGGAAGCACTGATATGTGTATGCACCTGCTATTTATGCTGGAGAGGGGGAAAACTGTCATATTGTTGTACAAGCTGAATCAAGGGAGGACCCGAAGTGCTTAAAACATAAATTTAGAGAAATATGCAACCCCCAGACAAATGTTACACTGGAAAGGCACTTATTTTACACGAGGGATTGAAGGCCTTGTGAAACTTTTGCAGAATATATAACTGGTCTGAGAAATAAAGCTAAAATGTGCAGATATGGTGACTTAAGGGATGCGTTGATAAAGGTCAGACGTGTGTGTGGCATAAAAGATGATGCTGTGAGAAAGATTTTGCTTCATGATAATGATTAACTTTGAATAAGGTCATCAAGATTTGTCATGTATACAAGGTTGCAGAAAAGCTTACAAATGAGAGCAACTCTAGAAGGCACAGTGTTAAAACTCATGTTGATAGTATGCAGCACATTATTAAGAGAAACCGGCCCAAGTACATGGCAGCTGTAACCCCTACAGCCCTCACTGGTAAACCCCAGAACTTTATAGCAAATTCCAGAAGTCGCACAGCCTCAGTGAAGCATGAGTGAGTCAGCACACTCAAAGCACGGGCCCCAATCTAGTTTCATTGCCAACTGTCATAATTGTGGTGGAAGCCATGAATCTAAAAGGGAAATGTGCTTAGCTTTTGGTCAACAATGCCACAAATGTAGTGAAGGGAATCATTTCAAAAGATTATGTAAATCAAAAGACCCACATTTTTTCATTAAAAGGGAACATTTTAAGAAACAAGTTGATCAGTTAAACTGTGGCAGTTCTGCTCTTCATATTGATGGTGCATCATGAAATGGTCAATGCAGTAGATTTAAGGACAAAGAATGAAGTATTTTGTACTGTTTGGATAAATGGCAAACCCATAGCGCTCAAAGTTGACACAGGTTCTAAGTGCAATGTTATGTCTGCAGAAACATTTGCTAGTGTATGTAAAGGTGAACAACTTGACTTGGCAAAGTGTGCGAAACTTGTTGCTTATGGAGATGAAGAAATTCAAATGTAAGACTCAGTTGTGCTTTCATGTTACTCTGCTGGAAGAAGCTACAACTTATTTTATGTGGTCAAGAGGCACGTCCAGTCATTATTAGGCCTCAGAGGCACTTTGAAACTAGGACTGCTTTCATTTAACAAGGAAGCCCATCATGTTAGCTTAAAAGACTACTACTCTAATTTTGCCCAATACATTTTTTCTAACTATGCTGATCTATTCGAAGACAAACTAGGCAAGCTTCCAGTTGTGTGCTCCATGAAGTTAGACCCAGAAGTCAGTCCAGTTTTCAGGCCAGCAACTTAAAGTTCCAGTAGCCATGCAGGACAGAGTCAAAGCTGAGTTAGATAAAATAGTGAAATAAGGTATAATTTGTCCAGTGGAAACTCCAACTGAATTGGTATCTTCAATGGTAGTAGCTCATAAAAAAAGCTCAGATGACATCAGAATATGTATCGATCCATGAGATTTAAACAAAGTGCTAAAAAGACCTCATCATCAAATGTGCACAGTATAAGAAGTCACAGCTTTAATGCCAAATGCCACTATTTTTTTCTGTTTTAGATGCAGAGAGTTCATTTTGGCAAATTCAGCTTAACAAAAAAATCCTCATTTCTCACTACGTTCAGTACAACACTTGGCAGGTACAGATTTTTGAGAATGACATTTGGGATAAGTTCTGCAAGTCAAGTCTTTCAAGATGCAATGGAGCAAATTTTTCTGGGTATCCTTGTGCTATCATAGTAGACGACATACTAGTAGAAGGTCGTGATAAAGCAGAACATGACAGAAACCTCAGAAAAGTTCTAGAAAAGGTACATCAAGTGAATCTTAAGCTCAACCCACACAAATGCAAATTCAGGCTACAAGAAGTTCCTTATGTTGGTCACTTATTTATTAGTACAGGCCTATGACCAGATCCTTCAAAGCAATCAGACATTCTTGAGATGCCAGCTCCAGACAATGTTCAAGCCCTGCAACTTTTTCTTGGCATGGTCAACTACGTAGGCAAATTCATTCCAGACTTGAGCCAACTTTCAGCACCACTCAGAGAGCTGACACGTATTTTGGTCTTGGTTAGAGCAACAGCAAAGAGCATTTGACGTCCTGAAACAGAAAATTGCTAGTCCGCCAACACTCAAATACTATGATGTTTCACAGAACAGTTACACTTTCCTGTGATGCTTCAAAATTTGGTCTAGGTGCAGTCATTCTACAAGAGGATCAGCCTGTTACCTATGCATTGAGAATTCTTACCCAAACTGACCAGCAGTATGCCCAGATTGAGAACGAGCTTTTGGCAATTTTGTTTGCATGTTGAAAGTTCTATGATTATGTTTATGGTAGACCTATCCAGATTGAAAAAGACCACCAACTTTTAATCACTATCTTGAGAAACCCTATGCACTAATCTCCAGCCTGACTGCAACATATGATACTGACATTACAAACATTTAATATTGTCTACAAGACAGGCAAACTTTTTTATCTTGCTGATACATTATCCAGATCACCCAGAAATACCACCGAACAGACTGAAAATCAAGGTTTTCATTTGACTGATGATTCTGAAGTCATGGAAATGCATAATTGTTCTTCCACACATCTTGATGAGTTGAGAGATCACACAGCCATAGATCCAGTTTTACAAAAGCTTAACCACTTTATCAATCATGGATGGCTGTCAAAGCAATGTAATTTACCTCAAGTGCGGCAACTTTAAGAACCAAATGGGACTTTGAGAGACATTATATATGATTTTGGACACAAACTGAATGACATTAAGAGTTTGCAAGTAGAGAATTCTTATTTAAATAGGTGTATGGAATTGAAAATAGTCCCAATGGGACTACGCTTTTTTAAACGACCATTGGGTGTAGAACTTAATGATGAATTAATTAAGGAATGCAATGTCTTGTTTGATTCGTTTGGGTTTAGTTTCATGAAATTTATTATGAAATGTAATGACTATACGTTAGCCAGTCTCACTAAAGAAGTCGATAGGTTGAATGATATTATTACACAAGATTTGGTCTTTGACCAATGGCATGCTTTATTTGACAAACAATTTATTTATGCTGAAACAACTACACAAAATATTTAAAAGGAAATGTGATAAATTAAAACGCGACTTACAGCAATATAAGGATGGTATCATGTACAACTGGAAGAATAAGGTTAATAAATCTAATACTGCCACTCAGGCCAGCGAGGCTGGTGGAAATAGCAAAATAACTAGATATAATGCACAAAATTCATATAGACCTTTTTTAGGACAGGGGTACAAGTGGGAGGAAGTGCAGGACAGGAATACCAATGCCCGGTGGAATCAACAGCCTCCACAACATATGAACCACAGGGGTCATTGGTAGTACAACCTGTACAACCCATTGTGAAGTACAATGAGGTCCAATATGGACAGAATCATTTTTTTATTTATAATTATACATCTTTGAATATAACTGACACACATTTTGCCTTGTTTAGGAAAGGAATGAAATTTATTCCTAGAAGTAAATTTAATTTAGTTGACAATGTTATACAATTTAAGTTGTATTTGAGGAAGTTAAATTTATCAGTATATTTTAATGGTAGTAAGAACAATGGAATGTCGACTTCGTTGTATAGGAAAAGTGTATTTACCCCACAATTACATCTGACCTTGAGCATCTTTGAAAAGGTAGTATTGGATGAAATGTATAGATATGGGCATAAGGGTTCACATTTTACAAAATATAACATGAGCAAGGAGGAGTTTCAACTCGTGTGTGAATTATGTAGTGACCCTAATATTAGGATTATGCAACCTGATAAAGGCGGTGGAGTTGTTTTGTATGAATCCACTGATTATAAGAATGAAATACAAGTTATATTACATGATGCAGATCAATATGAAGTTTCATCCATTAATGAAGTAAACATTGCATATGGTAGAATTTATGCCCATTTGGAAGAGTTTTTGATAGACAATAGGATTGATCAGGAATTATATCAGTACTTAAAGGTTAAGTACCCAGTTATAGCAACCATAATAGGTATCCCGAAGATTCATAAGAATATGTTGCATCCCCCATTCAGACCTATTATATCGGGAAGTAGGTCCAAAACATTCCCCTTTGGGAAAGTTATTGATACTTGGTTAAAACCAATATATACCACCAACAACCATATAGTAAAAGACTCATGGGATTTTTTTAGCTAGATTAACTCATTCTATTTGGCAACCAAACTTAACTTTGGTTACTATAGATGTGAAGGACCTCTTCACCTGTATCCCAAGGGAAGAGGGTATGGAAAGGTTCATTAACAGCATTCTTAGATGCACTGAATATACTTGGGATAAAATAAAGTTAATAGAGGAATTTATGAGTCTAGTATTGGACTATAATTTTATATATTATGAGGGGGAATATTTTAGACAAAGTAAGGGGGTTGCCATGGTCACGGCATGTTTCCCAATTTATGCTAATATGGACCTTTTAGACTGGGAGTATGAAGTAATTTTTAGCAGCCGATACATGCTGTACATTAAAAGATATGTACGGTTTTTGGACGATGTATTTATTGTATGGGAGGTGGATAATACCATTATCCCAGAATTTATTCAATACATTAATACATCTACCTCCTATTTGAGTTTCACACATAAATATAGAACGGAAGGTATCGCTTATCTGGATACTTATACTACCTTAACATCTAATGGTTTTAAATCAAATATATATAGGAAGGAGACATTCAGTAATACATACTTGGAATACAATAGTTGTCATCCTGTTAGGTTAAAAAAATAATATAGTTAAGGGTCAGTGTATTTGTGCTGCTAGAATGACTTCTGATTACAATGAGATGGTGATGGAGTTGAATACAATAGGAAATATGTTCAAACAGAGGGGTTATCCTGATTATATGATCAAGGATGCTATTGAGTATGTTGGTAAAATGTGGAGTACTAAATTCAAACCTTTATTAGGAGTAGGTACAGATAATATAGGCATAACTAATAGTCAAGGAAATGCTAGGAATTTTCATATGGCATGTATTTTACCTTTTAGTAATTATACTGAGGATATAAAACATATTATTAAGAGAAATTGGAATATTTTAAAGGGTGATGATGTAATATTCGCTCTAGTTGGTAACGGACCTATGTTTGTTAATAGTGTGGGTTATAATCTTAAGAGTAAATTTGAACACAATGCCGTGAGTCATGGCAATTGTGACACCAAGAATGTCATATATCTGGCCCTGTGCACTTCCTGTCCTAGTTTTTATGCAGGACAAACAGGAAGAAAATTGAAGAACAGGATATATGAGCATTTGTATGCAATAAAGAAAAGGGATGAAAATAATGCCCTATTCAGACATGTGTGGGACAGTTCTAGTTGTAGTACTTTCAAGTTTGCAATATTAGAGTTGGTGAAGGTATCACAATGGGGTGGGAGTATTAAGTATACTCTGGGGGAGAAAGAAGTCAGATGGCAAATTCTATTGAATGCCACTTCCCCACCAGGTATCAATGAATACATTACGATTAAACCTATATTACTGAATAAAGTATGATTTATGTTAGAGAGGTTCATATATATATATATATATATATATATATATATATATATATATATATATATATGTTTAAATAACTATATACACATACATGTGTATATATGTATAAATGTGGGTTTAATTTGTTGAAGCACTAATTGTTGTTCGTACTACATTCACTATTATTTTGAAATGGAATTTGAAGACTCTTAATTTGTACTTGTTAGATGAGCTGTTATGTGATTGGTGTATCAATTAGTTTGAATGATGTATAAAAATGAATGGATTTGCAAGGACAGTGTTCTGATGAAGTTTAAGTTATATTAGATGAAAGCGCTAAACCTTGAATTTTTATTGTTTTTTAAAATAAAGTATTTTTTATCTATAGCACCAATTATTTCACCTGACCAGTGGATTCTGTTGTACTCGTGCACGTTGAGCTGTTTGAACTTGGATACATTACTATCTTGCATTGTGGTCACCCAGGAACTGAATCCACCAACTGCCATTTTGTAGTTAGCTGTTGAGATGTGAACATATATGTATGTAAGCTCTGTCTGTTAGTTTGTTTGTTCATATTTAATGATGCTGCTATCCATCCTGATGTGTTTGTATGTATTAAAGCATCTGAACAAAACCCCAAGCCTTCTTATTATTTGTATTGGGGACGAATGAGTGACATATCTGAATCATTTCTGTCTGTTTTTCCCTTATCTTCTGAATTACCTTGTAGTGTAAGTGAGAGGGGAGAAAACATACAGAAACAGATCTAGCCAGTTAGGAAGGCATCCACTGTCTAAGCTTCCTTGTGAGGTACTCTGTAGCAGAATTTTTCACCTTTGTGTTGCCCAGAGAAGCAAATGACTACATCTCTGGAAAACTCCACATGTTCATCTGGTCCAGGAAGGTTTTCCTGTGTCACATCCATTCGTTTTGCTCTGCAGAGTCCTGCTTAGCTGGTCTGCAACTGAATTCTCCTATGAGAGAATATAAGTTGCTGTCAGGTGTAGTTTGAATTTTAGGGCCAGTATAGCAGATAAGTGTGTGCGTGCCCCCCCCCCCATTCATATTCTCAGAGTTTTGGGCACCAAGACTGTTTGAAAGGCTTGCACAGCATACTAGACTACTAGCATTTCTGTGCAGTTCTTTTTCCATCCAAGTGCCCTGCAATTTGAAGCTTAGAGTGAGGAGTCCCAGATGTCTATAGAGGCATCTATGACAATAGCCTAGTTGGGGAGGCTTGCTAGGAGGACATACATAGGCTTCTGTGTATTTGGTTGACCCATTCCAATTATTTCCAGACACTGCAACACTGAAATTACAATCTGCAGAGTTAGGGATTGCTCATACTACGTGTTCCTTTGGAACCACTGCAACATCCACATCAGAAGCCTTGCTTGTGGGATATTCAGGCTAGTGGAGACCATGTGACTTGAAATGCTGAAAATCTGCCTCCAACTCCACTAAGCCCTGGCTGCCACATTCTGAAAGAATATAGTCAGGAATTCTACTTTTTCCATTGGCAACAATCCTTTGTAGGCATATGTCTGGGAATACAGTCTTCTGGCTGCCGCACAGGTTTGACATTTGCAGACTTAGGGTGAACCATCAGATAGCACAGGCACTACACAGTATAATTTAGGTCCCTCTGCATTTCCTCTGAGGACTTAGCCCGGATCAGACAATTGTCCAAGGTAAGAGTAAATGTGAATGCCCTTGGTGCTGCAGTGTGCTATCATTAGGGCCAAGTATTTGGTGAATACCCTTAATGCAGAAGCTAAACTAAATGTCAAGGAAGTAAAATGAAATAAATCTCCCTGCCAGAAATCCCAGACATGGCTTATGTCCTTTGAATAATGGGATGTGAAAATAAACATCTTTTATGTCTAGGATTACAGGAAATGCATGAGGGATTATCATTGGAAGCAATGTCTGCAGAGTTAGCATTCTAAATTCTAGAACTTGCAAACATTTGTTTAATTTTAATGGGCCCAAACTGGATTTCAGGGGCCCTCCTTTGTTCGTACTACTGGTTTGCTCCTCTTGACCTACCCTTTTCATGTTCTTTGGGCTAGCATCTTTACTAAGATGGAGCATCTTTACTAAGATGGTTCTACCAGGTGTTCTTGATCTTCTGGGAAGCCAAGGACTCCTTTTTTGTCAGGTAGTGAAAGAAAAATACAATTGTGTAAGAACTTACCATAATAGTAGATACCCTTCTCTTCAGTACTGCAGTATTCCTTACCATAAGATCTCTTACCAAGGGTAGCCCGACATCCAGCCAGTATACCAAAGCCTTTCGTTTTCTCTATGTGGACAGTGTAATGCATAAAGGTGATGTTTGGATGTACAATCCTCAGAACTGGGAGCACCAGTAGGAGCACCAGTCCAAGGAGTACAGAGGTAACAAGTACATCCAGAAGAGGAAAGAACCAGGGGGAGGAGGGAGAGACTGAATACTGCAACACTCAAGAGAAGGACATCTAACACTGTGGTACACAACTGTACCATGTCCTTCTGTTTAACTGTTGCAGTATTCCTTACAATACAGAGAGTGCAAAAGCTCAGAAAAGAGAGGAGGAGGAGAAAGTACCAGCAGAGCTCTCTACGAAATCATGAAGAATGGCCCTAGAAAAGCCAGCTCTAGCTCTTGATATCACATCCAACTTATAGTGCTTGGTAAACATATGCACAGATGTGCAGGTAGCTGCCTGAAGAATAGATTAGTATCCAAACCCTTGAAAAAAGCACAAGAGGAAGCCACAGCCTTGGTAAAATTAGCCTTAACAGAAGACAAAGAAGAAAGGTTCTTGCCATGAAAGGAATAACAAAACAAAATGGCTTTAGAAATACAAGAGGAAACAGTTTGCTTAGAAACAGTGAATCCAGAGGCTCTAGGATGAAAGAAACAAAGAGCTGATCACATTTGCTAATAGTCTTAGTCTTATCTAAATAAAATCTGAGTTGTCTATGCACATCCCAAAGTGTGCAGCACCTGCTCACTGGCAAACTGCTGAGAAGGGAAGAAGTGGGAAAATGAATAGACTGATTAAGAGACAACTCATTCACTACTTTGGGCATAAAAGAAGGATTAGTATGAAGGGACACCTTGTCTTTATGGAACACTAAAAAAGTTGGACAAGCCATAACCCGTCTTGCAAAAGCAAGGGCTAACAAAAGTACAGTCTTCCAAGAACAATACTGTAAAGAAGCTGAAGCTGCAAACTAAAAAGAAGCCTGGGTCAATTTTTCCAAAACAAAATTAAGATCCTAGAGAGGAGGGACAGGCTTCCTGGGAGGTCTAATATGAATGACGCCTTTAAGAAACTGTTTAACCTCAAATCCAGAAGCTAAAGGAGGTGATAAAGACAGAAAAGCAGAAATAGCCGATAAGTGAGCCTTACAGAAGAATAAGCCAATCCAGCATTAAACAGTTCACACAGATACGTTAGAACCACAAGAACATCCAAAGAAAGTGGATCCAAGTTACAAGAAAAGATACCAAACAAAAAAAAACTCTTCTATTTGGATAAGTAGGATTTCCTAGTTGTGGGCTTCCTGGCCTTCTGTAGGATCCTAAGCACATCCATCCTCAAAAAAAAAGGTATCTGTATGGAATCAAAATCCTATCATCCACAGTATTAGTTGATGACTGGACAGGTGGGAATGGATCAGAGATCCTTTGTCGAGTATGAGTAGGTCCACCCTGTGAGGTACCCTGTAATGATTGCCCTTGGATAAATACAGGAGAAGAGGGAACCAATATTGCCTGGGGCAAAAGGGAATCACCGACAAGATTTTGGGAACATCCTATTGTATTTTCAACAGGGCTTTTGTAATGAGAGGAAGGGGAGGGAAAGCATAAAGAAACATCCCCTTCCAGGAACAAGACAGGGTGTCCACCTTCCAGACCAGAGAACCTGGGACTCTGGCACAAAAAAGAGGAAGTTGTCTGGTCAGAAGGGAGGCAAATAGATCTACTTGAGGAGTACCCCACTGGTAGACAATATTCAGAAACACATCCCTATGAAGCATCCACTCATGGGATGGTGTTATGGACCTGCTCAGTATCTGCCACAATGTTCTGACGTAAGGGAATGTAAACTACCTGAAATGTCACATGATACTATTTAATAAAATAAATAAATGCCAATTCACAGTGTACACCAACAAATATCCATTTAATGGAAATAAACATAAAATAAGCGCTTTCACCCTCTTAATTGTTAGGGCTTCATCAGAGGAAAGCCTTGTATTATCACAACCCATTAAATAGTCACAAAATCACATGAATTATGATATCACTTGCATAATTAAAATCACAGTAACAATAATAGATTAATAGTGCTTAAAATTAATCATCGCTAAATACAATACTTTTAAAACACACAAATTATTGAAATATAAAAAAAAGTTATGTCTTACCATAATGTTCCATCTGTGTTATTGATCTTCATCCATTCATCACTGACGGGTTCAGTTCTGAGCCCTCGGAACCAAGTCGGCCTTATACCGAAGCTCGCACTAGCCAAAACCTCTCGAGCTAAGATTTTACCCATAATCCCTGTTACCTCAGATCGAGTTTGCCTAGCAAGAAAAGCAGAGGTGGTCTCCAAGCAAAAACTTTAGTCCAGTTAATGGACCCAAAGATCCCACAGGAGCCTCTAGGAAGGGGAAGGAGGGTGGGATGTGATGAATGGATGAAGATCAACAACACAGATGGAACATTATGCTAAGACATGACTTCTTTATCTCATGTTGTTGATCTTCATTCCATTCATCACTGATGGGACTGATTCCCCAGCTACCTTGTATCCATGGGTGGCCCTAAGGAAGAACATTCCTGAGCACCATTGAACCAAAGAATGCTCTTCCCCTTGAGACCAGATCCAGCTTGTAATGAGTGATAAACGTATGAGGGGAAGCCCACATAGCTGCTGCACAGATGTCATCCATTGAAGCTCTGGAAAGAAAAGTCACAGAAGTGTTGCCATAGATCTAGTGGAATGAGCCCTGATGTTTAGCGGAACAGATTTCTTTTCTAGATTACAGATGAAAGTTATACAGAGTCACTTTAGAGACTGACTTTCCCATTTTTGGACCAGAAAAGGAAATAAACAATTGGTTTGATTTCCTGATAGTTTTTGTTCTGTCTAGGTAAAACCTCAATTGTCTGTGAACGTCCAGTAAATGTAAACAATACTCTCCCTTGTTAGAAAAATTAGGAAAAAACACAGGCAAATCAATTGTCTGATTAACGGAAAAGTTGGAAGTTACTTTTGGTAGGAAGGAAGGATTGGTCCATAGTGATGCTCTGTCCTTATGAAAAATCAAATAAGGATGCTTGGTACAAAGAGCTTGGAGCTCAGAAATGTGTCTTGCCAAAGTAATAGCCACCAGAAAAAGGGATTTCCAGGATAGAAACTTGATGTCACATGTGGCTGCTGGTTTGAAGGGGGACCATGTCAAAGATTGCAAGACAAGAGTGAGACTCCAGGGTTCTGTGGGATGCTTAATTGGAGATCTTGAATGATAGATTCCTTTCAAAAAGGTCTTGCTCAGGCGATGAGAGATTAAGGATGAGTCATTGAAACCATTATGAAAATTTGAAATGGCAGCTAAATGGACACAAATGGTTGAAGCTGCAGCGCCCTCCTTGAAAAAAATAGATAGGTACTGGAGTACAGCAGAGATGTGTGCAGAAAAAGGGTTTAAATCTCTCTGTCTAGACCAAATCAAAAATCTTTTCCATTTGCCAGCATAAAGTTTTCTGGTGGATGGTTTATGAGAAGCCAGAATAATGTTATGTACTGGAGAGGAAAGATTACAATGCCTGGCAATCATTGAAAGTGGAGAAGCCAAGCTGTGAGCTTGAGGCTGGAGATTCAGGTGACTCAGGTCTTGGGGTGAGATATCAGATCTGGAGTTGGATCCAGGATCCACGGTCTGCAAAGAAGATGAGGGCAGAGAAAGGGGAACCATACCTGTCAAGGCCAAAACGGGGCTATGAGAATCATCTTTCTTTTCAACCGAAGGGCTGTCTTCAGAACTAGTGGAATCAGAGGAATGGGAGGATAAGCATAAAGAAGTCCCGTAGGCCAATCATGAGCAAGTGCATCCCTCTGGGACTCCCCCTGAGAGGGAATTAGGATAAAATAGTTGCTGCACTTGTGGTTGGACAGGGAGGCAAATAGGTCACAGCAAGGCTGGCCCCAACAGCTGAAAACCTTTGCCACTAACTTGGGGTCAAGGAACCACTCATGAGATAGGAGAATGCACCTGCTCAATTTGTCTGCAATCATGTTGGAATTTCCCGGGATATGCATTGCAATCAAAAAGTGGTTGGAAGATATTGCCCATTGCCAAACTGTCATGGCCTCTCGACATAGGGGATAGGACTTGGTTCCTCCTTGTTTGTTGATGTACCAAACTACTGACATGTTGTCTGATTGGATAGCAACATCTCCGGAAGGAAGGGCAGTCTGAAATGCCTGCAACACTAAGAGCACTGCCCTCAGTTCTAGAATATTTATATGTAGATTTGTCTCTACATCAGACCATGTACCTTGGACAGTCATTCCTTGATAATGGCCCCCCACCCTATCAGAGACGCATCCATGGCCATAATGGCATTGGCCTGAGGAGGATGGAAAGGTCAGCTCCAAAGTGCTGTGTCTGGCTTCATCCACCAAAAAAGATCCAGTCTGCACCAATTCATAATATGGATCTTGGAAGACAACGGTTGATTCGGATACCATTCGGTTAACCGTAGCCAGTATAGGAGTCTCATGTGAAATCTTGCTAGGGGTACTATAGCTATAGATGCTGCCACTGACTCTAGCAACTGCAGGACCTGTCAGGCCAGGACCAAGTTGTGACAAAGTATCACCCGGAGCAGTATCCTTATTCTCTGAAGCCTGTGATTCGGGAGAGAGAGCCAGCAAGAACGGGTATTGAGTGTTACCCCCTATAAACTCCAGGATCTGGGTTGGAGTTAGACTACATTTTTCCCAGTTTATGAATATTCCCAGGCAATGCACCAGAGAGAGAGTGTAATGCAAGGCTGTTATCAGTAGATGCTTGGTGGGGGCAGTGAAGAGACAATCATCCAGATATGGAAACACCCAGAATCCTTGCAGTCTCAAGTGAGCTGCCACTGCTGCTATGCATTTGAACACTCTGGGGGCTGTAGAGAGTCTGAAGGGTAGGGCATGGAATTGGTAGTGATTGGCTCCCAGCTGGAAGCACTTCTGGAGCGTTTGTCCATCTTGATGTGGTAATAGGCATCCCGAAGGCCTATCGAGCACATCCAATCACCTTCCTCCAAGGGAGAAGGGACTGAACCATGATTATCTGGAATTTTGTCTTGCTGATGAACCTGTTTAAACAGCTGAGGTCCAAAATTGGCATCCAGTCCTCTGTCTTTTTTGGCACCAAAAAGAACCTTGAGTAAAATCTGGATCCTATCTGGTTTGGTGGGACTTTTTGGGTGACTCTTTTTAAGCACAGCTGTTGTATTTGTAGAGCTGCTTCGTACCTTAGTCTGGATGGAACATCTGGGATTCACTTTGGAGGACTTGGGTAGGAGTCAAAAGGGATTTTGTAACCTCTGGATATTATTTTCTGCAACCAAGAGTTGGTGGTAGTAGATATCCAGGCATTGGGGTGCAGAGAAAGACATCCCCCATCTGCTTCCAGAGGAAAGCAATCAGGCTGGCTCTTTAGGAGCACTGATAGGGCTGCCCAGAGAAGGAATCTCTGGAACCTTGAGTACACAGACCCCCTCTGTCCCTGTAGGGGCACTTTCCAGAAGATTTGCTCCCTCTGCCTCTGGGGTATACTCACCATGTGTGTCACGAAAAGAACCCTAAGATTTGTTTGTGCCACATTTTCCCACTTTTCTGATTCCTGGAAAGGGGATGATGAAGAGTGGAGAAATGTACACCAACCACAGACAGGGTCTTACCGTCCTGCTCACACCTGGCTAATGTGTCCTTCACTTTAGGGCCAAACAGGGAGGTTACGGAAGTAAGACTTGAAGGCATCCGCAAGTCACATAGACACATCCAGGTGTGACATTTCATAACTAGGCCTGAACCTGCAGCTCTGGCCACCCCTTTGGTTGCATGTGGAATCAACCTCATGGACAAATTAGAAATCGATTCCAGGGTTGCTAGCTGCGAAGCTACCTTGTCATGAACCTCGTCAGACACCTTTCCTGACAGAGTACCAGAGAGTTTGAAGATGAGGTCTATCTGGAGTTTGGTGAAATGTGCCAGGTAGTTCAAAGACCAAATAGCAAAGGTCGATGAAGCAAACACTCACTTCCCCAGTCTGCCCACTGCTTGGCACTCTCTGTTAGGCGGGTGATCAGTGTGGATCTCCTCAGTGAGCTCACTCCTGACGGCTGCAGCCACCACCATAGCATCTACCGGTAGACCTTTTGACCAATGAGGATGTTCTTCAGGGGAGAGAGAAACTTGTCTGGCCTCTTGGGGACTCTTTCAACTGCATCAGGGCTCTTTCAGGCATGCTGCACCACAAGCTGAGCCAAGTCATCTGCAGGCAGGGTCACCCAGGAGGTAGATGGTCAAGCATGAAAGGCCTACAGGAAAATGTATTCTTCCAAGGAAGGGTTTTTGGGCTGCCAATCACCCCTCTGTTTCAAGCTCTCCAGGATGTCTCCAAAGGAGACATCTTCAGGGGGTGATTGAGGGGACCCTTCCTTTTCATTGTAATCCACATCCTTGGTGAGGGACTCTGCAGGGGAGTCCACGTGCTTCCTCTTGCATGATTTCTTCCTAGGAACCTCTTCAGTAGGAACTTCTGAGGAGGACCCAGAAGAAAGTGCACCCTGCAATAGGGTCTCCTGCGGCTCCCATGCTCGATCTTGGATGGTGGCCTGTAAAAGCTGCAGCACAGGGCGAGGACATGGGGGTTCTGACACTGATGGCTTGCTCATGGAGGCAAGAGCCCTCTCCATTGCCTGGAAAGCAGGGCCGCCCAGAGAGGGATGGGAGCCTGGAACAGAGGAAAACCTCAGAACCAGGGTCACACCCTGCTCCGTTGCCCACTCCCAGGCATGGAGCCTTAAGCTGGATAGATACTGACAGAGCTCCTGGAACTGTGGATGGCGCCATAGAAAAAGCCAGCATCAAACTCGGAACCGAGGAACCCACAGTCCAGTCCCAAGCCTGAGGAAGACCCTGTTCCAACAAAACTGAAGGTCAAAGGGTCGACTCCAGGGACAAAGTGAGGTCCACTATCGGTACCTAAGCCAAGGGCTTTGGAATATGTGAGGAGGACGAAGGAGGAGAGTAAGATTAATCAGAGGGAATTCCCCTGGCTGTCAGCAGCTGGCCATAAGGTGCACCATATCGAGTTCGGAGAGGCTCCTGGTGGACCTAGTGGATATCGCTGAAGGGAACTCTGGACAATCTAAGAAGGAACTATAAGCCTGTCCCAAGAAAGGGTCCACAGACGGGGAATATCAGGTCCGTGCTTATATATCTAGTGGCACCACAGTCTCTATTTTTGAGATGATAGGAACAGCAGGGTCTATCTGAGTTATCAAAGCCAAGAAAGGGCACGGAGTCATAATCAAAGTCAAGGTCAGAGTTTTAGGATCAGTCACATTCGGTACCATAGACATCAGTGCTGAGGTAGTCGGCATGGACGATACAAAGACGGTACCGAAGACAGTGCCATAGGTGAAGACTTTTGTTCCGGTGCAGAAAGCTTTGGAATTTTTGGTTTTGGCAGTCTTTCCTTCTCACCAGAGGGTGAGGAGGAAATGGGAGTGTGGTGTCTTTTAGTCTTAGGGGGGGGTGAACTCTCTGACATGTAAAGAACCTCTGAGAAAGGTGATTTGAGTAGGCCTTTCAACATCAATTTATTTTTACACTCATTCAGGGTATGAGAGCTAAACCTGAGACAGAAAGAGCAAGGGGGTTGTACCGAGAGATGAGGCACTCCCAAACAGTAAACACATTCATCATGAAGGTCACTATTAGGCATTTTTCTCCCACAATGCAGGCATTGTTTGAAGCTCGAGGTGCTCTTTTTATTCAACATGTTAATATCAACAAAATCAGCAATGCACGATGAGCAAAAAAGAAAAACCCAACAGATTAGCACAACTAACCAGACAAAAATAGTTAACTGGAAGGCAAAGAGAAGATACCAATGATGGTATATAAAATAATTACCACAGCAGGTAGAGAGAAGGGAGTGTACAAGCGATGGTACAAAGATTACCAACAGGTAATGACAGGAAAGTTGTAAAGGGATTTAGCGAAACACAGCTACAAGAAATAACACACTAGCTAAGAACACACTAAAAAGTTTTGAGTCATCAGAAATACCAAAATAACAGAATATTCCAACAAAATCAAAGACTTAGCTGAGAGCTGGTTTGAACTCGGCTTTACGGCAATGCAGCAAACAAGATCTGGAGTAACAGGGAGAATGGGATTAGGGGTAAAATCTTAGCTCAAGAGTTTTTGGCTGGAGCGAGCTTTGGTATAAGGCCGACTCGGTTCTGAGGGCTCGGTTTGCGATAATACAATGCTTTACTCTGATGAAGCCCTAATGATTAAGAGGGTGAAAGCACTTAGTTTTTGCTTATTTCCATTAAATGGATGTTTTTGGTGCACACTGTGCAGTGGCTTTTTTGATTTTATTTTGAAGTTAATTATGATCTTTGAACATGATCGCTGGTTATTATTAGTTTTATGATACTGGATAGCTGGTTCCCACACTAGAAGTGCCAACCAGCATAGGATAAAAGACCCCATTCCCCCCCTTGCTTGTTGATATACCACATCACTGCGGCACAGACCATAAACACCTTGAGACATCCTGGGGAGAATAGAGGATGAAATGCTTAAAGAGCCAGCAGATGAGCTCTCATCTCTCTGACAAATCTTACTTTTGATGAGGCGACCAAGGACCCTGCACCTTTAGAGAGGCGAAGGATGCTTCCCATCCCATGTCTCAAATGTCTGTGAACAGCTCCCAGGGGGGAGAGGGGGTTGAAACAGCAGCCATGGATTGACAGCCAACTGCTGAATTAATCACTGAAATTTCAGCTTGAAGCATGGAAGAACAGGAACTAAGTGGAGGGGATGAGAATGCTGACGTCAAACTGACTTTAGAAACCACTGAAGTTTTCTCATGTGGAGTTTGGCAAAAGGGAGCATAAGAATGGTACAGGCCTTCAAACCTAGATCTCTCAGAAACTCTCTTGCTGTGATTAAGGTCAGAGGAAGAAGGGACTGAAAGAAATGAGTCAAGGCTTGGGAGGAGGCAGGGAAAAGTCTGGATCCTGCACCCGAGAAATACATGATCCTGTGAAGGAGTCAAAAAGCACCTTTGGAAATTTACAGTGGACTCCAGGCTTTGCAGAAAGAAAATGGCAAAGTGAAGATGCTGTAGAAGAATCTCTGGAGAGGATGCTTGAAGCAGAAGACTGTCTTAAGTACAGAAAAAAACTTGTATTCCCCTTAGCCTGCAAAAAGCAATCACACGAGTGAGGCATTTGTTGAATACCCTTGGGGCAGTAGGAAGGCCAAAGGGCAAAGTACAGAACTGAAAATGTCAGTAAGCAACAGAGAAACATAACTTCTGAAAAGGGGATTAATAAAGACATGAAGATAAGCATCCTTGAGGTCGAGAGACACTAGAAAAGCCTGAGGAAGCAGCAGAGGGAACAAAGTCTAAAAAGATGACATCCGAAAGGAGGGGAACCTTCAGAAAGGTGTTTAAATAAGATAGGCCAGAATGGGTCTCGAAGTGCCCTCTTTCCTGGGAACCAAAAACATTCTAGAGTAAAACCCTTCCCCCTTTGACAGACTGGAACTTCCTGAATAGTTTCCTGAGTCAAAAGATCATTAAGAACTCCTGGAAAGAAAGCCAACTAACTAGAAGGGATAGAGAAAGATGAAAAGAAAGAGCAATGAGGCTGAGAAGAACAGGATAGTCAGACAGCAACTGGCTTGGCAGGAAAAGGAAATGTCTGTGTCATAGGAGTCTGGGTAGCTTTAGCAGGAGTCCTTTTACCCCCCCCCCTTTTTTACATTTGGGAGGAGGTTGAGCTTGCCTACGAACCAAAGCTGATTAGGGTAATTTCTTTGACATTTAGGCACAGGAGAAACAAAAACATGTTTAAGTTCCTGTATAGCCTTGCCCTTATCCTGAAGAGACTTAAATTAGCAGCAGCTCCACCAAATAAGTGTTTACTATCCAGAAGAGCATACATCAACTTAGCCTTAATATCATCAGGCAAAGGTTGAAGCCAAAGCCTGGAATATCTCATCACAGATCCAAAAGCAGCAGCTCTGGAAAAATCTGCTGCATCATAACTGCACTTAACAGAATGGCGAGTCACCTAAGAAGTCCCCAATAAGGAGAGAGCAGAAGTCTTCCCTTCAGAATCAGGAAGCTCAGAAATTACCTGACAGGCCTGAGAAAGAACAGCCAAAATATATCTGTATATATGGCTCTGTCAATTGACATCCCTAAAAGCCAAGGTAACAGAAGTATAAACCTTCTTACCTAACCTTTCCATAATACTGCTGTCTTTAGCAGAAGGAAGAAGCTTTGTAGGAAGTGGTAATGGAGATAGTTTATTAGATGCCACAGACACTACAGAGGTGTCAGCTGAAGGAGATCAATATAGGAATTTGCAATCCGCAGGCACCCTATAAAACCTACCAGATTTTTTGGGGGCAGGGAGTCTGGAGCCTGAAATGCAGTAGAAAAGGCATCCAACAAGGCAACCAAAAGAGGAGGGACAGCAGAAGGTCTGGGAGAGTCCATTTGCAGAAGTTTGTAATACCTCTTCTGCACCTTAGAAAACTGGGCACAATCCCATTTAAAAAAAATCCATCATCCTGGAAATTGTCTCTCTAAAGGAAATCTCCTCAAAGGGAGTGTAGCAACTACTGGACTCCTCCTCCTCAGAACCACAGTCTAAAGGAGAAGGAATCTGTAATGAATAAGTAGGGGATGCCTCATCTGAATCCACCTTTCCCTCAGAGGAATCCTGTTCCCTACGGCTCTTAAGAGAAGTAGAGGATCAAGGTGGAGCAGAAATAGAAACTCACTGAGGAGGCTTCAAGGCCATAAGGGTATTAAACATACCCTGAGTTGAAATTCTGCCATTCACTTTGAGGGTCCTTAGGAGTAGGAGAAAAATGCTTCATTTCTTTTTCAAAGAAACATCTGCCCTGTAAAACTTAGAAGGCTCAGATGCCGGACAACATTCCACAATTGTAGTCAGAACTTCCTCTCTAACTAAAATCTGTGTAACACCCCTCGGGCCTTTGGTAATAATCAGCCACAGTTCAACCTGACCATCCGTAGTAGATGCCTGCATGGCCTCCAACGATGTGCGTGTGGTGAGACCCAGCCTCCAAAGTGGTCGCAGCAGAGGAACCCAACAGAAGAGCTGGGTGATCCTCTGCGCTTTCACTAGCCCTGGGAGAGACAACCGGCGGAGGTGATACAGTAGAAGAATTGGACCTAGTCTTCTTGGCCTTCTTCTTCATGGATGGCTGACCCTCAGAGTGGAAAGTTCCCTCCATAGTGTCTTTCACTAGAAGCTTAAGATGTTGGTTCTCTAAATACATGGCCAAAGATGAAAGCTTACTACAGATTGTTTTCGGGACAAAAGCCTGACAAAATGAACAAGATGTATAGTCATGGGAAGCACCGCAACAAAATAAGTACTGCTCATGATGCTTTTTATGGGGAATCTGTCTCCTGCACCGGCATTTACCCTTTCTGGATGACATGAACCCCACAAGCAGCAAACAAAAGGAAAAAATATAAGAACAAAAATCCCAACAGGCACTTATCTGAAAATGGCTTGGTAAACAAGTAACAAAGTAGGCATTCAGACCGATGATCAAAAGATGATGTTCGGACTTGCAGCAAAAAAGTTCTGAGGATGGTACATAAGGACTTCACCTCTATGACCTATGCTGTACGTGGGCAGCATACATGTAATACACGGTGTACCTTATGCAACCTGAAGACTTTGGTATACTGGCCAGACATCAGGCCTACTGTAAGGAATACTGCAACAGTGAAATAGGACATGTGGAGCTCATGCTCTTTGTATATTGCTTTGATTCCTCCTCTCTTGTCTCTGGTAAATGGCCCCTGTTTAGAGGGGCAATTCTTATTGCCTTTTGGTGGGAAAAGGTAGGACATGTGCTTGACAGATTCATTGGTCTCAACCACATCCTACTTTTTAAAATATTTTGTATGACTGGGAGTCTGAGGGGCAGATCTCTTTTCTTGGGGGCACTGAGCAGTTGCACCTTAACATGTTTGGACAGGGATCATGTTCCTCAGCCAAGAATACCTTATAAGACTGACCTCACAGCAGCAGCTCTAGATGCTGCACTTATAGCATTATATCCACATTTTCTACCATGTACACTTTACTAGCGGTAGTGCTGTCAGTACTTGTTGAGCATAACAGAATTACAAGTTTCATCCTATACTCCCCTACTACTTTCTAATAGTTGCTTGAGGACAAGTTCTTGATATTTATGAATGTGGGCTTGGTCACCAAGCCTTGAAGGCCAGGATTGCTAACATATACATCCTTTGTCATAGCTATGCAGCAATCTACTCTACTTATCATTTGGGAGTGGTCTGCAGACAGTGCAGCTCCATAAACTGATTCTGGGGCCAGTGCGACTGAGTTGGCAACAGAGCTTTTTTTTTCTGGTTAAGGAATCCATGAGGATCTTCATCTCTATACAACATGAGGGTTTCATACAAGCAGGGGATTGAGAATCTGGCCCCAGGATAGTAGCTTAAAAGATATTCTTCATGGCCTCCCAGCCTGCAATGGCTGCTGGTCTCTGGAGTCAAACCTCAAAATTTCCATGACCCTTTTCTGGGTGATGTGGCTTCATGTGCTTGCTCACTCATAAAGGAAAGAGCATCTTTAAAGGACAATTCTTTCAAATGGAGAATCAGTAAGCAGGATGTCCTCACAGTCTGTTTCACAGAACAAAGGACAGGGCATCTACAATTTAGATCTGCTCCCTCATCCTCAGTATGTTAGCAGTTTGAAGCTCTCAGTGGAAATGTCTCCTGTTTACTTTTAGAAGGCCTGACTCGAGAGGATTTCTCTGAAGAAGTTGCAAGAAATTCTTGTGACTGCTTATCCCATTCTGGTGGGAGAACTGGAGGGGGGGGGGCTGGAGATCCAGCAAGTGGCATATTAGGCTTGGCATAGGTCTGAATATTAGAGTGAGTCCTTGGCTTGGTGTGGCCACTAAGGTCTTGGGATGCGAGGGGATATATGTACTTTTGTTCTAATGTCCTAATCTATGGATATCATCCCTCGACAATGAGTAAAGTTACTTCATAAGTAAACAATGTTTGGAAATGCGCATCTTGTAATCCTCTTGTTAGATCCATGGACTTTCTGGTCAAGTGAGCCTGCAGCTGACAGCATGACAGCCTCTGAAGAGCTTCACCAGAAATCAGGGTGTGGGGGGGGGGGGCTGATCAAGCAACTCTGTGATTGAGATATCCTCAGACCTTGGATCCCTAACAAGAGTCCAAAGATTCCCTGCTCTCAGTCTTTTTGTACTTTACGTTTGGTTTTAAGGTAAAGTTTAACTAAGAACTGCCTGACGTAATGGCAGACTCAAGCAAGGAGGACACACCCTTCTTTTTCTTCATATAGTCCTAAACAGCCAAGTCTTGTCAAAGGGTTTGAGGACCATACGCCTAACAAATACTACAGGTGCTGATGCTATACTTCAACCCTAAGTAGCAGTTGGCTATAGTTTGTGTAATGACCCCATTACATTCTGTTGTGAGCAGAAGTTTGACTTATACATTTAGAAATGTGTTGTCTGACATAAAGGTGAAGTAAACAACTTTGATAAAACAAAGATAATCCTACTTTTTCTTTACAGGCAGGTACAATGTAGAGCATAGTTTTCATAGTTGGGTTAATGTTTTTCTCACATGAGCAGGCTATTATTCATTGTCTGTTGCCATGTTAAAAATGGTGGGATACAGAAACAAAGCTGCATGTGACTTTCCTGTAACTTTGGGACTCAAGAAAAAAAAAAGTTATGTTTTACCATAACATTCCATCTGTGTTGTTGATCTTCATCTGTTTTTAACTAATGGGGTACGGTTCTGATCCTCGGAACCGATCCAGCTGTCAAAAAGCTAGCATCAGCCAAAAAAACTCTCGAACTACATGTCTACCCACAATGCCCTTCTTCACATTACCTCAGATTAAGTTTGCCAATAATTAACAAATTTTAAATAATATATAAAGAGTACAAGTCAGAAGCCTTGTCTAAACATTCCTAACAACAAGAACCCATGCATGATGGATGTAACTCCACCAGAAACCTACAGGAGGGCAGGTGGGAGGGATGCAAGAATAGATGAAGATTGAAAAAACACAGATGGAATGTTATGGTAAGACATAACTCCTTTATCTGATGTTGTCAATATCCATTTATTCTTGACTAATGGGACAGAGTCCCCAGCTACCCGGAATACTGGGAGGCCCAATGGGAGGATATTCCTGAGTATCATAGAACCAAAGGATGCTCTCCCCTGGAGATCACATCCAATTTGTAATTCAAAATAAAGGTATGATGTTTAGCCCAAGTTGCAGTTCCACAAATTTCTGACATTGAAGCTTTGGAATAAAAAACAGTGAAGTCACCATTGATTTAGTAGAATGTGCCTAAACTGGCTTAGGAAGTTTCATGTTCACGTTTGTGTACATGAAAGAAATGCAATCTCTTAACCATTTGGACAGAGTCACCTTAGAGACTGGTCTGCCTACAGTTGCACTGGCAAAGGATACAAACAACTGTTCAGATCATCTAAATTGCTTAGTTCTGTCTAGGTAGAAGTGCAACTGCCTGTGTACATCAAGAAGGTGAAGGCAATATTCACCTTTGTTTGAAAAATTTGGAAAGAATACAGGTAAGTCTATTGACTGGTTGATATTGTTCTCTGAAATAACTTTAGGAAGATATGTTGGATTTGTTCTAAGTGACACTCTGCCTTTACAGAAAACTAGACACAGAGCTTTAGAACATAAAGCCTGTAGTTCAGACTTGTCTTGCTGAAGTGACAGCTATGAGAAGCAATGTCTTCCAAGACAGGAACTTTAAATCACAGGTAGCTGCAGGCTCAAATGGAAGTGCATTAAGTGACTGTAGCACTAGAGTCAAATCCCAAGATGGGAGAGGATCTTTGAAAGGAGGCTTCAAACGTATTGTACCTTTAAGGAAAACTCTGCATAGTCTGTGAGATATTAAGGGTTGGTCCCCAAACCTGTCATGAAAATTCATAATACCTGCTAAGATAACTTTGATCTTAGAAGCAGAGGCGCCTTTATTAAAGATGGCCGTGAGGAAGTCCAGGATTTTTTCTATTGGCACTGAAAAGGGATCTAGACTGTTATCAGAAGCCCAAACAGAAAACACTTAAGCTTAATTATAGAGTCCTAGTGGATGGTTTATGAGATGCCAACAAAATGTGCCACACAGGGGATGGTATATCATGATGTCTGGCGGCTATTGGAATCAGAATAACCAAGGTAATAGCTTGAGAGTCTGAAGATTGGGATACACCAGCCCCGGGGGGTGGGACAAAATATCTGGAACTGAGTCCAGAGGCCAAGGGCAGCAAAGAAGATGAGGAAACCATATCTGTCAAGGCCAAAAAGGAGCAATGAGGATCACCTTGCTTCTCAACCCAGCTGCTTTCTTGAGAAATAGAGGGATTAGGGGAAGGGGAGAAAAGACATAGAGGAGACTTGGGGCCAATCATGGAGAAGACCATCCCAGGGAGACTCCCACTCAGGGGTAATTAGGGTAAAGTAGCTTCTGCACTTGTTGTTTAGGGGTGAAGCAAACAGATCACAACAAGGCTGGCCCCAGTGAAGAAATATCTCCTTTGCTACTCTGGAGTTCAGAGAGCACTTGTGAAGCATGAGGATGCATCTGTTCAGTTTGTCCGCTATCACGCCTGAACTCCCTGGGATGTGCATTGCTATCAGAAAGTGGGTGGAAATTATATCCCATTGCCACACTTGTTGGGCTTCTTGACACAATGCATAGGACTTAGATCCTCCCTGTTTGTTGATGTACCATCCTACTGACTGACATGTTATGCGATTGAATAGCTATCATCCCCAGAGGTAAGGGAGAATGAAATGCTTGCAACATGAGAAGCACTGCTCTTAACACCAGCACATTGATGTGTAGGTTGGCCTCGGAGGGGCACCAAATGCCTTGGACTGTCTTCCCCAGATAATGCCCCCCCAACCCATCTGGGAAGTATCCATGGCCACTATGGCCTTGGGCAGAGAGAAAGCAAAGGGACGGCCTTGAAGAATCTTCTCTGAATGTATTCACCAGATTAGATCATTCTTGCATTGACTGGATATGAAAATTAAATGCTCCATGGAGTAGGTCAGGATCGACCATTAGCATGTTAGTAACCACTGAAACCTCATGTGGAATCTTGCCAGTGGAACTAATGTTATAGCAGCCACCATGGAGTCCAATGCCTGAAAAATTGTTGAGCAGGTATCTTGTTTGAGCACAGAAGAGGATGAACCTGTAACTGAATTTTTTGTAACCTGTGTCAGGGAAGTGATGCTATGCAAGAATTGTTCAGACGAGCTCCGATAAATTGTATGTCTTTGTTGGGGGTTAAATGAAATTTATCAGGGTTGACTGTTATGCCCAATTCTTGAGACAGGTCCAGGACAAAATCCGTAGTCTGTTGTAGCAGATGCCTGGTGGGAGTGGATATTCAGTGTTAAACTCTTAGCCTAGAGGGTTTCTCTGTATTTATAAGTTTTAGTCACATATCTTTGAATTTATTACTGCTCAGTATCTGAGTTGTTTGGCTTCTGCTACATACCTACAAAAAAAAACTGCATTACTAGCTGAGTTACTTACAAACTTGCAGTGTTAAAGATTGTACTGCAGTTTTTTCTGTCTATTTGTTTCATTGAATATTGTGGTCTCTCTCTCTCTCTCTTTCTCTGTAGTTATTTTTCTATTTAATTGTTTCATAGAATAATGTGGTCTCTCTCTGTCTCTGCAGTTATCTTCCCCCCAGCCCTCCCTGTTCTTGTTCTGGTATTAATCTTGGTTCTTTGGAATTCCCCACACCTCCTGTAAATTTGTGTTTGAACGCTCCTCCTGCATCTATCTCATTTGCTCACTCAACCGAGTACAGTGAGATCATATTTTGACTTCAGACACTCCTACCAGTCCCATTTGTTCAGCTCTATCCCAGCTCAATTTCAGTCAAGTGTCACTAGCTCAGTCTACCTAATACAGAGAGAACATCTGTGAAGGGCAAGACACTTAGGTCCTTAATTTTGAATTATCTTCTGTTTCTCCTTTCTCCCTTTCCACTCCAAAAAAAAACAAAACACTCTAAGCCTGCCTTTGCTGTAACTAGTCTAGTCCAGATACAGATTTGCTGTAACCTGGACTGTTTGTAAGCTTCTGAACCTCCAAAGCCTTTCTGTGTTGGAGGAAAGCCTTCTAGCTTATTAGTGGGAGTGGTAAGCACTAGGTAGCCTATCTACCACAAGAGTCGTTTCTGGCCCAGAAATTGTAATTTATTGGCCGCTTGGGCAGTTATTCCATCACTTTCAACTTTGTGGTTTTAAAGCAAGTGTTTGCGCTAGTTTCCCAACTTTCCTGTAACTAGTCTAGTCCAGCTACAGATTTGCTGTATCCAGAACGGTTTGTAAGCTTTTGAGCCCCCCAAAGCCTTTTTGTGTTGGAGAAAAGCCTTCTAGCTTATCAGTGGGAATGGTAAGCACTAGGTAGCCTATCTACCACAAGAGTGGTTTCTGGCCCAGAAATTGTAATTTATTGGCCGTTTGGGAAGTTTTTCCATCTCTTATCAACTTTCTGGTTTAAAAGCCTGTGTTTGTGCTCGTTTCCCACATTTCCTGTAACTAGTCTAGTCCAGATACAGATATGCCTTATCCAGGACTGTTAGTTAGTTTATGAGCCCCCCAAGCCTTTCTGTGTTGGAGGGAAGCATTCTTGCTTATCAGTGGGAGTGGTAAGCACTAGGTAGCCTATCTACCACAAGATCCAGGTACAGATTCTTAGTTTTAGCACTTGAATTTGCTTATTCATGCTCAGCACTTGTTCAGAACTTGTTGCTAGCACTAAATAAGCTACAAATTACTACAGCACTCAACCTCCCTCTTTACCTAGAGGAAAACAGTTTTTACTTACTTTCCTCACTTGCTTAGACAAAAATAGCTCTTATACTCACTTTCCTCACTTGTCTAGAGGAAAGTAGTTTTTTTATTCAGGCATGTCCAAGGGTAAGCTCCTAGTGTTCTTGCCTGTCTAACTGATAGATCTGGGCATCTTGGTGCAATGTAGCAATTGCCTCAGGTACACAGACAAACCCTCTCCTCCTACCACCCAACACCACAACCTGTGAGAGATGCACTTATCTAGCCAAACTGGAGGTAAACCTCTCTCCAACCAAGACTGAAATTGACAGTCAAGAAGAGAAGGTGAACAATTGCACCACACCACACTCATCACATAGTCCCACTAAATCTACACCACCAAAATCCACACATAGAAACACAAAAACATTTGCAGAGGCTCTCAATAACAACCTGCTCAAGCAACAGAGACCTCCAAAGCAGAAACAAAAGCAACCTCCACCCCCAACACAATCCAAATGACACATAGTTCATAGACTCAGTGTGCCAATAAACCACAGCCCATAAGGCAAAATAACGTACCCAACAGACTAGTGACTCTATAGTCAGGCACACTGATGTCCCAGTCACCAGGCCAAACAAAGATAAGGTTATTGTCAGCTGCCTGTCGGGTGCCAGGATCCACCACATAACCCACACACTCAGGGCACTCCACAACAAGTACAAATATGACTCTGTCATTGTCCATGTTGGTGTGAACGACCCGAGATGTACCTCTCTGAACTACATGGAAAGAGATATGGAACAGCTCTCCAACCTTGCAGCCCAGGCAGGTATGACCTTAGCCCTGAGTAGCATTCTGCCATCAGCCAGAATGATACCGCAGTACAAGGACAAAATGATTGACTTCAACAATTGGCTAAGCTTCTGGTGTCATTCTAAGAGGATCCAGTGTCTGTCTGCCTGGGACAACATGGTTGACAGACCATGATACTTTGCCAGAGATGGCCTGCACCTGTCACCCCTGGGATTCTGGATACCTGCTAAAGGTCTTGCCCCTCTATAGTGCCTTTTTTAGGCAAGGTTCGAATGACAAATTCACCACTGTAACAGGAACAGGCAAGCAAAAACTGAGGGTAATGCTACTCAATGGTAGAAGTTTAAATTTCAAAATGCACTCACTCAAGGCACTCCTTAAAATGGAGAACATTGATATCTGTGTAGTGACTGAGACCTGGTTTAAGGCTCTAGAGAGCACCTCTGCATTACCAGGCTATAACTCATACCACACTTTTCGGCCATCTAACCTGGACCAGAACACCAAAGGCGGAGGTGTGTCCATATTCATTAAGGATATCCACACCTCCAGGCTAGTTGCGCAGCATAATGCATCCAAGGATATCCAAGTGTAAATAACTCTGGGCAAAACTGCAATCCAAATTGTAGCTTGCTACAGATCCCCCACCATGCTTCAGGATTCCCACTACTCTTTTCTTGATATACTGGAAAATACTAGGGTTCAACCAAGCACCTTAATAATGGGAGATTTCAACTACCCCACCATTAACTGGGAAAACTACTTGTGTACCAACTCCTTTGCTCAACGTTTTCTGGAATTCATAAATTCCAATGCCCTGGATTAATTTATCCACACCCCCACCACGGGCAACAATATCCTAGACCTAGTCATTACCAACACTATCCCAAACAGAACCAAGATGCTATCCTCTAAAAAAAGGAGGCCAATATGGTGATCCCCTGCCATAAACAAACTCTACAACAAAAGGAAGAAACTGTTTCAAAACAGAGTAAAATCCCATGAGTAGAGGAGCTCCCTGGTCAGCCTCAGTAAAAAGCTGAGAGCCCTTATAAGATCCTCCAAAGCTAGCTATGAAAGCAAAATTGTCACTGATTCTAAGAGCAACCACAAAGCATTCTATAGCTATGTCAAGAACCTCAATGGCAACACCCATATCTGCTCTGAGTTACAGCACAATGGCAAGAAAATTACAGAACCAACTGATATTGCCAACATCCTGGCAAGTAGGTTCAGTGCTAACTTTACCCCCTTCTCACCCCCTAAAGGGCCCATATCTACACAGGAAGAATGCAGAGTCCCTGTAATCACATCTATGCAGGTAAAAGCTGTACTCTCTAAAACCAAAAACACAGCATCCATGGGACCAGACAACATCCCAGGCTGCGTTTTACACAAACGTCAGAATGAACTGGCTCCCCACCTAAGCACAGTGTTCAATCATAGTCTCACATCAGGCTTTGTGCCCATTGAGTGGTGCACAGTAACAGTTACCCCACTCAACAAAGGGGAGCCACACTGATCCTGGGAACTATCGCCCTATTAGCCTGACGAGCCTGGTCTGCAAGGCCATGGAACGTATCATCATGGAACTCATAAACAGACATTGGTAACCTCCAAACTCTGGACCCCATCCAGTTCAGGTTTGTGAAAGGCAGATCATGCCTTTTGAACTTGATCAACATCTTTGAGGCAGTCACCAAGCCATAGACAAGGGTAAGGTTTTTCACACAGCCTATCTTGACCTCGCCAAGGCTTTCGCCACCATCCCCAATTCTAGAATTATAACTAAGCTAGATATAAATCCCTAAATCTCAAGATGGGTTGCCAACTGGCTCACTGACAGAAACCACACTGTAAAAGTTGCAGACTCCAAATCTGACATCAAACCAGTGACAAGTGGAGTACCACAGGGTTCAGTCCTGGGACCTCTCCTGTTTGGTACCTACTTCTCTGAATTACAGGCTAACACAGAAGGCCTCTGGCTAATGAAGTTCACAGATGACTGCAAACTAGGAGCCATAGTCAAGTCCCCAAATGATTTGAACATCCTACAGATGGGCCTCACTGAGACAGATGCCTGGTGTCAGAGGCATGGCCTCAAGCTCAATACCAAAAAGTGTATTGTCATCCCCTTTGGTAAAAACTCTGTACCTATGAACTACCACATAAATGGCAGTCTACTTAATGCAGAATGTGTGATAAGAGACCTTGGGACCCAGGTGGACAGTAGCCTCTCTTTTGATAATGACATTGCCACAGTAGTCAGGAAATCCTTCTATGTGGCACACCTCATCACAAAAGGGTTCTCATCCAGGAAAAAAGAGGTCATTGTTCCCCTCTACTCGGCACTCATTAGACCCATTATAGAGTACAATGCTCCTTTTGGAATGTACCTCACAAGACCATCTACAGCAGCTGGAAAGGCCACAGAAGTACCCCACAAAGAGGATTACTGGCCTCAAACAGATGCCCTAGACTGACCATCTCAAAAAACTCCAGCTTTACTCTGTAGCGTATGGCCTACTCCGAGGAGAACTCTGCCTAATATATAAAGCTATGTTAAACCCAGAACTGTTGGACATGGTACACCTAAAGAAATCCCAATCCCTCTGAGCTACATGCTCTGGGGACCTAAACCTTGTCACCACAATAAACAGTACATGCTGGAGGGATAGATTCCTGCCCCAGAGACTTCCTATACTCTGGAACAAGCTACCCATCTATGTCAAGCAAAGTTCCTCATTAGCACTCTTCAAGAAAAATCTTGATGAGTGGATGGGAAATTGGAAATACACCCCAGGGATCACTTCTGTAGCCCTACTCGACAGGGGCAGAGGAAATTAACATTCTTGGGTGGCGTAAGCCAGGGAACCTTGTTGGCTAGGTTTACTTAGGCCCTTGGGCCGATAGCCTAGTACCTACCTAACCTATGAACCTATGAGTGTTGAGGAGCCCGTCATCTAGATAAAGAAATACTCAGAATCCTTGCAGCCTCAAATGAGCTGTGACCACCGCTATACACTTGGTAAACACCTTGGGGGCTGTGGTGAGGCCTAAGGGCAGCACTTTGAACTGGAAATGAATGGCTCCTAGGTGGAACGTGTAAACTTTCTAAAGCGTCTGTCCACCTTTATGTGGTAATACACATCTTGAATATCAACTAAGTACATCCAATCATCTTTCTCTAGGAAGGGGAGAATCGACTGAACCATAACCATCCGGAATTTGTTGAACAAACTTGTTTAGAATGCTGAGATCCAAAGTTGGTCTCCAGTCCCGTTTTCTTTGGCACTAAAAAGAATCTTGAGTAAAATCTATATTCTCTTTGGTCTGGTGGGACTTCTTGGATGACTCTTTTTTTCTAGCAGCTTTTGAACTTTTATTTCTGCTTGAACTCTCTGACTGGGTGGGATATCGGGGAGTCTTGCTGGGGTTTTCGGGGAGAGGATGAAGGGGATAAATTAACATCTGGAAATTATCCTTAGCAACCAGGCATCGGTAGTTATGTGTCACCAAGCATCTAGGTGCAAGGAAAGTCTTCCCCCGATTGCCTCCAGAGGTAAGCAATCGGGCCCCCCTTCAGGACTGCTAGTAGGACTGACCAGAGAATGTGTACCTGGAGCCCTGATTCTGCGGACCACCTCTCCCTCTGGGATGGTGTCTTCATCTGTAAGAGGAGTCCAAACAAAATGAATCCTGGAAAGGCTTCTGGGACTTCTTGAACCACATCTTACCACTCCTTTGATTCCTGGAATAGGATCATTGAGGAGTGGAAAAACATACATCCACAGCAGACAAAGTCTTTCCATCCTTTTCATACATAGACAGAGTTTCCTTTACTTTGGAACCAAACAAATAGGAACCATCAAAAGGAACATTGACGAAGGAAGGCCTGAATGGTTCTGCAGACTCACACAGTGTCTGAATAGCAATGCCTGAAGCTGCTAACCTGGTTTCCCCTTCAGCTGCATGTGCAATGAGCCTCATGGATGAGTTTGAAATAGACTCCAGGGTAGCTAGCTGGGAGGCCACTTTTTCTTGGACCCCTTCACTGACTGCTCTCACCAGGGTATCTTACAGCTCTTTGACCAGGTCCTTTTGAAATCTAATAAAATGTGCCAAAAAATTGAGGACCTGATGGAGGAGGTCAATGAAGCAGACCCACTTCCCAAATCTGTCCATCGCCCTGGACTCACGTTTTGGGGGATGGACAGTAGAACTCTCCTTGGCTAGTTCTTTTTTAATGGTGGCCACTACTACCATGGCATCAACTATTAAACCCTTAGCCCAATGTGGTTGGTCTTTAGGAGCAGAAAGGATTTTGTTGGGTCTCTACGGGACTGGTTCGACAGAGTCAAGAGCCTTCCAAGCCCCCTAAGTGATCAGTTTAAGTTGTCAGAGGGCGGGGTAACCCAGGAGGTAGATGGTTGAGCACCAAAGGCCTGCAAGTACACAGATTCCTCAGCAGATGGGTCTTTGGGCTTCCAGTCACTCCTCTGTTTAAGGATCTCAAGAATGTTTCCAAAGGAGACATCTTTTGGAGGTGACTATGGGGAACCCTCGGCATCATTGCAATCCATGTCCTCAGTGACGGATTCTTCAGGAGAATCAAGGTGTTTCCTCTTACACAATCTCTTCTGAGGAGGTTCCTCAGCAGAAGCATGTGAGGAGGACTCAGAAGAGGGTGTGCTTCTGAAATTTGAGTCTTGAGACCCCGGTGCTCACTGTCCAGGGGCAGAGGTTGGTGGCAGAACTGAAAAACCTGGGGTCACAGATGAAGACTCCAGTAATCCAGGAGCCAAGTGGGAAGAAGCAGTGGCTAAAGCTCTTTCCATAGCCTGAATGGTAGGGTCCTCAAGGAGGAATGTGAGTCCGGAGCAGAGAATGACAAACTCGGAACCGGGGTCACACTCTGCCCTGAGATCCCCATCTGACAGACCGGAACTGAGGATGGGTCCTCTGCCGCCATAGCTGTAAGAGATTTGGATGGCACCATAGAAAAACTTGAAGCTGACACAAACCCTCTGTGCTCAATAGCAAAGACATGGTCCTGGGGACCAGACAGTGTTGATGGCACTGAGGAGGTCAGAGACAGACTCTATGCTGTGGACAAAACTGTAGTTGGCGCCAAAGTCATTGGAACCTGGGAAGTCAGAGCCGATGGCTCTAACTTCTGTGCTGAGGTTAAAGGAGGTGAATAATTGGGTGTGGATGTGGAAAAAATACCTGATCCAGAAGGGGGGGCTGAACAGAAGAAGGAAGACCCTGGGCTGACAAGATCTGGTCCACCAACCAGACAACATCCATTTCAGAAAGACTTCTGGTGGAGCACATCAAAAAGGCTGAAGGGGACTCAGGTCTCTCTAGGACTGGACTAGGTAATTGTCCATGGAAAGGGTCTATAGATGGCAAATAGGTAGATCTAGGTTCTGAAACTATCAGCAGCTTCCGCACCATCTGTTGCACTGTGGGGGAAAGAGTTAGCACTGACATCAGAGCCATAAAGATAGTTAGAGACGTAGATTTAGGACTCTGAACCACTGACATAGCTGGTGTAGAAGACACCAAAGAAGTTTTTGGTGCTGGAGACTTTGACTGTTCTGTAAGCATCAGAACCTCGGATTTTGGTTCCATGGAGGAACCCTCAAGAGCCATGCTTATGCTTTTTAACAGTTGGTGCTGAAGGAGATGTTGGCACTGAGTGACAGGACTTAGAACCAGAGGCCAGTGGAGACTTGGCCTTGGACAAAGCTTCCTCAAAAGGAGCCCTTTGAGGATCAATTTATTTCTTCTCTCTGCCAGGGTTCTATTACTAAAGCCCTAGGAAATGGAACAATCCACACTCAAGTGGGGAACACCCAAACAGCAAACACATTTTTCGTGCGCGTCTGAGTTTGGAATCTTCCTGCCACATTCAGTACATTGTTTAAAGCCTGTCATAGAAGATTTAGGTTTCTCTGCCATATTTCTATCAAAGGGAAGGCATAAGATCAGAAAGAAAGCTTGCACAGACACATACACTGAAGTAAAGAAAGTCTACCAACAATGGTAGAAAAGATACCACAATGGTAAAAATACAGAAGGGACTACCAACGATGGTAGGGGGAAAGAAATCTACCAGTGGTAAGAGGAAATCACACACTCAAAGGTAGACCAGACACTCAGACAAGAAAAATGCTATGAAGTAAAAAGTTATAAAAATAATTTGAATGTACTTCTCTATGATAGAGTTGGCTGACGTGTCTTACTTGCAAGAATGGCAAACGAGAGCTGAGGTAATGTGAACAAGGGCACTGTGGATAAACTTGTAGCTTGAGAATTGTTTTGGCTGATGTGAGCTTTACAACGGCTGGATCTGTTCTGAGGATTGGAACCATAACCCATTAGTCAAGAATATATGAAGATCAACAACACAGTTGGAATGTTATGGTAAGGCATAACTTCTTTTTCCTGAGACCCAACGTTACAGGCAGGTCATGTTCATCTTCATTTCTGTATCCCACCATTTTTTTATAAAGCAATGACTGAGACTGAATATTCCATGTGTTGTTTTCCCTTTTCCACCAGGCATCTTGATGATGTCCTTGGTGTAGGCAGGTGATCAGTTCAATTATAGGGATGCTCAAAGACATGCCAGCTGGGCCAGGTGGGTTCCTATCATATGTTCGAAGGTTTAAAACTTTGAATCACTAAAGGTTGACCTTTAATGATCGAAGTTTTAAAACCTCAAATCATGTAACAGAGATCACCATAGAGCGATCTCGGAGTTGGTATATTTAAGTAGTGGGGGGTGTGGGGGGTGCAGGGGGCTTTCTCCCTGCATAGATCCTTTTTTTTTTTTTTTTTTTATTTTGGGCTTAAAATGTGTTTTTTTTTTTTTTTTTTGACATTCGAAGTATTAAAGGTTCGATCATTAAAGTTCAAAGTTTAGTGATTCAAAATTTTAATACTTCGATATTATGATACAGACCCAGGCCAGATGTCCACCTGCAGGTAACTTCCAAGCATTCTTCTTCTTCTTTCGGCTTTTTCCCGGTTAGGGGTCGCCACAGCGGATCACCTTGTCTGCACATTGATTGGCAGTGGAGTTTTACGGTGTCGAGTTGCCAGCCCGGCGCCCAACCTTCCACAGAAGGCACACTCACACGCACACCTAGGGCCAATTTACAGTGTCCAATCCACCTGCAGCATGTCTTTGGGATGTGGGAGGAAACCGGAGCACCTGGAGGAAACCCACGCGACCACAGGGAGGACATGCAGACTCCGCACAGAAGGCACCCCAGCCGAGGATCGAACCGGAGAACCTCTTGCTGTGAGGCGAGGTAACTTCTAAGCATAATGAATAATAATCAGCAGATCTTCAAGAGACCAGGTCACTGAAACACAAAACTTGAGTTTACTCCCTTCCATTTCCTCTTCCCTAGAAAGAGATTAATAGCTTTAACCTTACTCTCAATAAGGACTAATTCTACTCTAGTGCTAACACACTAAATTAATTTGTTTAGTATGTGGCATACTGACACACAGCCAGCACTGCTAAAATTCTTCTGCTCCTCAAGCTATTTTTGGGTCTCACAGGGAAATGTTTGTTGCAGACTACTACCCTCTATCCAGAATGCAACTTACAGGTATTCTAACGGTTAAGTGCAAAAGTAGTATAGCATACAGTTATTAGCAGTCTTAAGTACATTTCCCTGAATTCATATAATGGCATCAAAGCCTAGAACAATGAATCTGTATGAAATAAAACAAATGACACTGCCTGCATTTGACGGAAAATTGCAGGTTGATGGAAAACACAAGTCAAACACACAAAAGCATTTTTTTTCAGGGTGGCACCCATCTAAAACATAAGCTAAACACACAAAATATTTTTTTTGCAAGATGGCACCCCTACACACACACACACACACACACACACACACACACACACACACACACACACACACACACACACACACACACACACACACACACTCCTTACTTAAGAGGGAAAAAGGGAAAAGATCACCTACACAGAAATTTGGTACCTTCCCAGTAGTACTAAACTGACATTTGAAAACAGAGAAAACTACATCAGCAGCTTAACAAATCATAAAGCATTTAATACAATCAACATTGAAACTTAAGTATCGCAAACAACTGTTTTAAACAAAACAAGAAAAACACATACACCCATTTCATTAAACAAACCTCTAGGTATACTAAAATTGTCTCAAACTAAATGTTAAAAGTGTATTATTTTTTGTGGACAATCCCTTCCCTCATCACAAAGTATGGCCAGCACACCTCTACACAATGGGACCTAGTTACTTGGGTTGATAGTTCACTCTTGGCTATCATGTGATAATGGTTGCCAGGAAATTATTTTATTTGGCCCACCTGTCAAAGGAGTATTATCAGGGTCTAAAGAGGTAATCACTCCCTTATACTTAGTCAGACCAATTTTCAGATTTGACACCCCATGGACTGTTTCTAAATATATCAAACAATTAGAAAGACCTCAAAGGTTCCTACCCCAAAAGATCAGAGGCTGAAAGTCCCTGAGCCGCCAAAACAGACTGGAAGCTCGGTCTCTTTATTCAGTGTCTATATACTTTTGATGGGAGATCTATGCCTCATGTACCATGTCATTAGAGAAAAAGAAGTTATGTCTTACCATAACGTTCCATCTGTATTGTTGATCCTCGTTCAGTCATTATGCATGGGTATCAGTTCCGACCTCGGAACAGAGCCGGCCATTTTCCAAGCTCACATCAGCTACAAACTCTCGAGCTAAACTCTTACCCATAATCCCCCCTCTCCCTGTTACCTCAGATTGAGTTTGCAAGTCAAAAGAAGGTAGAGGCTACCTCTGGTCAAATGACCTAAGAGAACTGGATGGTGAGATCTACTAGAAGCCACAGGAGGGGGAAAGAGGGAGGGTCGTAATGACTGAACGAGGATCAACAATACAGATGGAACGTTATGGTAAGACATAACTTCTTTATCTGATATTGTTAATCCTTGTTCATTCTTTACGCATGGGATAGAGTCCCTAGCTACCTCTATTCCTGAGAGGCTCTCATGGAAGGACATTCCTGAGCACCATAGAACCAAAAGATGCTCTTCCCCTGGAGGCCAAATCCAATTTGTAATGATTGATGAAGGTATGAGGCCTAGTCCAAGTTGCAGATGCACAGATGTCATGTAAAGAAGCTCTGGCATGGAAGGCAGCAGAAGTTGCCACTGACCTTGTTGAATGAGCTTTCAGGGTAGTAGGCAACGGGACATTATGTTGTGTATAAATGAAGGTCTCACAGTTCTTCAACCATCTAGCTAATGTGACCTTAGCAACAGCAGATCCTAATCCTAGGTCCAGAATAGGCCAAAAATAACTGGTCAGATTTACGAAAGGACCTAGTCCTGTTTAAGTAAAAACAGATTTGCCTGTGGATATCTAGGCTATGTAGGCAATACTCTCCTCTGTTTGAATGATTGGGAAAGAAAACTGTCAATTCAATGGTTTGATTAATAGACATTTCAGAGATCACTTTTGGCAGAAATAAAGGATTAGTTCTCAAAGACACTCTATCTCTATGAAAAATCAAGTATGGACTCTTGATACATAAAGCTTGAAGCTCAGAGATACGTCTGGCAGAAATAATGGCGACCAAAAACAAGGTTTTCCATGACAAATGCTTGAGGTCGCAAGAAGAAGCTTTTTTGAAGGGTGACATTGTCAGAGCTTGTAGAACTAACGATAGATCCCATGGTTGAATAGGTTCTCTAAAAGGTGGCTTCAGATGGTTCACACCTTTTATGAATGTTTTGCACAATTTGTGAGACATAAGAGAGGAATCTTGGATACCCTCATGGAAATTAGAAATTGCAGCCAAATGAACTCTAATGGTAGAGGCCGATAGACCCGACTGGAAAAGGTCGGCCAGATAGTCTAGCATTATTGACACTGGTGCTGAGAAGGGATCTACTTGTTTATCTTTCAGCCAACAGGTAAATCTTTTCCACTTGCATAGATAAGTATTTCTAGTGGAAGACTTATGAGATGCAATGAGAATGTCATGTACTGGTAAAGAAAGATCATTCTGCCTGGCAATCAAGGGAATTGGAGTAGCCAAGCTGTGAGCTTCAGGCTGTTCAAGGTGAGATGAATCAAGTTCTGTGGATGTGAGATCAACTCCGGGGTTGGATGGAGAATCCATGGTCGATCTAGTAGGTGAAGCCAAAGGAAGGGGAACCAAATGTGACAAGGCCAATATGGTGCTATGAGGATCACCTTGCTCTTCAACTGGCGAGCTTTCTTCAGAAACTAAGGAATGAGGGGAAAAGGTGGGAATGCATAAAGAAGATCTGAGGGCCAATTGTGGACTAGAGCATCCCTGGGTGACTGTCCCAGAGGGGAAATCAGGGCAAAATAGTTGCTGCATTTGTAGTTGGTCAGGGATGCAAAGAGGTTGTTAGCAAGGATGGCCTCTGCGGTGGAAGATCTCCACCACTTTCAAGGGATTCAGGGACCACTCATGAGGTTGCAGAATGCACCTGCTGAGTCTGTCTGTTATCACGTTGGAACTCCTGGGAATGTGCGTTGCTAGAAGAAAATGGTTGGTAGCCATCGCCCATTGTCATATCCTCATGGCCTCTCAACAAAGGGGGTAAGATTTGGTTCCACCTTGCTTGCTGATGTACCAGACCACCACCATGTTTTCTGACTGAATCGCAATCATCCCAGACAGCAGCAGGGGATGGAATGCTTGCAACGCCAGAAGCACCGCCCTCAGCTCTAGAACATTTATATGCAGATAGGCCTCCAGTTCGGACCAAGTGCCTTGGACTGTCTGTCCCTGACATAGCCCCCCCCACCCCATCAGGGAGGTGTCCATAGTCACTGTGGCCTTGGGTTGTTGGAGGAAGAAGGGGCGAGACCATTGTGACAGATTGTGTCATCCACCAATTTAAATCCTGTTTGCACCTGTGGGTTACTCGAATCTTGGCTGAAAGAGGATGCTGAAAAGGATACCATTGGGTGAGCAGTAGCCATTGTAGAAGCCTCATATGAAACCTGGCCACGGGGACAATGGTGAAGGAGGCTGCCATGGAACCCAACAGCTGTAGAACAGAGTGAGCTGTGGATTCCTCCCTTGAAAGGATTGGAATCAGTTGTTGCTTTATCCTTAAAATTCTGTGCTCTAGAACGACAGCTCTGCAGTTCTTTGTATCCAAGATAACCCCTATAAATTCTGTTGACTGAGATGGTATGAGATTGGATTTTTGCCAGTTTATGGTTATGCCTAGCCTTTGTGCAGTGAGGAGAGAGTATGCCAGGGCTTCTTCCAGTAGATGTCTGGTGGGGGCGGAAATGAGCCAGTCATCTAGGTATGGAACCACCTGGAATCCTTGAAGTCACAAGTGAGCTGTGATGACTGCCATGCACTTTGTGAACACTCTGGGGGCTGTAAAGAGTCCGAAGGGCAGTACTCTGAACTGGTAGTGACTGGCTCCCGCACGAAAGTGCAGAAATCTTCTTGATGGACTGTCCACTGTGGTAGTGCGCATCTTGAAGATCTATCGAGCACATCCAATCATCTTTTTCCAAAAGCGGGAGGATAGACTGTATTGTGACCATCCAGAATTTTTGTACTCTCACAAACTTGTTCAATACACTGAGATTCGAAATTGGTCTCCAGTCCCCGGTTTTCTTTGGCACCAAAAATAGTCTTGAGTAGAATCTGGAGCCTATCTGGTATGGAGGGACTATTTGAATGACTCTCTTTCTTGGCAGCTTTTCTATCTCTAGTGCTGCTTCTTCCCTTTGACTGGGTGGAATGTCAGGAAGGTTTTTTGAAGGGACAGGACAAAGATCAAAGGGGATATGATAACCTCTGGTTATAATTCTTTGTACCCAAGAATCGGTGGTGATGGTTAGCCATGCAGAAGGGTACAAGGAGAAATTATCCCCAACCACCAGAGGAAAGGAGTTTGGCCGCTCTTCAGGAGTGCTGGTAGGATTGTCAAGGGAAAGAGTCCCTGGAACCATGGTTACACGGACCCCCTCTGCCCTGAAAGGAGCATCTTCCCTGTGAGTTTCCCCCTCTGCCTCTAGGGAAGAACTTGGCCTGTGTGTCACGGAAAGGACCCTGAGATTTCTTGAACCATATCTTCCCACTCTTTTGTTTTCGGGAGAAAGCATGTTGAGGGGAAGAATAATGGACACCTATGGCAGAAAGGGTCTTACCACCCTGTTCACATCTGGCCAGTGTGCTTTTAACTTTGGGTCCAAACAACGAAGAGGCCTCAATGGGAGCATTAAGAAAGGAAGCCTTAAAGGGTTCCATGAAATTGCTCAAGCACATCTAGGCATGTCATCTCAAGACCGCAGCTGAACCCGCTGCTCTAGCTGCTCCTTCTGATGCGTGAGATATCAGTCGCATAGAGGAGTTAGATATTGACTCAATGGTGGCCAGCTGAGAGGCCACATTCTTAAGGACCTCATCAGACACGGCACCAGCCAAGGTTTCAGAGAGCTCGGAAATCAGATCTCTTTGAAGACTGGTAAAGTGCGCCATATAATTCAGGGACCTGATAGTAAATGTCGCTGATGCAAAGGTGCACTTCCCTATCCTGTCCAGGGCCCGGGACTCTTTGTTAGGCGGATGGACAGTCTGGCTTTCTTCTTCTTCTGCCAAATCCTTTTTTGTTGCAACCGCCACCACCAGAGCATCCACAGGAAGACCTTTTGACCAATGGGGATCCGTAGCAGGAGAGGACAAAATCTTATCTGGCCTCCAGGGAATAGCCTCGACAGTGTCAGGAGCCTTCCACGCACGCTGCACGATGAACCGGACAATTTCATCGGCAGGTGGAGTAACCCAGGAGGTAGGGGGCCGGGCACAAAAAGCAAGCAGGAGCACAGACTCCTCAGAGATCGGATTAGAGGGCTGCCAGTCACCTCTCTGTTTAAGGATTTCGAGGATATCACCGAAGGATACCTCAGAGGGTGACCGAGGGGATCCTTCCCCCTCATCAAAGTCTGTGTCTTCAGTGAGGGACTCTTCTGTGGAGTCCATGTGCTTCCTCTTACACAAACTTTTCCAGTGGACTTCCTCAGAGGGAGAAGCTGGGGAAGACAGAGGAAAAGAGGTTTCCTGTGGTCTTTGGAGATGGGTGATCACCTCCCAAGGAAGGATAGGTCCTGGGGGGGTGGGATACCTCTGGCCAAAAGCACTTGATCCACAAGATGCAACACATCATATTCGGAAAGGCTTCTAGTGGACCTCACGGAGACTGAGGGAGAAACAGGCCTGTCCACAGAAGAGACAAACTCGGTGCCCACCTCACCAGTCCACACCGAGAATAACTGTGCCGAGAGACACTGGACTACGGTTGTCTGCACCGAGGAAGTCATTGGTGCCGAGGTCACGGTCTGCACTGACATAAGGATCAGTGCTGAAGTGGTTGTCGGTACTGAAGCTGGAACCAACAAAAATTGGAGCCAACAACTGAGCAGTTGGTGCTGATACAGTAGTAGTAATAGTCTGAACTGAGGAGCCACTTGGTGCCGATATAGTGAAGGCTGCAGGAGAAGACAAAGCCGAGATCACTAATGGAGCTGAAGTCCTCGGTGTCGAAAGTCTAGGCACCGAAAGCACTGGGGCTGACTGAATAAGCTCCAGAGTGGAAACTTTAGCCTTTTTAGGTTTTGGTTGACGGGAGTCCCCAGCCGGGAATGAAGGCAAAGACTTGGCCTTAGTAGGAACATCCAAAAGTTTCTTATGGGATCTAGGAGGGGCTGAGGCCTCTGACCCAGAAATAGCCTCTGAAAAGGGAGATTTAAGAAGTTCCTTCAGCAACAATTTGTTTTCCCTTTCTGACAAGGTTCTGTTAGAAAAATTTTCACAGATAGTACAGGGTGGGTCAACAGATAAATGGGACGTCCCAAACAATAAACGCGCAAAGAGTGTGCATCAGATGTAGGTAATTTGTGTCCACAATCAGAACACCTTTAAAAACCTGGACTACCTTTCTTGTCTGCCATGATAGAAAAAGGGGATAGTAGAAAGGGTACCAGCAATGGTACAAAAAAATACCCGAAGGTATGAAAAAAGGACGATTACCAATGATGGTAGGGGAGAAATACCTCACGGTAAAAGGTGTAGAGAAAAGAGAAGAAAAACTCAAGAAAATATGGTCGCTAGATGCGATAGGGTAAGAGATGACGAAATAGAAACTTTTCTGACAGGAAAAGTTATATAAATGACTATTTTGACAACAAATAACTATACTTAGCTCAAGAGAAGCAGTTTGACATGACCGAATGGCAACACGGCAAACGAAATCTGAGGTAACAGGGAGAGGGGGATTATGGGTAAGAGTTTAGCTTGAGGGTTTGTAGCTGACGCGAGCTTGGAAAATGGCCAGCTCAGTTCCGAGGTCAGAACCAATACCCATGCATAAGGAATGAATGAGGATTAACAATATCAGATCAGATTTTCCCTGGACCTCATGTTTCTCCCCAAGTGCAATATCTCTGTCTGTACTAGAACCAGGGTCCCAAAATATTCACCAACAAATAAAGCACGGTGGAGGGACAGGTTTATATCACAGCACATCCCAAACTTCTTGAAAAAACTTCCTCCACATGGTAAACAAAACAACTGTCTTCCTTTAAATGCAAACTAGATGACTGGATGGGTATCCATAAATTTACTCAGGAACTGAATGATGTGGCCCTCCTGCAGAAAGAAAGTCTGGCCAGAGGAAGTTGTTGGCAAGGAATGAATCGTCAAAAGACCCAATAGCCTTGAAATATCTATGAATCTATAAAAGCAGTCATTTGCTTTAACTGACACTATACAAAAGTCTTGGATGAAAATGTCACTGATTTACATAAATACTCCATAGTCCTTCTTAGGGTGTGGAGGTAATGTAGCTTTACTGTTACAGCAGCCTCTTAAAAAATTACTAATATGATAAGTACCTTACACTACTGTGCTAGGGGAAATCTCTATAACCATACCTTGCCAGTTTTTGATACATTTCAAAGCAGTTTTTAGTTACAAGATGGGAGATGGTAAGTTACAGGACCCCTTGTATCACACCCATGCCAAAAACGTCTTACATTTGGAATTGTATCTGCCAAATGCGTGGAATACTGTCCATTTGGAAGGTTCCAAAACATCCTGTGCAGAAACATTTCTAAAGTATGTTGCTGCTGTCCATTGAAATGTGCCTGAACTGCACCTTGTAAAGGTTTACTGCACTTGTCATCACAAACGTTAATACACTGGAACAGCCAACTTAATATCTGACAGACAAGCTTTTTTTTTTTATCAAGAGGACAGACTCATCGGTTCAATTTTCAAGCAAACCCAGCCACTGGGGATGCACAAGCCAGTGCATTTCTTTGTGCCGGTCCCAAGCCCGGATAAATGGAGAGGGTTGCGTCAGGAAGGGCATCCGGCGTAAGATTTTGCCAAATCATACATGTGGATAACTGTACAGATATACATACCGGATCGGTTGAGGCCCGGGTTAACAATGACCGCCACCAGTACTGTTGGCCAACACGGTGCTGGTGGAAATTGGGCTACTGTTGGCTGAAGGAGGAGAAGAGGGGGAAAGCATACCTGAAGGCAGGTAAAGGGTAGGACTGTGATAGTGAGGGTTGGAACTTTGAACGTTGGCAGTATGACTGGTACAGGGAGAGAGCTAGCTGATATGATGGACCGAAGGAAGGTTGATATATTGTGTGTGCAAGAGACCAGATGGAAGGGGAGCAAGGCTAGGTGTATTGGAGGCGGGTTCAAATTGTTATATCATGGTGCGGATGGGAGGAAAAATGGTGTAGTGGTTATCCTGAAGGAACAGTATGCTAAAGAGTGGTTTGGAGGTGAAAAGAGTGTCGGAAAGAGTGATGTTTATGAAGCTGGAAATTGATGGTGTAATGACGAATGTTGTTAGTGCATATGCTCCACAAGTTGGGTGTGCGATGGATGAGAAAGAAAAATGTTGGAGTGAGTTGGATGATGTGATGATGACTGCACCCAAGGGTGAGAGACTGGTGATTGGAGCAGACTTCAATGGGCATGTTGGTGAAGGGAACAGAGGGGATGAGGAAATGATGGGTAGGTATGGTGTTAAGCATAACACCAAAGGAATACAGAAGGTCTGATGGTAGTGGATTTTGCGAAAAGGATGGACATGGCTGTGATGAATACGTATTTTAACAAGAGGGAGGAGCATAGGGTGACATACAAGAGTCGAGGAAGATGCACACAGGTGGATTATATCTTATGTAGAAGGGCCAGTCTGAAGGAGATTGGAGACTATAAAGTAGTGTCAGGGGAAAGTGTAGTTAGACAGCATAGGATGGTGGTTTGTAGGATGATACTGGTGATCAAGAAGAGGAGGATGAGTGTGAGGGCAACACCAAAGATCAAATGGTGGAAATTGAAAAAGGGTAATTGTGAGGTGGAGTTTAGGGAAGAGTTAAGACAGGCACTGGGTGGCAGTGAAGAGTTACCGAATAGCTAGGTAACTACAGCAGAGCTAGTAAGAGAGATGGCTAGAAAGGTGCTTGATGTGACATCTAGAAAGAGGAAGGAGGACAAGGAGACCTGGTGGTGGAATGAAGAAGTACAGGAGAGTATACAAAGAAAGAGGTTGGTGAAGATGAAGTGGGATTGTCAGAGAGATGAAGAAAGTAGACAAGAGTATAAAGAGATGAGGTGCATGGCAAAGAGAGAGGTGGCGAAGGCTAAGGATAAGGCATATGAAGAGTTGTATAAAAGGTTGGACACTAAGGAGGGAGAAAAGGACATGCACCGACTGGCTAGACAGAGGGACCGAGCTAGTAAAGATGTACAGCAGGTAAGGGTGATAAAGGATAATGAGGGAAATGTACTCACAAGCGAGGAGAGTGTGTTGAGCAGATGGAAAGAGTACTTTGAGGGGCTGATGAATGAAGAGAATGAGGGAGAGAAGGTTGGATGATGTGCGGATAGTGAATCATGAAGTGCAGTGGATTAGCAAGGAGGAAGTACGGATAGCTATGAAGAGGATGAAGAATGGAAAGGCTGTTGGTCCAGATGACATACCTGTGGATGCATGGAGATGTTTAGGTGAAATGGCAGTGGAGTTTTTAACTAGATTGTTTAATGAAATCTTGGAAAGTGAGAGGATGCCTGAGGAATGGAGAAAAAGTGTTTTGGTACTGATTTTTAAGAATAAGGGTGATGTTCAGAGCTGTTGTAACTACCAGTCACAGCATGAAGTTATGGGAAAGAGTAGTGGAAGCTAGTGTAAGAACGGAGGTGATGATTAGTGATCAGCAGTATGGTTTCATGCCAGGAAAGAGCACTACAGATGTGATGTTTGCTCTGAGAGTGTTGATGGAGAAGTACAGAGATGGTCAGAAGGAGTTGTATTGTGTCTTTGTGAACTTAAGAGAAAGCATATGACAGGGTACCTAGAGAGGAGTTGTGGTATTGTATGAGGAAGTCGGAAGTGTCAGGGAAGTATGTAAGAGTCGTACAGGATATGTACAAGGGTAGTGTGACAGCGGTGAGGTCTGCGGTGGGAGTGACGGATGCGTTTAAGGTGGAGGTGGGATTACATCAAGGATCAGCTCTGAGCCCTTTCTTATTTGCAATGGTGATGGACAGGTTGACAGACGAGATCAGACAGGAGTCCCCGTGGACTATGATGTTTGAAGATGACATTGTGATCTGTAGTGAGAGTAGGGAACGGGTGGAGGAGATCCTGGAGAGGTGGAGATATGCCCTAGAGAGAAGAGGAATGAAGTTCAGCAAGACTAAGACAGAATATATGTGTGTGAATGAGAGGGAGGATAGAGGAATGGTGAGGATGCAGGGAGTAGAGGTGGCAAAGGTGGATGAGTTTAAATACTTGGGATCAACAGTTCAGAGTAATGGTGAGTGTGGAAGAAAGGTGAAGAAGAGAGTACAGGCAGGATAGAGTGGGTGGAGAAGAGTGTCAGGAGTGATTTGTGACAGACGAGTATCAGTAAGAGTGAAAGGGAAGGTCTACAAGAGGGTAGTAAGACCAACTATGTTATATGGGCTGGAGACAGTGGCATTGACAAAAAGGCAGGAGTCAGAGCTTGATGTGGCACAGCTGAAGATGTTAAGATTTGCACTGGGTGTGACGAGGATGGACAGGATCAGGAATAAGTATATTAGAGGGTCAGCTCAGGTTGGAAGTTTGGAGACAAAGCCAGAGAAGCAAGATTACGTTGGTTTGGACATGTGCTGAGGAGGGATGCAGAGTATATTGGGAAAAGATGCTAAGGATGAAGCTACCAGGTAACAGGGAAAAGAGGAAGGCCTAAGATAAGATTTATGGATGTGGTGAGAGAAGACATGCAGGTGGTTGGTGTGACAGAGCAAGATGCAGAGGGCAGGAAGAAATGGTAACAGTTGATCCACTGTTGCAACCCCTAACGAGAGCAGCAGAAATAAGTAGACTGGTCTTCAAGAAGCTTAATTACCATAAGTCCATATTGATGTTTTCTACTAACCAAACAGATGCTAAATTATTTTTGAAAGAATTTAATGACTGACTTCTGATGGTAAGAGGAAGTTTATTCCATAATTTTAAAATGCTTTGTGTAATGTATCCGACACATTTCTTCCATTATTCATTCATGCTTTCATTCATTCTCTAATTACCTAATCCAGTGCTGGATTACTGTAAGACTGGGGCATATCCCAACATTCACTGACTGGAAGTCAGTGGAACTAATCCTAAATGGGATGCCAGCCCTCAGACAGATGCACAAACTCACCCAAATATGGCATGGATACCTACTGGTAATTGAGAAGGCCAATATTCACCTATGGTACAGCTGAAAGGATAGAGTTATTCATCCCTTTCAGTCTGACTGCATTTCATGGAGTCATGTTTGTAGAACTGCTGCAGATGAAACCCAGTGTGTGTCACTGGGTTTAACAGGGTGATTTACATCGACTTACACTGCTATCTTGCTGCATGGTTTTGAGTTTTTCTGTTTTTTTTAAGGTCAGTACACAGTGAAGGTAAGGGAATCTTGCCCTTTTCACTATTGTGTTATTTTGCAGTTGGTATATTTCAACTAGGGGATGCTGAGGTGCAGGGGCTTGCTCTGTTGCAAAAACATTGTTTCAGTGTTCTGATTACATTACAGGGTCTTCCAGTGGGTTTGCTAAAATCCATACTGAATCTCTATGTATGGTAACATCAATGAAACCAGCAGAGCCCCAAGGAGGAAGCAGGTGCATTCAGTAAAAACTCAAGGGGGCTCATAAAACAGGGCCATATTTTGCACTGATGGCACCCTAAGAACCAAACTAGAGAAATGATTGCTACTATAACAATGCTCACTACTGTGCTGATAGCCCCAGAATAATTTTTTCAAGTTTTAAAACCTTATGGAAGAATATTTGGTAGGAACTGTACCTTTTCAAGTTCTTGGCTTGTTTGAGATCTACAAAAGAAAGCGCTGCATTCAATAATGGGTCAGATCAGTGAGGTGTAAATGGCACAATGACCTCCCCATAGTGATTAGACACCATTTAGAATCCGATGGGCTACAAAACATGGTTTGCTTACTTTGGTACATACAGACTGGTTAAAGTTACTGTACATAGACCTTTAATGGTGCTTTGAACATTTGTTTCTTAATTATAATTTACATCCTGTTTTCCAAATATCATGATACATTTATTGCCATTACAGCCACTGCTATTCCTACTACATCAGCTATATATTTTTGTAGATAATCTTTATGAACATTAGCAACTTTTACTGCAGTTATTATGTTATCCAGAATCAGTGGAGAAAGACCACCCTGTTGAGCTTGACTCTAGTCTGGCACTGTGAAGAGACATGAGAGGTGTAGAATAAGTGGGAGGCCTCGGCCACTGGTGAAATACCACTACTCTTATCGTTTTTTAATTTACCCAGTGAGGCGGGAGGGTGAGCCCCACCAGGGCTCTCACTTCTGGCTCCAAGCTCCCAGGAGTCTGGGCACGACCCTCTCCAGGGAAATATCAGGTGGGGAGTTTGATTGGGGTGGTACACCTGTCAAAGAGTAACACAGATGTGAACCAGAAAAACTGGTGGTGTTTTAGTGCTCAAATCAACGTAGAAACAACAAAAACAGCACTAAAAGTTGCGAGTCCAAAATGCTCTTTAATTGACATAAAATAACATAAAAAATTTGATTCCTGGATCCAAACTGACAACACAGTTAGTTCTAGAGTTTGTAAATATGAACGGTGGGTATTTTTACAAACGCTAGAACTAACTGTGTTGTCGATTTGGATCCAGGAATCGAAATTTTTATGTTATTTTATGTCAATTAAAGAGCATTTCAGACTCGCAACTTTTAGTGCTGTTTTTGTTGTTTCTACGTTGATTTGAGCACTAAAACACCACCAATTTTTCTGGTTCACAGTTGTTATTTGGTGGTTTGGTGGTTTGGTTGTTATGGAGTCCGACTGCTCCACTGACTTTTCACCTATTCCTGACGTTGGATCTAACTCAGAGCTTTTGGCAGTGAAAAAAGACATTGCAGAGCTTAAGGGTGAGCTTACTCGTCTCTTGGAAATGCTTTCCCAGCCACAACACACTTTTCAACGTTCTTCTCCCATTACTGATTCTTTTAAGGGAGACTGACTACCAGCTGAGAGTGTTATACAAGCCAACAGTTCGGATTTGGTCATGGTCGACCTGAAACAACGACGAGGAGGTATTGCGGTTGCACAGGTACACAGGGCGGATGTTGAAGCCTTGTCTTCCGGCTTTCCAGTACACGCCAGCAACAATGGAAGTAAGGCTGACCCACCGTTCATATTTACAAACTCTAGAACTAACTGTGTTGTCGATTTGGATCCAGAAATCGAAATTTTTGTTATTTTATGTCAATTAAAGAGCATTTCGGACTCACAACTTTTAGTGCTGTTTTTGTTGTTTCTACATTGATTTGAGCACTAAAACACCACCAGTTTTTCTGGTTCACAGTTATTTGGTGGTTTGGTTGTTATGGAGTCCGACCACTCCACTGACTTTTCACCTATTCCTGACATTGGATCTAACTCAGAGCTTTTGGCAGTGAAAAAAGACATTGCAGAGCTTAAGGGTGAGCTTACTCGTCTCTTGGAAATGCTTTCCCAGCCACAACACACTTTTCAAAGTTCTTCTCCCATTACTGGTTCTTTTAAGGGAGACTGACTACCAGCTGAGAGTGTTATACAAGCCAACAGTTCGGATTTGGTCATGGTCGACCTGAAACAATGACGAGGAGGTATTGCAGTTGCACAGGTACACAGGGCGGATGTTGAAGCCTTGCCTTCCGGCTTTCCAGTACACGCCAGCAACAATGGAAGTAAGGCTGACCCACCATTCATATTTACAAACTCTAGAACTAACTGTGTTATTGATTTGGATCCAGGAATCAAAATTTTTATGTTATTTTATGTCAATTAAAGAGCATTTCGGACTCGCAACTTTTAATGCTGTTTTTGTTGTTTCTAGTAACACAGATGTCCTAAGATGAGCTCAGGGAAGACAGAATCCTCTCATGGAGCAGAAGGGCATAAGGTCGGTTGATCTTGATTTTCAGTATAAACACAGACCATGAAAGCAGAGCCTCACAATCCTTCTGGCTTTTGGGGTTTTAAGCAGGAGGTGTCAGAAAAGTTACTACAAGGATAACTGGCTTGTGGCAGCCAAGTGTTCATGGCGACGTTGATTTCATTTTGATCCTTTGATGTCAGCTCTTCCTATCATTCTAAAGTAGAATTCACCAACTGCTGGATTGTTCAGCCACTAATCACGCCAGATCCATAACTTCGGGATAAGGATTGGCTCTAAGGGCAGGGTCAAGTCAGGCTCAGGCATGAAACGGGGCTTGGCGTGCACCGCATCTGTATGAATAATGGAAAGAATAGTTGTGTAAAATCTTACCATAACCATAGATGTCCTTCTCTTCCATGTTGCAGTATTCTAGGTATGGGATTTTCTGCCCTCAGGCAACTCGTATGTCGGCTTCTATACAAAAACTTCAGCTTGGCTGCTGTAGTGTGAGTGGGACGTCACACATAAGGCCATAAACCAAGCGGCCTTAAATGTGATGTCTGCATGCACAATCCTCAGAACTTAAAGGCCAGTAGGCAGAGAATAAGGCCCAGCAGGAGGCGTGCCAGGTGTTTATAGGTGTGCAACTTGGAGACATACTGAAATGTAGGTAGTACAGGAAGGTATAAGACTAGGGGGACTGGTGGGTGGGAAGGAATACTGCAACATGGAAGAGAAGGACATCTATGGTTATGGTAAGATTTTACACAACTATTCTATGTCCTTCTATTCCTATGTTGCAGTATTCTAGGTGTGGGAGTGTACCACAGCTTAAGAGGAGGAGAGGGTGGTGGTAGATGCAGAGGGTTCTACAAGACCCTGCAGGATTACTCTGGCGAATCCTGTTCTAGCTCTGGAAACTTGAGCCAATTTGTTATGCTAGCTAAAGGTGTGGATAGTGGCCCATAGGTTCATAGGTAGGTACTAGGCTATTGTCCCTGGGGCCTATAAAGCCCAGCCAAAAAGGTACCCTGGCTTTTGCCACCCAAGAGAATTATTTTCCTGTGCCACTGTCGAGCAGAGCCACAGAGGTGATCCCTGGGGTGAATTTCCTATTTCCCATCCAATCATCAAGATTTTTCTTGAAGAGTGCTAATGAGAAGCTTTGTTTGATATGGATAGGTGGCTGCTTCCAAAATGGATGCTGTGTCTAAGCCTTTCATGAAGGCCCTTGAGGTGGCCACAGTTCTAGTGGAATGGGCCTTCATTCCCATTGGGGGTTCCTTTCTGTGGTGAGAGTAGCAAATAGCTTTCCTGATCCAGTATGCAATGGCTTGCTTGGAGACTGCCTTGCCCAGGGCTCTGGGGTGGAAGGAGACAGAGAGTTGGTTAGTGTTTCTGATGGCCTTGGTCTTGTCCAAATAGAATCTAAGTTGTCTGTGCACATCCAGGGAGTGCAGTGTCCTCTCCCCTTCATTAGTTGGTGAGGGAAAAAAGATGGGCAAATGAATGAATTGGTTAAGAGAGAGATCATTGACCACTTTAGGCATATAGGAGGGGTTGGTTTGCAAGGACACCCTGTCTTTGTGGAAGATGGTGTAGGGGAGCCTGCAGTTCTGACACTCTTCTGGCTGAAGTGATAGCCACCAGAAGGACCGTCTTCCATGTACACATCTGTAAGGAGGAAGGGCCAGCAGGTTCAAAGGGATGTTGGGTTAATTTCTCTAAGATGTAGTTAAGGTCCCAAGATGGAGGGATAGGTTTCCTAGGTGGTCTCATGCAAGACCCCTTTAAGGAAGAGCTTTACATTGAGCCTGGCCAGCAAGGGGGGTTCCAGGGGCAGGCAGGCTGATATAGCCAAGAGATGAACTTTTACAGAAGAATAAGAAAGGTTATTTTTATCATTTGACACAAGGAGTTTAGAACCAGGGGAACCTCGGTGAAGCTGGGCTCCCTTCCCTTTTGCAGACACCATTTTGCAAATCTTTCCCATTTAGCCAGGTAAGATTTTCTGGTGGCAGGTTTCCTTGCCTCTCTTAGGACTGAAAACATGTCCTCTGAGTAGTGGTGTCTGAAAGGAATCAAAAGTTTTATCACCCACAGAGTCAGAGACAACATCTGTACCTGTGGGTGCAGGAGAGTTCCTTTGTCTTGTGAAGGTAGGTCCACCTTGTAGGGTAATTTGAAATGATTGCCCTTGGCTAGTTTGTGAAATAGGGGGAACCAGTGCTGCCTTGGCCAGTAGGGAGTCACTAACAAGATTTTTGGTTTGTCCTTCTGGATTTTCAGGAGGACTTTCTGAATCAGTGGGAATGGGGGGAGGCATAAAGGACCCCCCCCCCCAAGAGATGCTGAAAGCGTCCACTCTCCATGCTAGGGGGGAGTGGGTTTTTGAGCAGAAGCTCTGCAGTTGCCTTTTCTGGGGGGAGGCAAGCAGGTCTATTTGTGGAGTACCCCACTAGTGGACTATGTCTCAGACCACCTCCCTGTTCAGCATCCATTCATGTTGAGGTGAGGATGTCCTGTTCAAGAGGTCTGCTTGGTGGTTGTCCTGTAAGGGGATGTAGAGTGCCTGCAGGACTAACTTGAGCCGGGAGGCCAAGTCCCATATCAGCATGGATACACTGCACAGCTGACAGGCCTTTGTTCCTCCCTGCTTGTTAAGATACCACATCACTGTGGTGTTGTCGGTGACAATCTGGATCACCCATGGAACCAGAAGGGGATGAAGGTCTGTAGAGCTAAGAAAACTGCTATTTCCCTAATATTAATGTGTTTGGCCAGAAGAGAGGGTGGCCACTTCTTCTGAATCTTGTAAGGGGACAGAGTTGCTCCCCAACCTGAATCTGAGGCATTTGTATGCATAACTTGGGTTGGGGGGGCTGTAGTGGGAGCCCTGGTGGATGCTTCTGCAGCATCATAGCTGCACCTTATGGAGTGCCTGGCTACCTATTGGGCCAAGGAAAGTTTGGATGAGATGTCTGCCTTGCTGGGACTGTCAGGCAAAGAAGCCAGCATGGAGGAGGCTTGAGAGACCAAGTCTAATGCATATTTGGTCATGTGGGTCTGATAATTTATGGCTCTGAAAGCCAAAGTAGAAGAAGTGTACACCTTCTTCCCTATCCTATCCATGTACTTACTGTCTTTGTCAGTGGGTAGTAGGGAGGCAGAATGCAGCAGTCTGGATTGCTTATCTGCTGTGGTGGCAATAACAGCTGGGTCCACCAAGGGTGGCTTAACTAAGAATTTGTGGTCCTCTGCTACTTTACATAAGTGGTCAGGATGCTTAGGGGCTGGATTCCAGGATTCAGGGGCCTTAAAGGCTGCATTGAATGCATCTAAGTAAGCAGACAGAACAGAGGGGAACTGTGGAAGGGGAAGGCGACTCCTCTTGCAGCAGTTCAAAGTACCTTTTCTGGATGTCAGTCATTTGGAAAGTGCCCCATTTAAAGTAACCTTCATCTTGGTGATAGTCTCACCAAACGTAATGTCCTCAGGGGTCCCCCTCCACAGATTCCTCATCCGGAAAGTAATATCCCTGGGGGGAGGCAATCTGGGAAACATAAGAAATGGACTCCTTTGATGACTAGAAAGAAGAGTCATGTTCTTCTTCCCTGACCTGAGGGGTTATGGATGGGAGGGAAGAAGCAGAGATAGTTTAGTTTTCTGCTTCTTTTTCACTGGAGAGGAAGTAGAGAGTGGCCTGGCGTCAGGTCTGGTACCATCGAAACTGGTTCGCCCTCGACCTTGACAGGTGTCGATTTCTGAGTGAACTCCAAGGACATGCTAGTCATTGGCTGCGAAACAGCTTCCTCAAGGGACGTCGCTGCAGTCGACGGATCCTCTGAGCATGCCTCAACTCCTAGATCAGCAGTTGGTGGTGTGTCAGTAAGCGGAGCGGCAGGCGAAGAAGGCCTAGGAAACTTGGCCATCTTGCATGAAGGTTCAGGTGCGGCCTCCGATGCAGGATCCATTCTAAGGACTAACAGTTTTTTTGGTGTTGGTTCTCGAGGTAGAGATTTGATGCAGCTAGATGGCTGCGCAAGGTCTTAGGCACAAATGATTGCCAAATTGCGCAGGAGGAGTGATCATGTTCTCGGCCTAGGCAAAAAAACACACCTATCATGGGTGTCCTTGTGGGGTATCTGGTGTCCGCATTGGCACTTTCCCCTTTTTTCCTGACATCATCTGAAGGCTACAAAAACCAAGCACTAGCTATAACAATCATCACAAAAAAGAAAGTTTTAAACCCAACAGGCTACTTATCTTAAAGAAGCGACGTCTGTGAAAAAGCGATCATACAATGCGAATATTGTCTGCGGCTGAAAAGTTCTGAGGATTGTGCACGCAGATGTCACATTTAAGGCCCCTTGATTTATGGCCCTACGTGTGAAGTCCCACATACACTACAGCAGCCAAGCTGAAGCTTTTGTATAGAAGCCAACGTACGAGTCATCTAAGGGCAGGAAATCCCACATCTAGAATACTACAACATAGGAATAGAAGGACATTAATACATTCTCATTCGAGTGGAATTTCAATCACTTCCTTATGTGCAATAAGACCTAATCTCACCTCTTTGTATAGTATACCTTTCTTTTCATGTATTAATCATCTAGTAGTCAGTGCTGCCCAGTATAAATAGTGTACAAGCATGTCCATCAGCTGCCTAGATAATTACTTTTGTACTACAGTTACTGTTTATTCTGTAATAACTATCACGTCTGTCTTTTTGCGTTTGTTTTCTCCTATAAAAGAGCTGAGACTCAAAATTTCGTTTAGATAGCACTTATGTTTCCTACATGACAATAAAGTTTTTGAATCCAGTTTGCATTCATTGGTTATCTGGCAATCCTCAGCCAATTTATTTTACATCTGAATAGTCCAAAAAGAAGCTCAAATACACAGCCTAAAATGGGACACTACTGATAACCCCTGTTAAGATAGACAGGCACTCCATCCTTAATTTTTTTGTGTCCTGTTGTTTAGTGTCTTGCATACTGAGTTACATGTGAATTGACATTTAATGGTTTTCATTTGCCAATTACTCTCTCTTGAGCAAAGTGTAAATACCTTAAGAACATAAGTAGTGTGCTTTGTATATTCTCCAAGTCATTCCAAACCTCCATTATGACTCCCTGATTTTTATAACGAATACTGGTCAAACTGATGGGTTTAAAATTACCGACATCTTTGTGAACTAGTGCCACTATTGCCTGTTGGCACAGGTCAGGACATATCCACGTGCTAACACTTACCATGACTGACTGGGGTTTAGTGAAGTTTTGCTTAATTCCGAGTTGAAAAGAAAAGTTATATACTTACCATAATGTTCCATCTGTGTTGTCCATTTTCATTCTTCTTCAACCTGTGGGTTTAGGATCAGACTCTACAATACGACCGCTTTCAAAAGCTTAAGAAGCTTAAGCTCCTCCCTTACCCATAATGCCTCACTCCCCCAGATTACCTCAGAACGAGTTTACTGATAACATAAATTAAAAGTATATAGATATATACAATAATGTACATAACATCAGAAAGGCACTAAAAGGGGTACAGCAAAGATCAAAAGATCAATGAGGAACAGAGTTTCCTATTAGCATATCTGTCAGGTCATTCATAAGATGAACAGGGGGAAGAGGGTTTGGAGGTTGAGGAAGAATGAAAATGAGCAACACAGATAGAACGTTAAGTTACGTGCATAACTTCTTTATCCAATGTCATTTTCATTCATTCCTCAACCCGTGGGACAGCGTCCTTGGCTACTAATCCAGGGTGGCCTTTATGGAAGGATATTTCAGAACACTACAGAATCAAAGGCAGCTTCATTTCTAGAGATAATGTTCAGTTTATAGTGGGAAATAAATGTGCGGGAATATGACCAAGAAGCACCTAACAAATATCAATTGAAACTTTTGGCCAAAAGTCTTGAGAAGGTGCCATTGATCTAGTACAGCAAGCTTTGACTTGCTTGGGTAAGGAAACACCTTTATGATTCATAATCAAAATGTAGTGTCTTAACCGCTAGTTGCCCAACACAATGCATCTGAAATTCTCCAAGTGCAACTAACACTAGGTAAGACTGCAATCCAAACTGTAGCTTGCTACAGATACCCCACCATGCCCCAAGAGTCTCACTACTCCTTTATAAACATACTGGAAAATATTAAGATACAACCAAACACCCTAATACTGGATGATTTCAACTACCCTGCCATTAACTGGGAAAACTACTCGTGTACCAACAGTTTTGCCCAATAGTTCTTGGAGTTCATAAATTCCAATGCCCTGGATCAACTAACCCATAGTCCCACCAGGGGCTCCAATATCCTAGACCTGGTCATTACTAACATGGGAAATCGACGCTCCACACCTATGCTCACCCCTTTATTGGTCAGGTCTGACCATAAGCTAATCACCCTTGACATCCACATCCCTTCCCCACCCCCCAGTAAGGAAACTTCCGTAAAAAACTTCTCCAAAACCAACTTCATGCTACTCAAGTCAGAAGTGACAAACGTTAGGACACCCATGCAGACGGAAACTGAAAGTTCAACTGCTGAATCCTACACTATTGCACTGTATGAGCACATTCACTCGTGCATGAATTGTGCCATCCCAAATAAAACCAAGATGCTCTCCTCCAAAAAAAGAAATCAAATCTGGTGGTCCCCTTTCATAAACAAACTTTACAACACAAGGAAGAAACTGTTGCAGAAAAGAGGAAAATCTCAGGATGCAAAAAACTCCCTTACCAGCCTCAGTAGGAAGCTGAGATCCCTCATAAAATCCTCCAAAGCTAGTTACGAAAATAAAATTGCCAAAGATTCCAAAGACAACCACATGGCATTCTACAACTATGTAAAGAATCTAAATGGCAATGCTCAGATCTGCTTTGAACTACAACAGAATATACTGATCCCAAGGATATTGCCAATATCCTGGCAGATCGATTCAGTGCCAACTTCACCCCTCTCTCACCCCCTAAAGGGCCCATCTCAATGCAGAAAGATTGACAAATTCCAGTAATAACAACCACACAGGTAAAAACTACACTCTCCAAAGCTAAGAATACAGCATCCATGGGACCAGTCGACATCCCGGGCTGTGTACTACATGAACTACAAAATGAACTGGCACCTCACCTAACTGTCATGTTTAATCATAGCCTCACTTCAGGCTTTGTGCCCACTGAGTGGCGCACAGCTACAGTTATCCCATTCCACAAGGGGGGATCCACCTTGGATCCTGGGAACTACTGCTACATCAGTCTGATGAACCTAATCTGCAAGGCCTTGGAACGTATTATCCAAAAACATTGGCAACCTTCAAACACTGGACCCCACCCAGTTTGGGTTCGTGAAAGGCTGATCTGGTCTCCTGAAACTTCTTTGAATCAGTCTCCAGAGCTATGGACAAGGATAAGGCGGTCCACACAGCCTATCAGGACCTCGCCAAAGCCTTCAACACCATCCCCCACTCTGGAATCATAGATAAACTTACTAAGCTGGGCATTAATCCCTACGTTACTTGATGGGTTGCCAATTGGCTTACTGACAGAACCCACACTGTAAAAGTAGCTGACTCCAAATCAAGCTCCAGACAAGTGGAGTACGTCAGGGTTCAGTCCTGGGACCGCTCTTGTTTGGCATTTACTTGTCTGAAGTACAGGCCAACACTAAGGGACTCTGGCTAACAAAGTTCACTGATGACTGCAAACTGGGAGCCATTATTGAATCCCCAAATGATGTGGATATTCTATAAAAGGGCCTTACAGAAACAGATGATTGGTGCCAGAGCCATGGGCTCAAGCTCAAGCTCAATGCCAAGAAATGTACAGTTATCCCCTTTGGGAAAAAACATGTACCCATGAATTATCACATAGGTGGCAGAACGCTAAACACGGAAAGTGTGAAAAGAGACTTAGGGACACAGGTGGACAGTGGTCTCATCTTCGATAACCACATCATCACAACAGTCAGGAAATCCTTTTATGTGGCATACCTCATCACTAAGGGCTTTTCATCCAGAAAAAAGGAGGTCATTGTCTCACTGTACTCATCCCTCATTAGACTCATTATAGAATACAACGCCCTGTTTGGTATGCACTTCTCAAGACATCTGCAACAACTGGAAAGGCCGCAGAAATACCTCATTAAAAGAATCACAGGCCTAAAGCAGATGCCCAATGCGGACTGTCTAAAAAATCTCCAGCTATACTGTCACATATCATCTACTCAGAGGCAATCTCTGCTTAACATACAAGGCCATGTCAAACCCAGAGCTGTTGGACATGCTCCACTTAAAGAAATCCCAATCCCCCAGAGCCACACGCTCCAAGGATCTAAACCTCTTCATCACAATGAACAAATCATGCTGGAGGGATAGGTTCCTGACCCAGAGGCTCCCCAGACTCTGGGATAGACTGCCCATACATGTCAAGCAAAGCGCCTCTTTGGCCCTCTTCAAAAGGAACCTTGATGATTGGATGGGAGATAGGAAATTCACCCCGGGGATCATGTCAGTCACCCTGCTAGACAGGGGTCCAGGGAAGTAAATATTGTGGGAAGAAATGGCCAGGGAATTGTTATTGCTAGGCTTGTATAGGCCCTAGGGCCGATAGCCTAGTACCAACCTATGAGCTTAGCTAAAGTGGTCTTGGCAACTGGTTTTCCTTTTCTGATATCAAAAAAGGATACGAGAAGCTGGTCAGATTTTCTGAAAGATTTAGTTCTGTCTAAATAAAAATGCATAACAGATGAAGAGTATATTCCCCTTTGTTTTGGTAATTGAGAGAAGACTGGTAAGTTGATAGACTGGCTAATGTTCTCTGTAGTAACTTTGGGTAGAAAGGATGGGTTAGTATGTAAGGTTACTCTGTCTTTATGAAAAATCAAATAAGGATATTTGGACGAGAGAGCTTGCAATTCACATACTCTTCTTGCAGAAGTGATAGCAATTAATAAAAAACATAAAAACAACCGTTTAAAAAAACAAATGAAAATAACCAAACGATCACGGAAACTTACTAACAAAACACCAATTTATTCGAACGACTTAGTGCTTTGGCTTAACACACAGCCTTCAAAGAGTAACATACATTAAAAACACTATTATATACAATATTCCTTTCAATTAACCCTTAATTACCTAATTACTAACCTCTAATTACATTCTTTATTTAGGCCTGACGGCTCCATTGTATATTTTAAAATAAAAGTGTCTCCTTATACAACAGCTTACTTTTTATTTCTTGACATTCTCCCAACTGCAACTTCACCTGTTCTAAAACAGTTGCTTTCAAACAACTTAGACTAGATTTATGACAAAGTTTAAAATGAGCCCCCAAAGGACTTTCCATTTTTATATTAATAATATCCCTACTATGCTCTTGTAAGCACTTTTTAAAAGATCTAGTAGTTTCTCCAACATAATATCACCCACAGTCACATTTCAACAAATATATAACACTTTCAGTGTTGCAATTATAGAGCCCATTTGAAAAAAAAAATGCATGCCATTAATTTTTTCAAATTTCCTAACATACTTACAGATGCAACATTTATTACACGTATAGGTACCTTTATTCACAACCAATTCATTATACATAATAGCATTAGATGGAACAAAATCTTTATGAATTAACATGTCGGCCAAACTTCTACCTTTCTTATAAGATATTCGAACTGTATTGGGCATTATTTTCATTAAATCCTTATCTCCTAACAACATTGGCCAGTGACTTTTAACCTCTCTAATAATTCTTTTAGTTAAAATATTGTAAGTTGTTACAAAATAAACTTCCTTTCCCTTATGTATCTGTTCTTTATTATGTCCATTATTAGGTATGGGCATACTAAAAGTATTATTACAGTGTCTAAGATTTTACATCCGGCTTCAATTACTTCATTAATATTATACCCTATAGTGACAAACATTTCAGCTGTCTTACACATTTCCCTATACAAACTTTCTTCCTTACTACCTAATTTTTCTAAATGTAAAAACTCATTATATGGGATCACAGAAATTAAATGTGCTGGATGACAACTATTTCCATATAAAAAATTATTCACATTATTAAATTTTCTATTTATGTTTGTCTCAATAGGCTGTCCAACATTTCCCATTAACCTAATATCTAAATATGGGATATCACTAGCTTTCTGAATCCCATCAAATTTCAAAACAAAATATTATCTTGAATATCATGGATAAAACATCCCACTTCTTCACACCCTCCCTTACATAAAAAGCCCTGGAGGGAGGGTAACCAGGACTGCAACAGTGAATACACTCGAACATCTACATTTATGGTAAGTGTACACAACTGTACTATGTTCATGTTTCATTGTTGCAGTCATCACACTTGGGTTGATTCCCAAAGCTAAGGAAGGGTGGAGGCAGTCAAGAAGTATTAGGGCTGGCTAGCAGGCCTTGTAAGACTGCTGTGTCAAAATCCAGCTCTGAATTTAGAAAAGATAGGTAAGTGGTAATGCTAGGTGAAGGTGTGTATAGAACTCCAGGTTGCAGCTTCCAGGATGTCCCTGGTAACAACTCCCCTGAGAAATGCTGTAGAGGTTGAGGTAGCCCTAGAGGAATGAAGTCTAATCCCTTGTGGGTAGGTCTTCCATGGTGGTGTAGCAGAAATGGATGCAGTGTGTATCCATTTAGAAATGGTTTGCTTTGAAATGGCCTTGCCCTCTGCCCCTGTAGCAAAGCTGACTAGCAGCTGGTCAGATGTTCTGAAAGGTTTAGTCTTCTCAAGGTAGAACCTGAGCTGTCTGTGCACGTCCAAGGAGTGCAGGATGCTTTCCCCTTTATTCTGAGGATTAGGAAAAAAGGTTGGTAAATGGATGGATTGGTTTAAAGCCACACTGGATACCACATTGGGCATAAATGATGGTTTAGTCCTGAGGGAAACCCTGTCTGGATGGAAGATAATGAAGGGTTCCACAGCCATAAGGGCCTGTAACTCAGATACTCTTCTTGCTGAAGTGATGGCTAGAAGTTGTTTTCCAAGAAAGGAATTTTAACACTGCTGTAGCAGCAGGCTCAAAAGGGGGGAGCATGAGCTTCTGTAATACAAAGTTAAGGTCCCAGACAGGAGTGGGAGCTCTCCTTGGGGGGTCTTAAATTGTTAGCTCCTCTCAGAAACTGTTTGATCAGAGGGTGAGAGAAGAGGGCTGGCTCAGTATTGTAATGAGCTGAGATGGCACAGGCATGAATCTTAATTGATGAGAAGGATAGGCCTTTGTGGAGCAGCTCTGCTAGATAATCTAGGATTTGAGGTAAGGTGGACACGGCTGTCTCCTTTCCTTGAGACTGGCTCCAAGAACAGTATCTTTTCCACTTTTCTGAATAGGATTTCATAGTACTAGGCCTCCTGGCCTCAAGGATAACATCCAGCACCTGTTTGCTGAGAGTTGCTGGTGATGTATTCAGGGAATAAGCCAGGCTGCCAGGTTTAAGGTTTGTAGCTGAAGATGCAAAATCTGTCCCTCCTGCTGGGACAGCAGAGAGGGGGGTCTGATGTAGGTGCCAGGGTGGCACTGCTGTCAGACTGTGTAGGAGTAGGTACCAGTGCTGGTGTGGCCAGTCTGGTGCAATAAGGATGGTCCTTGGCCTGTCCTGTTCAATTTTGAGTAGTACTTTTGGAAGGAGGGGCAGAGGGAGAAAGGCATAGATTGAGAGGTTTTCCCATGTAAAGGATAGGGCATCCACTGTCGATGCTTGGTTGTGGGGATTTCTGGTGCAAAATTTGCTCAGTTGATTGTTTTGGGGGGAAGCAAACAGGTCCACCTCTGGTGTCCCCCACCTGTGTATTAGAATTTTGAATGAGTTGGGTTCCAGTTTCTATTTGTGTGGGTCCATTAGATTAAACTATACACTAAACTCTCAAATTACCTGTATTTTCATCTTCACCGACTTACCACCACCCTACTTTCTGGCGATATACACCTTAACCCTGGCCCCTCTTCCAGTAGTCCCTCAACATCCCCCTCCCATACACCAACATCCATAAAAGCCATCTCCTTCTCAGCATTAAATGCTCAAAGTATATGTAACAAAATCCTTAACCTCCATGCTGGCTTCTTCATAACAATCCTAACATATTGTCAATCTCTGAAACATGGCTAAAACCCTCCATAAATAATTCAGAAATAACTCCTCCCAACTACAATATCATCAGGAAAGACAGAACTCACAAAAAAGGAGGTGGAGTTGCTCTACTCTACTCCTCTTCCTTTTCAGTTACTCCATTTTCTAAATCAGTTCCCCACTTTGCTAATGCCGAAATACTTCTAGCCCTACTCCACCTAAACAAACATAAAACAATATGCTTAGCCTCCCTCTATATCCTTCCTGGGGATAACATACCTATTCTTGAGGACATCCTCTTCTGTCTCTCCACCAACATTACTAATGAAACTGTTATCCTAGGTGACGTTAACATCAACTGATCCTCAATCCAATGCCCTATAAACCCCCTAAATATAAACCTTTACAACTTTCATCAGCTAATCGATACAATAACCAGACCATCTAAGGACCATTCCTCTGGAAGCACCCTAGACTGGATTCTGGTATCACACCCACACCTTATTTCCAGTAGCGGTACACTCCCTGACTCCTTCAGTGACCACTTTCCTACTTTCGCTCACTGTCACTCTCCATCCCTACAACTGCCACATACCACCATCTCTGTACGCTCCTTAAAAAAATTTAACTCCAACACCTTCTCAGACTTACTTAAACAATTTCACTGGAGTCCCCTAAATACACTTCCCCTAGATGAAGCTGTCACCTACTTTAATGCATCATTTCTAAACCTTCTAGACACCCTGGCCCCCCTAAAAATGAAAAGAATTAAGAGCAAAACTATCCCATGGTTAACCAAAAATACCTTAGCTGTCATGCGCCGCCGTGATAAAGCCTTGAAAAACCATTATAAACACAAAACCCCAGCCACCCTAAATGAGTACAAAATACTCCACAACAAAATTAAGAAACTTATCACTTCTGACCGCAAATCCTACTATATCACCCTCCAAAACAATCACAAGACCAACCCAAAAAAATTCTGGGACAGTATCTCCTCCCTCTTCAACCCTGGCAGAAAAGAAAACCCACACCCTGATCACAATACTTCTGATACCATCCTAGCCTCCCAATTTAACAGCTTCTTCATTGACTCCATATCTAAACTAACATCATCATTCATAAACAACTCCACTCACCCACCAAAAATTCCCACCTCTCCTTCCTCCTCAGATTCTTCCTCCCCCCCACATCCCTCTCTTCTCTCTCAAACCCATACCTGTATCTACCATAAAAAAAAAAACTCCTTCTCAGATTAAAACCTTGCTCTAATGCCCCTGATAACATCCCTTCCTTCTTCCTAAAAACAGCTGGTGATGACATCGCCTTCCCTATCTGTATACTTATAAACAGGTCAATCCAAGAAGGTTATGTACCCCAAATTTGGAAAAAAGCCTACATTATTCCCCTCCGCAAAGGAGGTAACAATAATATCTCCAACTTTAGACCTATAGCCATCTTATCTCCCATCTCCAAACTACTTGAAAAATGCATTCACATACTAGTACCATACCTCACCAACAGCCACCCAACCCCAACACAACATGGTTTCAGACCCGGTTACAGCACCTCTACTGCACTACTCTCCTTCCTTTAAACTGTAAATAAAGCCAGAGATTCTAACCACATTGTCTCCACCCTCCTCCTAGACCTATCTAAGGCATTCAATACCATCTCCCACTCCCTGCTCCTGACCAAACTCTCTGACTTGCATCTTTCATCCTACTGTATCAACTGGTTTACCAGTTACCTTGCCAACAGGCAACAATCTGTTAAATGGAAGAAAACTACCTCCTCATTCCTCAACACAGTCACTGGTGTACCCCAAGGTTCCACATTAGGGCCCCTACTGTTCAACATCTTCATTAACGACTTCCACCACAATATCCCAAATGCTAAAATAGTCCAATCTGCAGACGATTCTACAATTATCTGTGCTGCAAACTCCATTCCCTCCCTTACAAAACTAACTCAAGATGCCTCCTCAACAACTGAAAAATGGATGCATGATAACCACCTAGCTCTAAATCCATCAAAAACCAAACTCGTGATATTCACCCCATCCAAAAGCATAACTATCGACATAAATTCTTTCCTTATAACCAGTCACAACAACACATCCCTAGAAGTCGTTTCCAGTGCTAAATTGTTAGGAGCTCTCATTGCTAATCAGTTTAATTTTGATTCCCACATACAAACAAACATTAAAAAAACACACCACAAACTTGGTATGTTCTATCGCCATATTTGCTTCTTCTCTCCATACACTAGATTCCTCCTCTCTACCACATATCTAATTCCTTCTCTCCTTTATGAGGCCCCACTCTTAACCAACCTAAAATCCTCTACCAAAACAAAACTCTCCTCCTGCTACAACAAAATTGCCAAATTCACCACTGGCCATAGATCCTCCTCCCATCACTGTACTGCCCCCTCCACAAACTAAACTGGCTACAGCTCCCAAACTACCTTACCTACATTTAACTAACTCATGCTCATAAGCTCATTTTCAAGCCCTCACTCTGTCCCTCACTAACCTCAACCCTCACCATGCACCAACCTAACAGACCCCTAAGAACCAGCACTCAAAACCTAATTGAACTCCACAAACCTGCTCATCCAGCAGGCAAACTCTTACTCTCTCTTTCCCTTGCCCATCTCTGGAAATCACTCCCACCTCATATCTGCAGCAGCAGCAACAGCAACCTTCCCATCTTCAAAACTCTCCTCCACTCACATTTATCATCTCTCTGGGAATGCTCATGTTCTCATCCTGAATAACATCCCAAGCTACTACCTTACCTTCCCCAGTCTACAATCTCACCCCCTGTGGGGACACACACATTGTAAATAACCTCTTAAGTTAATATCTTCTGCATATACCTACTAACTATTGCCCTCATTTAACATGCCTTAATAAAAAAAAAAAAATTTGTAAATTTATATGAATTGTCACTATGCTTCACATTCCAGCTGTATTAACATTTTCACATGCTTATATGTACTCTTCTGTTCACTTTTACAAACTATTACACTATTGTATTGTATTTTTTTACTTTATTTTTACCTGATATTATGCTATTGTATTGCATTTTTTTTACTTTTTACTTTATTTTATATTTTACCTGATATTGTATCTATGGAGCTTTTCTCCCCAGGACTCCATTGAAAATGGGTTCACTCGGCCCAATGGACAATCCTGGCAAACAAACTTCAAATAAAAATAATATATTTGTATTCCTCTTTGTCTATAGTAAGCAATTACTGGTGCCAGGTACTTTGTGAAGACCTTGGGTGCAGTAGATAAGCCAAAGGGCAGTACAGAGAATTGGTAATGCTTTGAGCCAGCCTTGAATCTGAGGTATGTTCTGCATGATTGTCTGATTGGGACATGCAGGTATGCCTCTTTTAGGTCTAAAGTCACGAGCCAAGCCTTGCTGCCCAGCATGGGCAGAAGCTGCTGTAAGGTTAAAAACTTGAATTTTGGTATGTCCAGGAAAGTGTTTAGAATAGATAGGTCCAGTACTGGTCTCCATGCTTTGTCCTTTCTGGGTACCAAGAACAGTCTTGAGTAAAATCCTTGTCTCTGCTCTTGCTGTGGCACTTGTTTAATAGCCCTCATGTCCATGAGAGCTGCGACTTGTTTTTGAGCCTCTGCCCATTGATTTTTTTGGGAGGTCTGGCCAGCCGTTTCCCCTTGGCAGGGTATGGAAATGAAACTTGTAGCCTTGTGACACTATGTCTAGAACCCATTTGTCCTGGGTTATAATGTGCCAATTTTGAGAAAAAAGTGCTAGTTTTCCCCCTAAGGGTGCTGCCAGAAGATACGTGCTTGGTGCAGGCAGGGGGAAGTCATTGGGACTGTTTCCTATATGATTGTGCTTTGTCTTCTCCACCTTTGGAGGTAGAAGCACTCCACTGCTTAGACCTGTAGGATCCTTGCGGCTGTGATCTGCCTCTAGGGCGTCTGGATCTGCCCCTTTGAGGTCTGTCTGAGACTGGAAAGGATCAATTCTTTGTAGGCCAGTGTCTGCTAAATCTAGGTGGTTGTACCTGTAAGAAATCCTTGAACGTTTGCATAGATTTAGCCCTCCATTTTCTTTAACACCTCTTCTGCCTTAACACCAAACAAGGTATCATGTTGTAAAGGAGCATCTAATAATTTTGCTTTAACATGGTCAGGCAGATTTTGTTCTTTTAACCAAGCATGCCTTCTAATGACAGAACCCATAACAGCCACCCTGCAGGAGGCCTCCAGAGAATCAAACCCACATTGTAAAGTATGCTTTCTAACTTGTTCAGCTGCATGCAATAAATCCTGCATTTCTTTGTTTTCTGCACATTCAGAATTTGCCATAATTTTCTGTTTAAGCAATGTCATGATATATTGCTGATATTTACGCATATGAAATTGGCAATTTAAAGCCCTTATAGCCAAAGTAGCAGATGTATAAATCTTTTTTCCCCATCTATCCAGTGCCCTGGAATCCCTGTCAGAGGGGGTAGGGTTTTTTGCAGTAGAAGCCTTGACCCCCTTTTGGACCCTGAGAAATAGTTTCTGGGTCTGCAGAAGGGTTTTTGAAAAGGAATTTATGAGAGTCAGGGACCCTGTAGTACCTGTCCGGCTTAGCAGGAGCTGGAGGTACAGAGTCACGGGCCAGACTAGACTTCGAGAACACATAATCTACAATGTCCAATGCAGGCAGAATAGCTAGAGGTCTGTGTTGAGGTAGTAAAAGGAAGTCTCTGAGCTTTTTCTTAGATTTTGAAAAATCTTGGCTCTCCCAGTGGAAATGCTCCCTCATGGTATGCAAGGTTTCCCCAAAAGAGTAGTCCTCAGGAAGGGAAGCTGAAGGAATTGATTCTTCAGCATCAGAATCCTCATAGGGAGGAAGAGAATATTCCTGATCAGAAGAGGAATCAGAAGAAATGGAAACCTGATCTGAAGATTCATAGTCTGTCTCTTGCCTAGGCCTCTTATCAGGAGGGGGATGGGAACCCCTGATCAAGGTAATTAAGTCTTCGGCCATTTTGAGCATCTGCTTTTTGGGCATGGAGGCCTGTCTTGAGGCTGGAGAGCTTGTTTCTTTGTCTTTAAAGGTGGTTTAGTCTTGGTCTTTGAAGTCGGTTTAATATATAATTGTTTAGGTCTGAATACACCCTCAGAAGCCGATGCCTGCTCAGCGGCTCCGGACCCATCTGAGGGAATAATCTCAGATGCTCCAATACCTTGAGTTTCCTGTGGCCTGGCTGACTCCACGTGGGAGTCGGTAGCAGCCTGCGACTCTAAAGTAGCGGGCATCAGGGACTGCGAAAGCATCTCATCGGCAAACCGCCGACTTGCTTAGGAGAAGCTTTGTCGGTTTTGGTCCTCGGTTGCCTGTCTTTTTCTTTGCGTGTTTTGTGAACTCCAGTAGTCGGATGGCTATCTGATGACATTGTATAAGTAAGTTTTCGCCCAAAATAGCTTAATGCAAAATCGTATCAACGCTTAATAGTGTATTGGTTAAATCTAGCACAAAACCAACAACTAGCAATGTCGTGGTCAGGCCCTAGGCAAGGAATACAGTAAGAATGAAAGTCCTTATGAGGTATTTGCTTCCCACAAGAAATGCAATTATTAACTTTTTCTGACATCGGTCTGGAGCAAGAAAAACGTTTCCCCAATGGGGTACTTAGCTATTAATGAAGACTTCGGATCTGAAACTCAAACACGAAAATCTCAGGAGTCGGCTGACCGGCACTTGCGAACTGCTTCTGCTTCAGGCACCACGCGGCAAGAAAGACTGAAGAAAATGGCGTCGGCTACATCTTTTATACCCCTGACGACCTGACGTCAGGGAAGAAATGACAGCAACTGACACAGGACCCAAGACCTTGGAATTCAGACCGACTGAGGGCAACCTGCCAGCAGGATAACCCAAATGTAATGACTGCAACAGTGAAACACGAAAAACATCACGGTTGCCCACAGGCTCCTGGACTTTAACACAAATGCTCTGGAACAGATAGTCTGCACCCCAACTAGGGGCTCTAATGTTCTGTTCACCAACATGGGGGGGGTCAATGTACTTCCCCATGTGTGATGCCTTCCCTGGTTAGGCCAGACCACAAATTAGTCTTGTTTGAAGTAACTACTGGAACTGACACCCTCACAAGAACACAAATTATAAAAAAAACTTTACCAAAGCTAACTACAGCCTACTAAGGGGTGGTATAAAAAGCTTTATACAACCCGCAATCTCAGACATCAATGATCACATTGCAGAAGTGTACACAAATACTCTGTAAAAATACTTAACTGCATAAACTCTCCTGTACCTGACCGGATCAAAACCATGTCTTCCTGTAAAAACAATCCACCATGGTGGACCTCAAGTACAAACAGATTACATAAAAAGAAGAAGAAACTGCTGTCCAAAAGTAAGAGGGCTATCACTCTGTAAAGTAAGAGTTCGCTCCTAAGCCTAAACAAGAAAATCAGAAATTTTGCAGTGTCTTCTAAAGCAAATTACAAAACTAAAACCACATCCTGAGCCAAGGATAATCTTAAGGCATTCTTTAACTACGTCCAAAGTCTAAAAGGGAACTAGCTATATGCCAAACTGACTGTAGACAGGATCACTCATACACTGGAAGATATCGCCAGCCTGCTAGCTGACAGATTCAGTGCAAACTTCACCACCCTATCCACACCTACCACATCCCAAAGCATACTTTACTTCAGTTCTCTGCCTAGTATCTCTAGATAACAGGTCATCCCTGTACTTGCCAAAGCCAAAAACATGGCTTCAATGGGACCAGATAATATCCCAAGTTATTTACTACATCTAAAACAAGACCTAGCGGACCCATATGACATTCTCTTTAATCACAGCTTGGGAAAGTACAGTTGTGTACACTTACCATAAATGTAGATGTTTGATTGTATTTATTGTTGCAGTCATTACATTTGGGTTATCTGCTTGCAGGTAGCCCTCAGTTGGCCTGATTAACTAAGTCTTGGGTCCTGCGTCGGTTGCTGTCCCTTCTTCCAAGACGTCAGGGGTGTAAAACACGCAGCCGATACCATTACATCAGTTTTTTGCCCCAGATGTCAGGTGCCCCCCAATGGGAAGCAATTACATATAAAAATACAATGATATACCTCCAACAAAAAAGTAAATACACCAAAAAGCTTTTAAGCATAGTAAAGGAAAGTAGAGGTATAAGCCAAAAGAAGTTAGGGGGCTGGAGAGAGGGTAACCAGGGCTGCAACAGTGAATATACTCGAACATCTAAACTTATGGTAAGTGTACACAACTGTACTATGTTCTTTGTGTTTCACTGTTGTAGTCATTACATTTGGGTAGATTCCCAAAGCTATGGTTGGGAGGAGGAATTTAGATAGCATTAGGACCAGCCATAAGGCCCTGCAAGACTGCAGTGGCAAAGCCAGCTCTGGATTTAGAGAAAATTGGCAAATGATAATGCTTGGTGAAAGTATGTACAGAACTCCAGGTAGCAGCTTCTAGGATGTCCTTGGTAGGGACTCCTCGGAGAAAGGCTGTAGATGCAGCCCTGGTAGAGTGAGGTCTGATCCCCTGTGGGATAGGTTTTCCATGGTGCTTATAGCAGAAATGAATGCAATGGCCTATCCATTTAGAAATGGTTTGCTTTGAAATAGCCTTCCCCTCTGCCCCAGCAGCAAATGCCACCAGCAGTTGTTCAGATTCCCTTTGAGGTTTAGTTCTGTCCAAGTAGAATCTAAGTTGTCTGTGCACATCTAAGGAATGCAGTATCCATTTCCCTTTGTTCTGTGGATTGGAAAAGAAGGTTGGCAAACAAATAGACTGATGAGCCACACTGGATACCACCTTGGGCATGAAGAATGGATTGGTTCTGAGGGACACCCTGTCCACATGAAAGATGATGAAAGGCTCCACTGCCATAAGGGCCTGTAATTCAGATACCCTTCTAGCTGAAGTGATTGCTAAACGGAAAGCTGTTTTCCAAGAAAGAAATTTTAAATCTGCAGTAGCAGCTGGCTCAAAAGGAGGTAAGAGTGAGTTTCTCCAAAACAAAGTTAAGGTCCCAGGCTGGGGTTGGAGCTCTCCTGGGTAGTCTCAAATTTTTTGTCCCTCTGAGGAACTGCTTGAGCAGTGGATGAGAGAAGAGGGGAGGTTCTGTGTTACAATGAGCTGAAATGACTGAGGCATGAATTTTGATGGAGGAAAAAGACAGGCCCTTGTGAAGCATCTCAGTTAAGTATTGTAAAATCTGAGGTAAATTGGGTGCTGCTGTGCTCATCCCTTGAGATTGGTTCCAGGCACAGAATCTTTTCCATTTTTCTGCATAAGATTTTCTAGTACTAGGCCTTCTTGCCTCTAAAATGATATCCATCACAGGTTTACTGAGGGATGGTACAGGAGAGATTAGATAATTAGCCAGGCTGCTAGGTTCAGTGTTAGAAGCTGAGGGTGCAGAATCTGGTTCTCTTGCTGAGACAACAGGGAAGGAGTCTGAGGCAGGTGCCATGGGGATAACCGTGACAGTGCACAGGAGGGGGAACCAGTGTTGGCGTGGCCAGTCTGGAGCAATCAAAATCATCCTTGGTTGTCCTGTTTGATTTTTTGTAGTACTTTGGAGAGCAAAGGCGGGGGGGGGGGGGAGGCATAGACGGATAGGTTTTTCCAGATGAAGGACAGAGCATTCACTTTCCAGGCTTGTTTGTGGGGAGTCCTTGTTCAAAATTTGTCCAATTGGTAGTTCTGGGGAGAGGCAAACAGATCTATATCTGGGCTCCCCCATTTGCTTGTCAACATGTTAAAAATCCTTGGTTCCAGTTTCCACTCGTGTGGGTTTATGAGGTTTTTGCTTAGTCTGTCTGCCAGTGTATTCAATTTTCCTGGCAGGAACTGAGCTTGTAGGTGCACTTGGAAGCTCAAGGCTGTGTTCCACAATGCCATGGCTAGTCTGCAGAGGGGGTAGGAATGTGTACCCACCTGCTTTTTTATGTACCACATAACAGTGGTGTTGTCCATCTTTACCATTGGTTGTCCTGGAAGAATGTGTTCCTTGAAGGCTGTCAGAGCATTCTGTACAGCTAACATTTATTTTTGATTGATATGCAGGTGCATTTGACTCGGGTTCCATTTACCCTGAATGCACGTTCCTGCCAGGTGAGCCCCCCATGCATAGTCTGATGTGTCTGTTAGGGTTTGGGTGGCAGGGGGTGGTGTGAAAGGTAGTCCCTTGTTTTAGTGGCAGGCCTCTGCCCACCAAAGGAACTCTAGGCGTAGGCAAGGTATGACAGGAATCATTGCTTCTAGATCCTGAGAATGTTGACACCATAGGTTTTTTAGATACCACTGTAGTTTCCTCATATGCAGTCTTGCATATGGAATTAGAAGAATGCATGAGGCCATAAACCCCAAGGCTTGCAGTATTTGTCTTGCAGATAGCAGGGTTTTTATAGCCACTTGTTTGAAGTAGGTTGTCAAATGAATTTGTTTCTCTGGCATGAGGAAAGCCATCTGGGAAGTTGTATTCAAGCTTGCTCCCAGGAATATAATTTGTTGACAGGGTACCAGGTGTGATTTCTTTTCGTTTATGGTGTACTCCAGACAAGTTAGAACCCTTTGCACAAAGGCCAGATGATTCAAAAGTACGTCCCGGCTTTCTGATTGAATTACATAATTATCCAGGTATGGGTGTATTTGAATATTTCTTTGCCTGCAAAATGCAATAACTGGAGCTAGGCACTTTGTGAATATCCTGGGCACAGTAGATAAGCCAAAGAGCAGTGCAGAGAGCTGATAGTGCGTGTTGCCTGCTTTGAAGCAAAGGCATCTTCTGCAAGATTCCCTGACTGGGATGTGCAGGTATGCTTTTTTTAAATCGTGTGTTGCCAACCAGGCATCTTTGTCTAGCATAGGAAGCAACTGGTGAAGAGTCAGCCTTTTGAATTTTGAAATCTCCAAAAAGGTGGTTAGAGTAGACCGGTCCAGGACAGGATGCCATGAATTGTCTTTTCTGGATACCAGGAAAAGTCTCTAGTGGAAACCTTGTCCCTTTTCCTCTTCTGGTACCAACTGAATAGCCCCCATGCTTAAAAAAGAAAGTACTTGTTTTTGGGCCTCTACCCACTCATTTGGGGGTAGGTCTTGCCACCCGCTTGGTGTTGACAACGTGTGGAAGTGAAATCTCTATCCCTGGGACACTACATTTAAAACCCATTTGTCCTGCATAATGAGTTCCCAGTTCTTTGCATGAAGAGCAATCTTTCCCCCCAAAGGGGCAGTCAGTTGATAAGTGCTTCGAAATTTTAAAAGGAAGTCATTGAGACAGCTTACCATAGGGGGGGGGGGGGGAGTCTTATTACTCCCAGATTTGGAAGTGGAGGCCCCCTGCTTCTTAGTCCTGTGCATACCCTGGGACTGCAGCCTGGGAGCTCTGCTGGATCTGGGTTTGAACTGAGAAGGTCTGGAAGAGGCAGGAAAGGACCAATTCTTGGAAGGCCAATGCCTACTAAATCTTTGAGGTTACACTTGTAAAACATTTTTAACAGTTTGCATAGATTTAGCTTCTTCTTCCATCTTTTAAAGAACTACTTCTGCCTTGTTGCCAAACAGGCGGTCCTGGTTTAGGGGAGCATCCAGCAATTTTGCTTTAACATGACCTGGTAGGGATTGCTCCTTAAGCCAAGCATGCCTTCTAAGTACAGACCCAGTTACAGCAACCCTGCAAGATGCCTCTAGAGAGTCAAAACCACATTGCAAAGTATGTTTTCCAACCTGTTCAGCTGAATGCAACAAATCCTGTAAATCCTTATTTTCAGCACAATCAGGAAACATCATTTTCTGTTTAAGCAATCCAATAATATGCTGCTACTTCAACATATGAAACTGGCAGTTTAAGGCCCTAATTGACAAAGTTGCCAAAGTGTATACCTTCTTACCCCATCTATCCAGCGCCCTGGAGTTTCTATCAGAGGGGGTAGGATTTTTGGTAGTAGTAGCTTTAATGCCTTTAGGCCCCTGTGAAATGGTCTCAGGATCCGCAGTAGGATTTTTGAAAAGAAACGTGCAAGAGTCAGGGACCCTGTAATATCTATTAGGTTTCCTGTGAGCAGGAGGTAAAGAGTCAGGGGCCAAGCTAGATTCTGCAAATGCATCAACGTCTGATACAGGAGGTATGGCTAAAAACCTGTGCTGGGGCAGGAGTAAGAAATCCCTAAGCCTCTTTTTAGAATCAGGAAAATCCTGACTTTCCCAAAGAAAATTCTCCCTGAGAGTATGCAAGGTTTCACCAAAAGAGAAATCCTCTGGGGGGAAGCAGAGGGATCGCAGTCCTCAGCATTAGAATCCTTATAGGTAGATAAGGGTAAATCCTGGTCATCAGAGGAAACAGAAAATTCAGAATTCTGGTTGGAAGTATCAAACAAACTCAGTCCTAGGTCTCTTAGACGGGGAAGGCTGGCTTCCCCTGATTAAAGTAATAAGGTCTTCAGCCATTCTTATCCTCTTTTTTTAGGCATAGAGGCCTGACCATGCACAGTCTGGGCATACATTTTTAGGCATGGTTCAAGATTTAGGCCTTGAAGAAGAAGATGGCATCGGTTTAATACGCAAGTCAGTAGACCTGAATACACCCTCAGAAGCTGGTGCCTGCACAGCGGCTCCATACCCATCTAAGGTAGAGACATCCGCAAGTTCCATGCGTTTTTTTGGAAAGTCGGTAGTCGGATGGCTGACCAAAGACATCAGGATAACTGAACCGAGTACCAAAATATTTAGAAGCGTAAATATACCGACAGTTCATGGTTTAGATATGTCGTGGTCTGGGCCTAGGCAAGGAATACAGTATGAATGAAAATCTTTATGAGGTATTTTCTTTCCACAAGTAATGCAATTATTTACTTATACTGACATCGGATAAGAGCAAGAAAAAGTTTCCCCAACGAGATACTTAGCTTTTAGTTGAAGACTTCGGTTCTGAAACTCGAAAACAAAAATTTCAGGAGTCAGCCGACTGGCACTTGCGAACTGCTTCTGCTTTGGGCACCGCACAGCAAGAAAGACTGATGAAATGGTGTCAGCTGCACGTTTTATACCCTGGACAACCTGACGTCATGGAAGAAGGGTCAGCAACCGACGCAGGACCCAAGACTTTATTAATCAGGCCGACTGAGGGCTACCTGCAAGCAGATAACCCGAATGTAATGATTGCAACAGTGAAACACAAAGAACATCTGGTCAGGTTCCCTCAGAATGGAGAACAGCAACAGTAATCCCCCTGCACAAAGGTGGGCCATCAACTGACCCTGAGAACTACAGACCTACCAAGTCTAATCCGCCTCATCTGCAAGCCCATGGAAAAAAATGATCAAGGACCTGAACAAGGAGACAGGCAGCCTCCAAACGTTGGAGTCAACCCAGTTTGGCTTTAAGGGTAGATCATGCTTATTAAATTTGGTAGACTTCTTTGAGAATGTCATCAAGGCCATGGTTGAAGGTAAGACAGTGCACACAGCCTATGTCAACCTTGCCAAGACTTTCAACACAATTCCCCACTCTGGCAGCATTGAGAAGCTGTCCCAGCTGGGGAGTAACCCTTATGTTACTACATGGGCAGCCAATTGGCTCACAGACAGAACACACTGTCAAAACTGATGACTCCACCTCAACCAGTACACCTGTCATCAGTGGAGTACCACAGGGGTCTGTGCTGGACCCCTTACTGTTTGGCATCTATTTCCTCAGAAGTCAAAGCCAAAGATGACGGCCTCTGGCTCCACCAGATTCACTGATGATTGCAAACTGGGAGCAAGTGAGTTCCCTAACAATGTCAACATATTACAAGAAGGGCTAACACAAACAAATGACTGGTGCCAAAGCCATGGTGTAAAACTAAATGTTAAAAAAAATGCATTATTATTCCCATTGGCAAAACAGAATTCACTACAAATTACAATACGGCACTCCCCCCTGGCTCAGTGGTGCAAGACTTGGGGACACGGGTTGATAACAATCTGAAGTTTGACCACTAAATTTCCACAGCGGTAAGGAAAGCCTACAACATAGTGCACCTCATAAGCAAGGGCATAACATCCAGGTCAAGGGATGTTATAAAGTACAGTTGTGTAAACTTACCATAAATGTACATGTTAGAGTGTATTCACTGTTGCAGTCATTACATTTGGGTAATCTGCTGGCAGGTTGCCCTCAGTCAGCCTGATTAACAAAGTCTTGGGTCCTGCGTCAGTTGTTGCCCCTTCTTCCATGACAACAGGTCGTCAGGGGTATAAAACATGCAGCCAATGCCATTACATTAGTTTTTCTTGCCCCAGATGTCAGGTGCCCCCCAAATGGGGAGCAAATAAAATTAAAAACACAAAACATATACCTCCAATCCCAAAAGCAAATACACCAATAGGGCTTTTAAGCATAGTGAAAGAAAGTAGAGGTATAGCCAGAGAAAAATAGGGGGCTGGAGGGAGGGTAACCAGGACTGCAACAGTGAATACACTCGAACATCTACATTTATGGTAAGTGTACACAACTGTACTATGTTCTTCATGTTTCACTGTTGCAGTCATTACATTTGGGTAGATTCCCAAAGCTATGGTTGGGTGGAGGGAATTATACAGCATTAGGACCAGCTATAAGGCCCTGCAGGACAGCAGTGGCAAAGCCAGCTCTGGATTTAGAGAAAAGTGGTAAATGGTAATGTTTGGTGAACGTATGAACTGAGCTCCAGGCAGCAGCTTCTAGAATGTCCCTGGTAGGAACACCTCTGAGAAAGGCTGTAGAAGTAGATGCAGCCCTGGTGGAATGGGATCTGATCCCCTGGGGGATAGTTTTTCCATGGTGCATATAGCAGAAATGAATACAATGGCTTATCCATTTGGAAATGGTTTGCTTTGAAATAGCCTTTCCCTTTGCCCCTGCAGCAAATGCCACCAGCAGTTGTTCACATTTTCTTTGCGATTTTGTCCTGTTTAAGTAAAATCTAAGTTGTCTGTGTACATCCAATGAATGCAGAATCCGCTCCCCCTTGTTCTTTGGATTGGGAAAGAAAGTTGGCAAATGAATGATCTGATTAAGAGCCACACTGGATACCACCTTACGCATGAAGGATGGATTGGTCCTGAGAGATACCCTGTCCACATGAAAAATGATGAAAGGCTCCAGTGCCATAAGAGCCTGTAACTAGGAAATCCTTCTAACTGAAGTGACTGCTAAAAGGAAAGCTGTTTTCCAGGAGAGAAATTTTAAGTCTGCAGTAGCAGCTGGCTCGAAAGGAGGGAGAGTGAGCTTTTCCAATACAAAATTGAGGTCCCAGGCAGGGGTTGGGGCTCTCCTGGGTGGTCTTACGTTTTTGGCCACTCTGAGATAATGCTTTAGCAAAGGATGAGAGAAGAGGGGAGGTTCTGTGTTGTAATGAGCTGAAAAGGCTGAGGCATGGATTTTTATGGAAGGACAGGCCCTTGTGAGGCATCTCAGTTAAGTATTGTAAAATCTGAGGAATGTTGGGTACTGCTGTGCTTATCCCTTGAGACTGAGTCTAGGCACAGAATATTTTCCATTTGTCAGCATAAGATTTTCTAGTACGCCTTCTCGCCTCCAAAATGACATCCATCACAGGTTTGCTGAGGGATGCTAAGGGTGAATTTAGTTGATTAGCCACGCTGCAAGATTCAAAGTTTGAAGCCGAGTGTGCAGCATTTGGTTGTTCTGCTGAGACAGTAAGTAAGGTGTCTGAGGTAGGTGCCACAGTGGAAAGTGTGACACATTGCGCAGGAGTGGGTATCAGTGTTGGCAGGGCCAGTCTGGAGCAATCAAAATCATTTTGGGTTTGTCCTGTTTGACTTTTGTCTGTCTTTATCATTAATTGTCCTGGATGAAGGTAGTCCTTGAAAGCAGTCAGTGCATTCTGTACAGCTAGCATTTCTTTTTGATTGATATGAAGATGCATTTGATTTGGGCTCCATTTGCCCTGAATGCACTTCCCTGCCAGATGTGCCCCCCCAAGCATAGTCTGGTGCGTATGTAGTTAGGGTTTGGGTGACAGGGGATGGTGTGAATGGCAGTCCCTTGTTTTGGTGGCAGGCCTCTGCCCACCATAGGAACTCTAGTTACAGACAAGGTATGATAGGAATCACTGGTTCCAGGCTGTGACAATGCTGACTCCATAGACTTTTTAAGTGCCACTGAAGATGCCTCATATGCAGTCTTGCATATGGAATTAGAAGAATGCAGAAGGCCATGAACCCCAAGGCTTGCAGTATTTGCCTTGCAGAAAGCAGGGTTTTTGTGGCCACCTATTTGAAGTAAGTCAACAAATGAATTTGCTTCTCTGGCGTAAGAAAAGCCATCTGGGCAGTTATATTCAAGCTTGCACCCAGGAATGTAATTTTTTGAGAGGGTGCTAATTGTGATTTATTTTCGTTTATAGTGTACCCTAGACAAGTTAGAACCCTTTTTATAAACACCAGATGGTTTAGAAGAGTATCCTTGTTTTCTGCCTGAATTAGACAATCGTCCAGGTATGGATATATTTGAATATTTCTTTGCCTGCTAAATGCAATTACTGGAGCCAGGCACTTTGTAAAGACCCTGGGCAGAGTAGATAAGCCAAAGGGCAGTGCAAAAAATTGGTAATGCAAGTAGCCTGCTCTGAAGCGGAGGTATCTTCTGCAAGATTCCCTGATTGGGATATGCAGGTAAACCTCTTTGAAATCTAGAGCTGCCAACCAGGCATCTTTGCCTAGCATAGGAAGTAAATGAAGAGTCAGCATGTTGAATTTTGGAATGGTCAGAAAGGTGTTTAGAGTAGATAAGTCCAGACCTGGACGCCATAATTTGCCTTTTCTGGGTACCAGGAAAAGTCTTGAATAGAAACCTTGTCCCTTTTCCTCTTCTGGTACTGGTTGTATAGCCCCCATGCTCATGAGGGAAACTACTTGTTTCTGGGCCTCTGCCCACTGATTTGGGGGCAGGTCTGGCCATTTGTTTGGAATTGGCAACATGTGGAAATGAAATCTGTATCCCTGGGATACTATATTTAAAACCCATTTGTCCTGGGTTATAAGTTGCCAGTGTCTTGCATGAAGAGCCAGTTTTCCCCTCCAAAGGGGCGGCTAAAAGGCAAGTGCTTGGTAAGTGTAAAGGGAAGTCATTGAGACTGCTTACCATAGGGAGGTGTCTTGTTGTTTCCATATTTGGAAGAGAAGGCACCCCATTGTTTTGTTCTGAAAGTCCCTTGAGACTGAAATCTGGAGCCTTTGGAATGTCTGGGTTTGACTTGAGTGGCTCTCGATGGAACTGGAAAGGACCAGTTCTTAGTAGGCTAGTGCCTACTAAATCTCGGAGGTTGCACTTGTAAGAAATCTTTCACAGTTTGCATAGATTTAGCTTCATCTTCCATCTTTCTTAAAACTTCTTCAGCCTTATTACCAAAGAGACGGTCCTGTTGTAAAGGAGCATACAACAATTTTGCTGTAACATGATCAGGCAGATTTTGCTCTGAGCCAAGCATGCCTTCTTAGCACCGACCCAGTTACAGCAGCCCTGCAAGAGGCCTCCAAGGAATCACAACCACATTGCAAAGTATGTTTTTCAACTTGTTCAGCTAAATGCAATAAATCCTGTAAATCTTTGTGTTCCACACAGTCAGAAATTAACATCATTTTCTGTTTAAGCAGTCCCGTGATACTGTTGATATTTTAGCATATGAAATTGACAGTTTAAAGCCCTGATTGCCAAAGTTGCAGAAGTGTAAACATTCTTACCCCATCTATTCAGTGCCCTGGAATCTCTATCAGAAGGGGTAGGATTTTTAGCAGTAGAAGCCTTAATGCCCTTGGGACCCTGAGAAACGGTTTCAGGATTTGCAACAGGATTTTTGAAAAGGAATTTGTGGGAGTCAGGAACCCTGTAGTATCTGTCTGGCTTACAAAGAGCCGGAGGCAAAGAATCAGGAGCCATACTAGATTCTGAAAAAACATCAACAATGTCTAGAACAGGAGGTATAGCCAAAAGCCTATGCTGAGGAAGAAGAAAATCCCCAAGTCTCTTTTTAGATACAGAGAAATCCTGACTTTCCCAGTGGAAATGTTCCCTTAAGGTATGTAAAGTTTCCCCAAAAAAAGAATCTTTGGGTGGAGAAGCAGAAGGAATGGAATCTTCTGCATCAGAGTCCTCATAAGTAGGTACAGACAATTCCTGTTCATTAGAAGAGTCAGAAGAAATAGAATCCTGTTCAGAAGATTCATAATCAATGTCTTGCCTAGGCCTCTTAGAAGAGGGGGGGGGGTTGGCTACACCTGATCATAGGTTTTTCTTTTTCTTTATTCTCCTAATTAGTCTTAGGGTGCTGTTCGGTCCTGGCGGTGGAGTAAATAGGGTTTTTAGCTGCTCAACCTGGTTTCCCAGTATTAAGGAGGACTTGCCCTGCGTGCTGAAAACAACTATTCTCCTCAACACACTGCGGTTTCTCCCTAACTAAAGAACTGAACCTTTCCTCCCCTCTGCTACAGTCCCCAAGGGAATTTAATTATAAGTAAACTGCTCAACCTGGTTTCCCAGTATTAAGGAGGACTTGCCCTGCATGCTGAAAACAACTATTCTCCTCAACACACTGCGGTTTCCCCTAACTAAGGAACTGAACCTTTCCTCCCCTCTGCTACAGTCCCCAAGGGAATTTAATTATAAGTAAACTGCTCAACCTGGTTTCCCAGTATTAAGGAGGACTTGCCCTGCGTGCTGAAAACTATTCTCCTCAACACACTGCGGTTTCCCCTAACTAAGGAACTCAACCTTTCCTCCCCCTCTGCTACAGTCCCCAAGGGAATTTAATTATAAGTAAAGTATGTACTTTAAACCAAAGTCTTAAGACAATTAGTGTGAGATATCCTAGGTTGTAAGTTTACTTTCACCAGCCAGGACAGCCGGCAGCCTTTACTATCTGCTCCCATACCTGTCACCCCTTCCCCCTTCTTAGACTACAAGTATTTTTACTCTTCTTCCTCTTCAATCCTCTATAGCATACTTACTGCCCTGCATTCTTTTCTCAGTACATATTGCCTCTGCTATACAGCTATTGTCCATTAGAGGGCAATAGTTTCCTTTAGACCACCATTCTGACTCCAATTTTAAGTAACTTACAGGCTCTTGGATTCTAATATTCTGGAAGAGCTAATACTCCCACTCTATTCTTTCTTTCTTCTAATATTCTTCACTGCTAACCCTCTCTGCATATTCTACTATCAAGGCATTGTGTCACCTTACCCTCTGCTGCTTTACTTACCTTTGCTTACTGCTCCTCTGATTGTTTTCCTAGGGTGAACTCCTCTGTGGCTCATCCCACTCCGTTCGCCCTGCGGGCTCACTCCGCTCCCCTACCCTGCCCCCAAATTCCACCCGCCCCCAGTGGTCCTAAACTTATACTCTAACTGCCACACCCCTATGCATTAGGACCAACCTCTAACTCCTCCCCTTAAAGTGCTATTACCTCTATTATATTCTCACTTTACCCCTATCTCCTCCCCCTTAAAGAACCATCACTCATTTACCTTTATCCATTACCCTACCACTCTATCCACAAATATCCCTACATTTAACCACCTTAACCTAAACAAATGGCTCAAGGATCCTGTAAACCTTTACCTTTACTACTACTCCTAATTATACTTATCATTCCCTATCTACTTACTCTCTAAGAACACCATAGATTCCTAGGACTGTATACCCACATCACACACACCTCTGTCCTTACCCCCAGCTTCACTCATAGTGTTAGCAACCTCCCCAGCTCAGCTAAGTACTCAGCAGCCATATTTCATAGACTCCATCACATCTTTCAATGTAACCCACTAGCTAGAAAAAATAAGAACCTAATTTTTAAACTTCTACAACTCATCCTAAAAGTTCAGGTCCACTCCCTTTTAGATGGTGATATACACCCTAACCCAGGTCCTACCACTATCACAGCTACACAGCCTGATACACCAACAAATTCAATCACACAGACACTTACCAAGACCCCCAACTCTCTTGATAGCTCATCTTAATATTCGTAGCATCAATAACAAAATAGTTCACCTGCATGCCCTTATTGATATTTATTCCTTTGACATCCTCTGTCTGTCTGAAACATGGCTTAATCCATCAATACAAGACAGTGCAGTTCTACTCCCTGGCTATAATATCATAAGACGTGACCGTAACACTAAAAAAGGAGGAGGCGTAGCCATACTTTATACGAATGGATTACAAGTTACCTTGTTAGACTCCAAACCTCCACTATGCAACATTCAGAAATTCTTCTAAGGTTCAGCTTAACAAAAGCAAAGCTATATATCTATCATGTGTCTATCTTCCCCCAGGCAATAACATCAACACATTAGAGGCTATCCTCAGCTGGCTCTCAAGTAACTACCCCCAAGAAACCATTATACTTGGAGATTTTAACATTAACTGGAACTCCTGTATATCTGAGTAGCCTTCTACTCATATCAACTTATATGGTTTTATCCAAACTATAACATCCCCAACCCGCACCAATAAAACTAACAACAAAACTAGTACCCTTGACTGGATACTCACTAATACCCCCCAACTAAACTATAAAACAGGCACCCTCCCCGAGGACATAAGTGATTACTTGCTTACCTATTGGATTGCGGAGGAGGACTTGCCCTGCGTGCTGAAAACAACTATTCTCCTCAACACACTGCGGTTTCCCCCTAATTTAATCAGAACAAAAACTGTCATCCTAAACTCTGCCATCTATAGAACTATTCGCACTACCAAAAATGTTAACCCTGCTCACTTTCAAGCTGAACTAGTCACCTGTGACTGGTCACCCCTGAAATACCTCCCAATAGCTAATGCTGTGAAATACTTTAACTCTAAATTTCTAACCATTTTAGACAGCCATGCCCCATTACGCAAAGTTAGAATTAGAACCAAACTGGCACCATGGCTCACCAAAACGACCAAACAAAAAAAGAAATAAACAACGGGCCAAATGGCACTCAACAAAAAGCTCCTCAGACCACCTGCAATTCAGACAGCTAAGAAATGAAACAAAAAAAGCCATATTAGCAGATAAAAGAAACTACTACTACCAACTACAACAAACCAACCAAAATAATCCCAAAAAGTATGGCGAGGTATCAATAACCTCCTACACCCTGGATGCTCAAGTACTCCCTCTCCCTCTGATCACAACAATCCCATCCAAATAGCTGACTCATTTAATACTTTTGTTACTGAAACCATACAATCCCTAGCCAACCAGCTATCCCCTAGATTCCCAGGTTCTGCCACAACCTTTACCAATAATTCTCATCAATTTCATTTTCAGCCAGTGCCCACTTCACTTATATGTAACCTCATACAGAAACTTAAACCCACTACTCTCTCTGCTGATAAATTACCTGCAGAATACCTGCAAAAAGCTGCTAAAGTCATAGCCTACCCCATATCCATCCTCATTAACAATACTATTTCTGAAGGATCTATTCCCCTAATCTGGAAAGTCTCTCACATAATTCCCCTGCATAAGGGCGGTAACTCCAAAGAGTTGTCCAATTATAGGCCCATAGCTATTCTATCTCCTTTGGCAAAAATAATGGAGAAATGTATACAAATACAACTGTTAACCTACCTACTCTATCACAATTTATTAGCACCCTGTCAACATGGCTTTAGACCATTTCATAGCACCACCTCTGCTCTCTTATCCTTCACTAACCATATTAACAGTAATCGTAATATTGATACTCTATCCTCAGCTGTTTTTATTGACCTGTCCAAAGCATTTGACATGGTGAATCACCACCTCCTTCAAGACACACTCAAAAACCTGTCATTGGACAACCATACTACACAGTGGTTCCAATCATACCTACATAACAGGCAACAGGCTGTACTATGGGAAAATACTTTATCTTCCCACGTCCCAGTCACTCTAGGGGTCCCGCAAGGATCTATATTAGGCCCATTACTCTTATCCATCTTTACAAATGACCTTCATTCTGGGCTGACTGTATCCAATACGCTGACGACTCCACACTCATATGCGCTGCTGCTTCTCAATCAGAACTTCAGTCACTAACCCAAATGACCTTTAGTACAGTTGAAAACTGGCTCCTACAAAGATGTCTTATCCTTAACCCCAAAAAAACAAAAATGCTACTATTTACCCCCACCTGCAGAACCTCCCCACTTAACTTTACTATTACTTCAAATGATGGAACTATAATATCTCCTGAACCAACCACCAAACTACTCGGGGTACTAATAGATAACTTGTCCTTTGAACCTCACATTAATAACACCATAAAAATAGTAAACAAGAAACTTGGTTCCCTCTATAGAATAAAACCCTTTCTTACACCTCCAGCCAGGGTTACTATTGCTCGTACCCACCTCATCTCTACCTTGCTCTATGCCTCCCCTATCTATACCAAAATATGTAGAAGTAATCTGAGTAAACTTACATCCTCCTACAACAATATTGCCAGATTTGCAGCTGGGTCCTCCTATAGAATTCATCACTGTATCAATCTGAATCAGTTAGGATGGTTAGAGCTGCCAAATTTAATACTTTTCAATCAATTAATAGTAGCCCATAAGATCCTGTATTTCCCTCAAAATACACCCTTACTTACATCCCTAGTCATCCCCTATAATAACCTCAAGACCCTACGCTCAGCTAATAACCTACTTGTACAAATATCAAAATCCAACAACTTAGCTGGTGACACCTTGTTCTCCAATACAGTAGGTAAAGCCTGGAACATCCTCCCAAGCCAGCTAACCTCAATATCCTCTGTCAACTTATTTAAAAGCAAGCTTAAAACCTACCTCAAATCACACTGGCTATGCCCCTGTGTTAACCCAGACTAAGTACCTAACTATTAACTAGACTCCCACAATTCCTAGCCTCCCATGATCATGATCTTGTGTTGTCTCACTAATTTTTAGTGAGCTTAACCTTCCTTAGGATTTTTTCTCATATAAATAAGTATATACTATGGAATGATCAAACACCTTCATATAGTATCACAACCTATGTGTTAAATAACACTAGAAATCCATCCTTGTTTGCTGTTCTTCTATACTCTATCTATTGATCTCTAGTGTTTTTCTTTCTTAGGTTTTTGTGAGACCTTAGTATCTCATCATAAATTACTAGGTGTATCTAATTTTGTAATATGTTATAAAGATTTGTACTACACCATTTCTAATACAAATGTATTAGTCTTATTCATCTATTCTTAGATACATTTTCCTACTGAAATCTAAAATATATAATCTTAGGCTTGTACTATAATTGCTAAAACTTATGTACCAAATTATACTGTTATTGTCTTTGTCTTGACCTTTTATGTTGTTGCAATTTGTGGAGCTTTTCTCCCCGGGCCACCACTGAAAATGGACATATATCCAGCTGGACTAGCCCGGTCAACAAATGTAAAATAAAAAAAATAAAAGGTTCATAGATTAGTACTAAGCTAATTGCCCATGTGAGCCATTTTAAGCCTAGCCAATTATCCCTTGTTAGACTCAAACCCTGCACCCTGTGTTTGTAAGGCAAACACCTTAACCATTAGAGGCCACCCTCGGAGTAATTAAATTTTCAGCCAATTTTGATCATTTGTTTTTTAGGCATAGGGGCCTGCACATGTGGCCCAGGTGTCATTTTTTTGTTAGGCATAGGTCAAGATTTTGACCTTAATTTTGAAGATGGCGTTGGTCTAATATACAAATCTGTAGGCCTGAAAACACTCTCAGAAGCCGGTGCCTGCACAGCAGCTCCGGATCCATCCAAGGTACAGACATCCGCGGGTTCCATAATTGAAGCATCTCGCGGTATACCGGACTTTGAATGGCTCTCAGTAGAGGCCTGCGAATCAGAAGTAGCAGGTATTAGGGGCTGCGAAAGTGCCTCACTCAGTACCGGTGAACTGGCGACTGGCTTAGGAGAAGCGTCGTCGACAATTCTGAACCTCAACGACCTGTCTCTGTCTTGTTCTTTGCGTTTTTTAGGTATTCCGGTAGTTGGATTGCTAACCGACATTTCTGGATAATTAAAGCACGAGCCAAAATATTTAGAAGCAAAAATGTACCGAAGTTTGATAGTGAGTTGATTAAATAAAGCACAAAACTGACAGCAAGGTACGTTGTGGTCAGGGCCTAGGCAAGGAATATAGTACAAATGAAAATCCTTATGAGGTATTTGCTTCCCACAAGTAAAACAATTATTAACTTTTACTGACATCGGGGTACTTAGCTTTTTAGTTGAAGACTTCGGATTTGAAACTCAAAAATGAAAATTTCAGGAGTCAGCCGACCGGCACTTGCAAACTGCTTCTGCTTCGGGCACCACGTGGCAAGAAAGACTGATGTAATGGTGTCGGCTGCATATTTTATACCCCTGATGACCTGACATCATGGAAGAAGGGACAGCAACTGACGCAAGACCCAAGACTTTGTTAATCAGGCCAACTGAAGACAACCTGCCAGCAGATTACTCAAATGGAATGACTGCAACAGTGAAGCACGAAAGAACATTTCCACTGTACTTGACCTTCATCAGACCACTAATAGACTATAATACACCTTTTAGCATGTACCTTACCAGACAGTTGCAGCAGCTGGAGAGACCTCAGAGATTTCTCACCAAGAAAATAAGGGACTTCAAGCCATGACGTACGTGAAAGTACAGTTTTGTACCTACCATAAATGTAGATGTCCGATAGATATGCAACTACAGTCCTGACATATGGGTTGTCCTGCCTCAGGCAGCCCTTCGGTCGGCCGGATTCCAAAGCCTGGGTCCGGCGTCGGCTGATGTCGCCTCTTCCCAGACGTCAGAGCGGCTGGGGTATAAAAGCGTCAGCCAACGCCATCTTCTTTAGTGTTTCTTGCCCCAGATGCCAGGTGCCCTCCAAGGAAGGCTAAATTTAGAGAATGGAAGAAATTCCAGACATGCACAACAATAATAAACAGATACACCATAACAGATATCCCCAGCTAGCTTGAAAAAAGGGGTATGGACCCAAAAATGAGAAATACAGTGGGGTAGGAGGGAGGGAAAACCTGACTGCAGTTGCATATCTATCGGACATCTACATTTATGGTAGGTACAAAACTGTACTATGTCCTTCAAGAATGCAACTGCAGTCCTGACATATGGGTTGAATACCATAGCCAAGCTGGGGGTGGTAGGACCTAAGATAAAGATGGTGTAGCTAAAATGCCCTGCAGGACTGCAGAAGCAAAGCCTGCTCGGGATCTGGAATATAAAGGCAGGTTGTAATGTTTGGAAAATGTATGCACGGAGCTCCATGTAGCAGCTTCCAGAATGTCCTTTGTAGCCACCCCTCTTAGAAAGGCTGTGGAGGTGGGCTGTAGCTCTGGTGGAGTGTGGCCTGATATCAGCTGGCACATCTTTTCCATGGAAAGAGGAGCAGAATCGGATGCAGTTTCCAATCCATTTTGAAATTGTTTGTTTGGAAATTGCCTTTCCTTGTACTCCAGCAGCGTAAGCTACAAATAGCTGGTCAGATTGTCTGTTAGTCTTTGTTCTGTCCAAGTAGTAGCGCAATTGTCTGTGTATGTCCAAGGTGTGTGGAAGCCTTTCTCCTTTATTTTGAGGATTAGGGAAGAAAGTAGGCAGGTGAATTGCCTGGTTTAGAGAAACCCTGGATATCACTTTTGGCATGAATGAAGGATTGGTTCTTAAAGAAACTCTGTCCTGATGAAAAATGAGAAATGGTGGTACTGCCATGAGGGCCTGCATCTCAGAGACTCTTCTTGCTGAGGTTATTGCCAAAAGGAAAACTGTTTTCCAGGAGAGAAATTGCAATTCTGAAGATGCTGCTGGCTCAAAAGGAGGAATTGTTAATTTTTCCAAGACGAAGTTGACGTCCCATGCCGGCACTGGTGGTTTCCTTGGAGGTTTGATATTCTTTATCCCTCTTAGAAACTGTCTTAGCAAAGGATGTGAAAATACAGGTGGATCACAGTTGTATTCTGCTGAAATTGCTGAAGCATGTATTTTTATGGAAGAGTAGGAAAGGCCATTGTGAAGCATTTCTGCCAAGTATTCTAGTATCTGTGGAATGCTCATTACTGTTGGATCTTGACCTTTTTTGGCATTCCAGATGCTAAATCTCTTCCATTTCGCTGAATAAGCCCTTCTGGTGGAAGGTCTGTGGGCTTCCAGTAAAATTTCTTGAACCCTTTTGGAGAGAGAGATATGAGGAGAAGTCATGGAACCCTCCAAGCTGTTAGTTGCAATGTTTGCAGGTTGGGATGAGCGGTTCTGTAATTGTGCTGAGTTAGAAGCAGTGGCCATTGAGGCAGGGGCCACGGCTTGGTGCGAGTTATGCTCCTTAGTAATGGATACCAGTGTTGTCTTGGCCAGTCTGGAGCTATCAAAATGCCTTTCGGTTGTTCTGTTTTGATCTTCAGTAACACCATGGTCATTAAAGGTAGTGGTGGGAATGCATAGATTGTTAGAGAATTCCAGCTGAAGGAGAGAGCATCCATTCTCCAAGCTTGAGGATGGTGTGTCCTTGAGCAGAACTTCTTCAGATGATGATTGTGGTGTGAGGCAAAGAGATCTATGTCTGGCCTTCCCCATGCATGAGTTATTTGTGAAAAGATGTCTGGATGCAACATCCATTCATGAGGGTCCATAATGTTTCTGCTTAGACTGTCCACCAGAACATTGTCCTTGCCTGGAACAAACTGGGATTGCAACTCTATGTTCAGTTTGAGGGAATTTTCCCAAAGAGTCATTGTCAGTCTGCAGAGGGGGTAAGAATGGGTGCCTCCCTGCTTGTTTATGTACCACATAATGGTGGTGTTGTCTGTCTTTATTAGTAGATGGCCTGGATGAAGAAATTTTTTTGAAGGCCTCGATTGCATGAATCACTGCCAACATCTCTTTTTGATTGATGTGTAGATGCAATTCTTTGGGTGCCCATTGTCCTTGAATGCATCTGCCTGCCATGTGCGCCCCCCATCCAAGGTCTGAGGTGTCTGTTGTTATGGTTTGGCTTGCTTGAGGCTTGCTGAAAGACATACCTTTGTTTAGCTGGCTTGCTTGTGCCCACCACAAAAATTCCTTTTGTAGACATGGAATGAGTGGAATAATTGCTTCTAGGTTGTGGCTGTGTTGAGACCATAAACTTTTTAGGTACCATTGTAGTTTTCTCATGTGTAGCCTTGCCAGTGGAATCAGAAGAATGCAAGATGCCATAAAACCCAGGGCCTGCAGGATTTTCCTTGCCGTCATCTGGGTCTGCATTGCTAGATTTTTGAAGTAATCTGGTAATTGTTCTTGTTTTTCTTCTGTGAGGAAAGCCATCTGTGAGTTTGTGTCCAGTTTGGCTCCTAGGAAAATTACTTGTTGGGGTGGCAGTAGTCTTGATTTTTGAATGTTGACTGTGTATCCCAAAGCCTGTAGTAAGTGAATGACATAGTCCAAGTTTCTTATCAAGGCTTGTTTGTTGTCCGCTTGTATAAGGCAGTCGTCCAGGTAAGGGTATATTTGTATCCCCTGAAGTCTGCAATGTGCAATTACTGATGCCAGGCATTTCGTGAATACTCTGGGCGCAGTAGATAAGCCAAAAGGCAATGCTGAGAATTGATAATGCTCTGACCCTGCAAAAAATCTGAGGTATCTTCTGCAGCTTTGTCTGATTGGGACATGCAGGTATGCCTCCTTGAGGTCCAGAGTAACCAGCCAAGACCCCTTGCCCAGCATGGGAAGAAGTTGCTGTAACGTCAGCATTTTGAATTTTGGCACAATGAGAAAAGTGTTTAGAGCGGACAAATCCAGTATAGGTCTCCACTGCTTTTCTTTTCTTGGAACAAGGAACAGTCTTGAGTAGAATCCCTGGCCTTGTTCCTGAGGAGGAACCTTTTCTATTGCTTTGATTTGTAGCAACTTGGAAACTTGTATGAGTGCCTCTGCCCTCTGATTTTGTGGCAGGTTTGGCATGCCTTGTCTTGTTGGTAATGTATGGAAGTGGAACCTGTAACCTTTGTCTATTATGTCCAAAATCCATTTGTCCCTTGTAATAACATGCCAATTTTTTGAAAATAGAGATACTTTTCCGCCTAAAGGTGCTTCTCTTTGAGCCTTGGTCGGCGGTGTCAAAGTCAAGTCATTGTGTTTGTCCTTGTGGTGCAGTAGAAGTCCCTGCTCCACTTCTCTGATTAGTTGGTTGCCATTGGCGGCCCCTGTAGGAGCCTCGGTATTGCCCTCTACCTCGTGCGCGCCTGTTTTTTCCCTTTGGAACTTGTCAGTGTCTGGAAAGGACCAATTCTTCGAAGGCCAATTCCTGCTGAACCTTGGTGGCTGAACCTGGAGGAAGTCTTTGACTGTTTGTACTGATTTAGCCTTTTCCTCAATTGATTTCAAAACACCCTGTGCATTAGCACCAAATAGCTTGTGTTTTTCCAGAGGAGCATCTAGAAGCTTTACTTTAACATGATCTGGCAATGTCTGTTCCTTCAACCAAGCATGTCTACGTATGACAGCCCCTGTCATAGCTGCCCTACATGAAGCTTCCAATGCATCATAACCACACTGAAGAAAATGATTGCTAACCTGCTGAGTATTATGAACCAAATCCTGCAAGGCCTTTCTATCTAAAGGCTCAGGAGAAGCTAACTTTTTCTGTAATTCATCTAACATGAATTCCTGATACTGAAACATATGAAATTGACAGTTTAGTGCTCTCATGGCAAGGGTGGATGAGGTATAAACTTTCTTACCCCACCTCTCCAAGGACCTAGATTCCCTGTCTGCGGGCAAAGGATTTTTGGCCGTGGAAGTGACCACTCCTTTGGGCCCCTGAGAAATAGCTTCTAGATCAACAGAGTGGGCCTTAAAAAGATGTTTACGAGTATCAGGAACCCTGTAATATCTGTCTGGCTTGACAGGGGCAGGAGGGAGAGAATCAGGAGAAGCACTGGAGTCTGTGTACACATCATCCAATACATCTAACACAGGGGGTATAGCTAAAGGCCTGTGCTGGGGTAGCTTAAGAAAGGTCTGAAGCCTTTTTCTGGAGTCGGAGAAGTCCTGGCCCTGCCACTGAAAATGCTCTCTCATGGAGTGGAGAGTTTCCCCAAAAGAAATATCCTCAGGAGGAGAGGCAGAGGGAATGGATTCTTCAGCATCAGAATCCTCGTAGGCTGGGAAGTCTTCTTCTTGGGAATCTGAGTGGCCTGACTCACCAGAGGCTTCATCTGAGGAAAGGGTGTCTGCCTGCTCAACCCTAGGCCTTTTGTCAGAAGGTGGCTGAGAACCTCTGTCAGGATGAGCCTGAGAGCCCCTAATTAAAGAAATTAGATCAGCAGCTAAAGTCATGATCTGTTTATCAGAAGTGGGACCCTGAGAAAAAGATTTAGGAGGGTTAGACTTAACCTGGCTGGCAGCCTTAGCACGTGTGTAGGCCTTGATGGACATAGACACAGGAGGCCTAGCTGCCCCACGTGCTGGAGTAACTTTGTCCACCGGAATGGTGTCAGGCAAATCTTGGGCTTCGGTTTCTGGAGGAAAATCAATAACCGGCACTGGGGTAGCCTCCGGAACCGAAGACATCGGTAAAACGGTGTCATCGGCCTGGAGCGGTTGTGTTACTGCCTCCGAAGAGACCGATGCACTCGCGGTAGGCTATAGCGTGGTGTCGGTGGAAGTCACGGGCCGCGAATGTCGGTCCCGGTCCTTCTGCTTTTTGGAAACATGTGCTGTCGGAAGCTCCGACGGCATGTTATAAGAGTAAGTTTCCCCAAAAAAGTCTTCCGCAAAGTCTGCCCAGCGCCTAAGTGTGCATTTATTGAAGCAAGCACAGGCCGAGACGTCGTGGTCTGGGCCGAGGCAGGGAAGGCAGTAAGAATGGAAATCCTTATGAGGTATTTGTTTACCAAAAGACAAACAATTATTAACTTTTGCAGTTTTATCTGACATCGGCTGAGGCAAGAAAAGGTCCCCCAACGGGGTACTTAGCTTTTTGATGACTTCGGTAACTGGAAACACAGGAGCTGGCCGACCGGCACTTGCGAACTGCTTCTGCTTCGGGCACCGCGCGGCAAGAAAAACTGAAGAAGATGGCGTCGGCTGACGCTTTTATACCCCAGCCGCTCTGATGTCGGGGAAGAGGCGACATCAGACGACGCCGGACCCAGGCTTTGGAATCCGGCCGACCAAAGGGCTGCCTGAGGCAGGACAACCCATATGTCAGGACTGCAGTTGCATTCTTGAAGGACATCAAAATGAAAGCCCTGTCACTTTACTCTGTATCTTATAGGCTGCTGAAAGCTGACTTGTGCATGGCCTATAGGGCAATCTCAGACCCTGCCTTACTGAAAATGCTGCAAATCTGTAAGTCAAATGGGACAAGAGTCACTCACTCTAGAGATCTTAACCTAGCCTGTGTCATTAACAGAACATGCTCGAAAGACAGGTATGTCTCTCTGAGACTACCACTTCTCTGGTATAGACTTCTTATTCACGTAAAACAGAGCTCCTCACTGACTCTACTGAAATACAACCTAGATAATTGGAAGGGAGACTATAAATTCAGCCCTGGGATGGCATAGTGTTTCCCAGTGTTGATCACAGACTCATTCTGTTTATAAATTTGTTCTGCAAATTACCCAAAAAGAACAAATGGGGATAATTGGGATTAACATGGCTAGGTTTCCACTAACCTAGTAAAGTACAGTTGTGTACACTTACCATAAATGTAGATGTTGGAGTGTATTCACTGTTGCAGTCATTACATTTGGGTAATCTGTTGGCAGGTTGTCCTCAGTCGGCCTGAATTCCAAAGTCTTGGGCCCTGTGTCGGTTGCTGTCCTCTCTTCCATGACGTCAGGGGTGTAAAACACATGCAGTGGACACCATTTTCTTTAGTTTTTCTTGCCCCTGATGTCAGGTGCCCCCAAAAAGGTAGCAAATTTATATATATATATATATATATCTATATCTATATACACACACACATACATAGACATGCATAAATATAAACTTTACCTTCATCTACAAGCAAATACACCACATAGGTTGCAGAAGATAGAGAAGGAAAGATAAATTTCAGAATGATAGGTGGATGGTGGGAGGGTAATCTGGACTGCAACAGTGAATGCACTCTAACATCTACATTTATGGTAAGTGTACACAACTGTACTAGGTTCTTCGCGTTTCACTGTTGCAGTCATTACATTTGGGTAGAATCCCAAAGCTATGGTTGGGAGGCTGGGGCTAAACAGCATTAGGTGCGGCTATAAGGCTCTGCAGCACTGCAGTGGCAAAGCCTTCCCTGGACTTAGAGTAAAGAGGCAAATGGTAATGCTTTGTAAAAGTGTGAACCGAACTCCAAGTAGCAGCCTCTAGAATGTCTTTGGTTGGTAGTCCTCTGAGAAAGGTTGCTGAAGTAGCTGCAGCTCTGGTGGAATGCCCTTGGGCACAGGTTTACCATGGTGTAAGTAGCAGAAACGGATGCAGTGGCTTATCCACTTTGAAATTGCCTCCTTTGAAATAGTCTTTCCTTCTGATCCTGCAGCATATGACACTATTAATTGCTCTGTTTTTCTTAGAGCTTTAGTCCTGTTCAAGTAGAATCTTAGCTGTCTGTGTACGTCCAAGGAATGCAGAATTCTCTCCCCCTTGTTCTGCGGACTTGGATAGAAAGTTGGCAGATGAATTCTTTGGTTAAGGGGCACACTGGAAACCACCTTAGGCATAAAAGTAGGATTTGTCCTCAGAGACACCCTGTCTGGGTAAAATATGATAAAAGGCTCTACAGCCATGAGGGCCTGCAGCTCTGAAACTCTTCTTGCTGAAGTAATTGCTAGCAGCAGAGCTGTTTTCCATGAAAAGAACTGTAGATCAGCAGTAGCAGCTGGTTCAAATGGAAGCAGAGTGAGCTTTTCCAACACATAATTGAGGTCCCATGCAGGTAATGGTGATCTTCTAGGAGGCCTTAAATTTTTGGCTCCTCTAAGATACTGCTTTAGTAAAGGATGAGAAAAGATTGGTGGCTCTGTATTGTAATGAGCCAAAATGGCAGAGGCATGGATTTTGATTGATGAGAAAGATGGGCCTTTGTCAAGCATCTCAGTTAAGTATTGTAATATCGGAGGAATATTTGGTTCTGCTGTAGCAGTTCCTTGTGCTGGATTCCAAGCACAGAATCTCTTCCATTTGTCAGCATAAGATTTTCTAGTACTAGGCCTTCTGGCTTCCAAAGTGACACTCATCACAGCTTTACTAAGAGGTGTTGTTTGTATGACTACATGATTAGCCATGCTGCCAGGTTCAGAGTCTCTAGTTCATTGTGCAAGATCTGATTGTTTTGCTGGGACAGTAGTTGTGGTCTTTGAGGCAAGCTGGGTATTGAGACAAGTTCCTTAGGATTGGGTACCAGTATTGGCAGAGCCAGTCCAGAGCAATTAATATCTCTGGCTTCTCTTGTCTGACTTTTAGGAGGACCTTGGGTAGAAGAGGCACAGAAGGAAAGGCGTAAACAAATAGGTTTTTCCAACTGAAGGATAGGGCGTCCACTTTCTATGCTTGTCTGTGATAAGTCCTTGTGCAGAATCTTTTCAACTGATAATTTTGAGGAGAAGCAAATAGATCTATGTCTGGGCTCCCCCATTTCTCTGTTATCATGCTGAAGACTTGTGGATTTTGTTTCCACTCTTGAGGATCCATAAGGTTTCTGCTTAAATCGTCTGCCAGAGTGTTTTGTTTTCCTGGCAGGAACTGAGCTTGAAGATGTATTTGGTAGGTCAAAGCTGTGACCCACAGTGTCATGGCTAATCTGCAAAGGGGGTATGAGTGTGTGCCCCCTTGCTTCTTTATATACCACATGACTGTGGTGTTGTCCGTCTTTATCAGTAGTTGTCCTGGATGAAGCAAGTCCTTGAAGGCTGTTAGGGCACTTTGAACAGCTAGCATCTCTTTCTGGTTGAAATGCAGATACATTTATTTTGGTGTCCATAAGCCCTGAATGCATCTTTCTGCCATGTGGGCCCCCCAGGCATAATCTGATGCATATGTTGTTACGGTTTGGCTGGCAGGGGGTAGAGTGAAGGGCAGTCCCATGTTTTGGAGACATGCCTTTGCCCACCATAAAAACTCCTGTTGCAGGCAGGGAATGAGAGGAATCATTGTTTCCAGACTGTGTGAATGTTGACTCCATAAACTTTTTAGGTACCACTGAAGTTTCCTCATATGCAGTCTTGCATATGGAATTAGTAGGATGCAGGATGCCATGAAGCCCAGAGCCTGCAGAATTTGTCTTGCAGAAGACTGTTTTTTTGTTGCCATCAGTTTGAAGTAAGTAGTCAGTTGCTTTTGCCTGGCGTGAGGTAAGCCATCTGGCAGTTGTATCTAAGCTTGCATCCAGGAATGTTATCTTTTGAGAGGGTACCAGTTGTGATTTCTTTTTGTTTATTGTGTACCCTAGGCATGTTAGAAGCCTTCTCACAAGCGCCAGGTGTCAAAGAAGAGTGTCCTCGTTCTCTGCTTGAATGAGACAAGTCATCCAAGTAAGGATATATCTGTATACTTCGTCTGCAAAATGCAATTACTGGTGCCAGGCACTTAGTAAAGACCCTGGGTGCAGTAGATAAAGCCAAAGGGCAGTGCAGAGAATTGGTAATGCATTAAGCCAGCCTTGAATCTGAGGTATCTTCTGCACGATTGGCTTATTGGGACATGCAGGTATGCCTCTTTTAGGTCTAAAGTCACAAGCCAAGCATTCTTGCCCAGCATGGGCAGAAGCTGCTGCAAAGTCAGCATTTTGAATTTTGGAATGTCCAGGTATGTGTTCAAAATCGATAAATCCAGTATTGGTCACCAGGCCTTGTCCTTTCTGGGTACCAAGAACAGTCTGGAGTAAAAACCTTGTGCTTTTTCCTGTTCTGGTACTGTCTGAATGGCCCCCATATCCATGAGGGATGTAACCTGTTTCTGTGCCTCTGCCCATTGATTTTTTTGGCAGATCTGGCCAACCAGTTGCCATTGGCAGAGTGTGGAAATGGAATCTGTAACCCTGTGATACGATGTTTAGTACCCATTTGTCCTGGGTTATTAACTACCAATTTTGAGCAAAAAGTGCTAATTTTCCTCCTATGGGTGCTGCCAAAAGATAAGTGTTTGGTGTAGGCAGAGGGAAGTCATTGGGATTGCTTTCTGTAGGTTTGCGCTTTATCTCCTCCAGATTTGGAGGTGGAAGCGCCCCATTGCTTTGACCTGTATGAATCTTGTGCCTGGTATCTGGAACCCTTAAGGCATCTGGATTTGCCCCTTTTAGCTCTGTCTGACACAGGAAAGGACCAATTTCTTGTAAGCCAGTGTCTACTGAATCTTGGTGGCTGCACTTGTAAAAAGTCTTTAACAGCTTGCATAGACTTAGCTTTGTCTTCCATTTTCTTTAGAAACTCTTCTGCCTTAATACCAAACAGAGAATCATGCTGTAAAAGTGCATCTAGCAATTTAGCTCTAACATGATCAAATTTTGTTCCTTTAACCAGGCATGCCTCCTAATCACAGATTCAGTAACTGCGGCCCTGCAGGAGGCCTCTAAGGAATCAAAACCACATTGCAAAGTATGCTTTCCAACTTGTTCAGCTGCATGCAATAATTCCTGCAATTCTTTATTTTCTGCACACTCTGAAATCAACATCATTTTCTGTTTCAGCAATCCCATAACATGTTGTTGGTACTTAATCATATGAAATTGACAGTTTAAAGCCCTGATTGCCAAGGTTGCAGATGTATAAACCTTTTTTCCCCATCTGTCTAGTGCCCTTGAATCACTGTCAGAGGGTGTAGGATTTTTTGTTGTTGAGGCCTTAACTCCCTTTGGATCCTGTGAAATAGTTTCAGGATCAGCAGCAGGGTTTCTAAATAAAAATTTATGAGAGTCAGGTACCCTTTAATATCTGTCAGGCTTACTGGGAGCCGGAGGTAAGGAGTCGGGGTCAAGCTTGACTTTGAAAACACATCATCCACAATGTCTAAAACAGGGGGGGACGGCTAAAGACTTGTGCTGAGGGAGAAGGAAATCTCTGAGCCTCTTTTTTGATTCTGAGAAATCTTGACTCTCCCAGTTGAAATGCTCTCTCAAAGTATGCAAGGTTTTTCCGAATGAATAATCATCAGGAGGAGATGCAGATGGAATAGACTCCTCAGAATCCTCATAGGGAGGTATAGACAATTCCTGATCAGAAGAGGAATCAGAAGAAATAGAAACATGATCTGAAGATTCATAATCAGTGTCTTGCCTAGGCCTCTTATCTGGAGGGGGATGGGTACCCCTGATCAAGGTAACAAGGTCTTCACCCATTTTGATCATCTGTTTTTTAGGCATAGAGGCCTGTGCATGTGGCTCATGCATTGTTTTTTTTAGTTTTAGAAGTTGCTTTTGAACTTGGTTTTGCAGCTGTCATCAGTTTGATATACACATGTTGAGGTCTGAATACACCCTCAGAAGCTGGTGCCTGCTCAGCGGCTTCGGACCCATCCGAGGGAGATCCATCCATTGGTCCAATACCTTGAGTATCTTGAGGCATGCCAGACTCTACATGGGTGTCGGTAGAGGCCTGCGACTCAGGTAGCGGGTATCAGGGGCTGCGAAAGTGCTTCACTGAGTACCGGCAAACCAGCAACAGGCTTAGGAGAAGCTTTGTCATCGGTTTTGGATCTCGACTGCCTTTCTCTGTCCTTTTCTTTGCGTTTTTTATGTACTCCGGTAGTCGGATTGCTATCCGATGAAATTTCTGGGTAGTTAAATCTGTTTCCAAAATACTTTGATGCAAAAATATACTGATGCTTAATAGTGCGTTGGTTAAATCTAACACAAAACTGACAGCCAGGCACGTTGTGATCAGGGCCTAGGCAAGGAATACAGTACAAATGGAAATACTTATGAGGTATTTGCTTCCCACAAGTAATACAATTAACTTTTTCTGACATCGGTAAAAAGCAGGAAAAAAGTTTCCCCAATGGGGTACTTAGCTTTAGTGAAGACTTCAGTTCTGAAACTCAAACTCAAAATTTTCAGTAGTCGACCAAGCGGCACTTGCGAAAATGCTTCTGCTTCGGGCACTGAGCGGCAAGAAAGACTAAAGAAAATGGCGTCGGCTGCATGTTTTATACCCCTGACGACCTGACGTCATGGAAGAGAAGACAGCAACCAACGCAAGACCCAAGACTTTCGATTCAGGCCGACTCAGGGCAACCTGCCAGCAGATTACCCAAATGTAATGACTGCAACAGTGAAACACGAAGAACATCCTCCTATGAACCTATGAAATGATCGTCGTATCCTCTCATGATGCCAGTCCTGAAGTTGTAGATGATGCCAGGGCTTCTGTATAAAATCAGCTTTTAAATGACCAAATATAAAAGCAAGCTGTTTTCCTACTAGCTAGCCTTTTACATGCATCTCTATCATTCACCAACACACAGAGAACGCACTTCTTTAAACTATAGTAGTGGTACAATACAGCAGCTTAATTTGCTGCCAATCCCCCTAGTGGGATATTTCAGTATTTAGCACTCACACAAGCATGATGACTGGAACCAACTCATCAGTTGACATTTTCTCATGTTAAAATGGCCTATAACATCCAATTCTATCCTAACAAGGTTCTAGGCATCCACACCATGAGTCAATGCAACACCCACCACAAAGAAGTGTTTGGTTTTAATAATTATGCTTAACTAAAATCTTGAAATCTACAAGTCACCTTTTCACAGGGTACACTTTCCTTTGGAATACTCTACCCCCTCATTTGCAATCAGACAAACCCCAGACTCAAATTTTATTTTCAGTCTGAACTGCAACAGTACCAACATAACTATCCACAGTAAAGAACCTTAACATATTTTAAAACATAAATGTTAATTATCTCTGCTCTTCAAAGACATGTGTAATCTCCATCCTATTATCTCCATCCTATTCTTGGTCTCTTTCAATTCCTTCCAGCATCACACCTCTTCCACCTCATATTCTCTTCATCCCGCACTTCGTATTTCACTCAAAAATTTTCATATGTCCTCATTCTCCCACCCATTCTTTCATTAAATGTCTTATATCACCAAGTCCTCCCTTCAACTACCATCCTCAACTGCGGCACTCCTCTCTCCAGTCAGTAGAACTTTCTATAGTGCATGATCGTTACCTTGTGCTTCTCTTCCCACCATCCTGCATCTAGCTGAATCCTCTACCTTTTACATACATATGTATACAGTTGTATGATACACAATTACTACTATGCTGTTTGTCCTAAGTTGCTTAATATTCCACGTGTATATCGAACTTCTAAATATCTTCATTTCTTAACACATTTGACTATTTCGTTAATGCCACAGTCTGCATAGTCTTATTGGTGAATGGCTATTTTTCCTATATTCATACATCAAATTCTGCCTTTCTTTAATATGACCATCACTGTAAAAAAAAGAAATGTCTTAGCTGGGTCTCTGCTGAAAACTGGATCCATCCAGTTAGACTGTTTCAGTTACCAATCACAAATAAATATCTTCAAAAAAATCCAGTGAAGAATCCACCTGCGCTGAATGCAACATTTATAGCTGGAGAGAGGACATGAAAAGCACACTTCGTCAGATGCAAGTTCCACAGTCATCACAGATGCAGTGTCATGCGGGGAATGCAGCAGCAGCAGTAAAAATGCTTTAGAATTCAATGCACAAAATAACATGTTTCAAATGTTTTGATGAAAACGATTACAGAATTCCACAGGATGGTGAATATATTTGTGCATCTGCTATGTTCTCTGACGTGTGCATAAAATAAATCACATGAAAAAAACTTCCTATGTCATTTTAATACAACTGATAAAGGAATAATTCTGGGAAACATTTACACATGAAGGAAATTAATCAGAGCTTTCAGGCAGTCCATGAGAGACTGGGGTGGGAACATGGCAATATTTTTTTTACACAAGTTAAAAATGTATCAACAGTCCTGAATTCTACAACTGTGCTCAGGTGCTGCCTGAAATGCAGGCAGCAGAACTCCCACGTCACTTTACATCCAGCACTGTATTAGAAAAAAATAAGGTCTTGCAGACAATTCCAAACTCCTAAACAAAGACCAAACAGAAAGTGATATCATAAGGGCATTTTGTTTCCCTCTATACTGATCTTAACAGCGTGCATTGATTTCTTCATCCTCTTCAGGTCAGAAAACCTTCGCATTTGTTTGTCTATTCGAGATACTGGTTTTTTCATAGGTCCCTGGAAAAAACAAATGACAATAATTAAGGAGTGCCGACAGAAAATTACCTGCACCCCTGTTCACCTAGGCATCAAAAACAGATTGGCAACTACTTCCAGGAACTTCATTAGTTTAATTAAAATGATTCCTTAAAGTACAACCCCAAAAGATCAGCATGCTGCAGGAGTGAACTTCCACCATGTTCCATGTTAGAATATAAAGCAATGAAAAAAACTTTCTAATAAAGAATAAAGCTGCATAGAAAAAATAATCTCAATATAAAAAATAAACAGTTTTTGAAATATGGGCAGTAAAGCAATTTGATTTAAGGCTGAAGAATGAGATCTAATGTAATGGCTAATAAATATATAAAACAAAGTTATGCTCTTACCATAACGTTCCATCTCTGTTGTCGATCTTCATTCATTCTTGACTGTTGGGTCTCGGTTCCGACCCTCGGAACTGACTCTGTTATAACAAGTTCACTCAGAAACTCTCAAGTCAAGGCTACCCACAATGTCTCTCTTCCCTTCCCTTCAGATTGAGTTTGCCTATAGAGTAGAAAAAGGATGGAAGCTTTGTCTGAGCAACAACCTTATCAGGATCCCTGGACTAGTTCCAAACCTCCGGGAGTCTTAGGAGGGGGAAGGTGGGTGGGATGTCAAGAATGAATGAAGATCGACAACACAGATGGAATATTATGGTAAGAACATAACTTTATCTGATGTTGTCAATCTTCATTCATTCTTGACTGTTGGGACAGAGTCCCTAGCTACTTTAGACTTTGGGAGGCCCTAGGGAAGGATATTCCTGAGTACAATAGAGCCAAAGGATGCTATTCCCCTGGAGACCGTATCCAATTTGTAATGAGTGATAAAGGTACGGGGAGTAGGCAGCTCAAGTTGCGGCTGCACATATATCATCCATAGAAGCTCTGGAATGAAAGGCTACAGAAGTGGAAACAGATCTGGTAGAATGCGCCCTAACTTTTGTTGACAAATGAAGCTTATTCTGTTTATAAATAAAAGTGATGCAATCTCGCAACCAATTTGACAAGGTAACTTTCAAAACTGACTTGCCCAGTCTAGGACCTGAAAAAGATAGAAACAATTGGCCCGATTTTCTGAAAGATTTCATTCTATCCAAATAAAAACGTAATTATCTGTGTACATTTAACAAATGTAAACAATATTCTCCCTTATTTGAAAAATCTGTGAAGAAAACTGGTAGAACAATGAACTGATTTATATTACAATCTGACACTACTTTAGCTAAAAAAAAAAAATGAGATATGGGTATTTTACACACACAGTCTGCAATTCTGAGATTCTCCTGGCCGATGTGATAGCTACCAGGAACAGAGTTTTCCAAAATAAGAATTTGATATCATACGTGGCTGCTGGCTCAAAAGGCTGATGGAGCAAACTTCTTAAGACCAATGTTAGACACCAGGGTGCAATGGGCTCTTTGAAAGGAGGTTTCAAATGTAAAGCACCTTTCAAAAAGGTTTTGCAGAGATGGTGGGACAGCGGAGAAAGGTCACTGAAACTATTACGGAAGTTTGGAATGGCAACTAGATGAACTCTAACAGTAGAAGTAAAGGCTCCTAACTGGAATAAGTTGGATAAATATTCCAAGGCCTTGTCGATGGAGGCTGAAAAAGGATCAATACCCTTTTCATCAGACCAAAGTGCAAATCTCTTCCACTTTCTAAGATAAAGTTTTCTGGTGGATGGTTTATGCGAATAAGGTGCAATGAGGATCACTTTGCTTCTCAACCATTGGGCTTTCTTTAGAAACTGGGGAATTAGGGGGATTGGTGGAAAGGCATAAAGGAGTCCCGGGGGCCAAACGTTGAGAACAGCATCTCTTGGGGACTCACTGCTGCTGCATTTGTGGTTTGTGGAACAGGCAAACAGATCACAGCAAGGCTAACCCCATCGATGAAAAATCTTCACCGCGACAATGGGATTGAGAGACCACTTGTGAGGCAGGAGAATGCATCTGCTCAGTTTGTCTGCAGTCATATTTGAGTTTCCCAGAATGTGCGCTGCTATCAGAAGGTGGTTGGAGGCACTCACCCATTGCCAAACTCTTAGGGCTTCCCAACAAAGGGGGTAGGATCAGGTTCCCCCTTGTTTATTGATGTACCAGACTACTGACATGCTATCCGACTGAAGAGCAACTGTCACTGAATGGAGGGTGGATTGGAATGCTTGCAACACTAAGAGCACTGCCTTCAGTTCTAAGATGCTGATATGGAAACTGGTCTCTATTGGGGATCAAGTGCCTTGAGCTGTCTTTCCATGAAAATGACCCCCCCCCCCTGATCAGGCATGCATCCATGGACACTATGACCTTGGGCTGAGAGGGGGAAAAAGGGCGGCTCGAAAGTTTGTCTTCTGGCTTTATACACCAATTAAAGTCCTGCTTGTTGTTGGTTAAAAGGATCGGGTGGGACACTGGATGAGTTAACACTGACCACTGTTATGCTAGAAGCCACTGAAGTAACCTCATGTGGTATCTCACCAGCGGAACTAAGGTGATTGCCGCTGCCATGGACCCAAGGAGCTGTAAGACCTGGCAGGCCGGAACTTTGTCTTGAGAGAGTATCATTTTTAGTTGTAAGCTTAACTCCTCCAGTCTGTGAAAAGGAAGAACAGCCATGCAAGATCTTGTGTTTAGTCTTGCTCCAATGAATTCTATGCCCTGTGTTCGGGATAACTGACTTTTCTCTGTTGATTGAGATGCCTAAGAACTTTGCAAGCTTTAGTACGGAGTCCAGTGTGGAAAGCAGCAGATGCCTGGTGGGGGCAGTGAGGAGTCAGTCTAAATATTGGAACACGTGGAATCCCTGTAGCCTTAAGTGAGCTGCTACCACTGCCATGCATTTGGCGAGCACACTGGGGGCTGTGGTGACACCAAAGGGCAGTTTCAAAATTGGTAATGACTGGCTCCTAGCCGGAAGCAGAGCTGTGTTCTGGAGCGTTTGTCCATTTTTATATAGTAATACGCATACTGAAGACCTATAGAGCACATCCGATCATCTTTCTTCAGAAAAGGAAGGGCAAACTGAACTGGGACCTTCCAGAATTTAGTTTGTTGAACAAACTTCAGCACACTGAGGTCTAAGATTGGCCTCCAGTCCAGAATTTTTTGGCACTAAAAAGAACCTTGAGTAAAACCCGGATCCTATCTGGTCTGGTTGGACTGCTTGGATGACTCTTTTTTTGAAGCAGCTTTTGGATTTAGAGTGCTGCTATATCCCCCTGACTGGGTGGAATACCAGGGATTCATCTTTGTGGTCTGGGGCAAAGACTGAAGGAGATATGATAACCCCTTGTAAATATTGTCGGCATCCAAGAATCTGATGTCATGTGCCAGGGCTGTTTGGTGCAGAGAGAATCTTCCCCTAACTGCTTCCAGAGGTAAGCAATTGGGCCACTGCTCAGGAGCACTGGTAGGGTTGTCCAGAGAAAGAATCCCTGGAACCCTGGTTATGTGGGCCCCCTCTGCCATGGAAAGGATGTCCTCCAGAAGAGTTCGCCCCTCTGCCCCGGGGGGGGGGGATACTTGCCATGTGCATCCCAAAAAGGCCCTTGGGACTTTCTGGACTACATCTTCCCACGCCTCTGATTTCTAGAGTAAGGTCATTGAAGAGCTGAACAAATGCACGCCCACACCAGGAAGGGCATTTCCATCCTTCTCACACCTGGCTAATGTGTCTCTGACTTTTGGGCCAAAAAGTGACAAAGCATCAATGGGAGAGTTGATAAAGGAAGACATGAAGGGGTCCGCAAAGTCATACAAGTGCATCCAGGCTTGATGGCGAATGGCAATGTCTATACCCGCTGAACTGGCCATCCCTTCAGCTGTATGTGCAATAAGCTACATGGATGAGTTGAAGATAGACTGTAGGGTGGCAAGCTGGGAGGCAACCTTACTGTGTTCCTCGTCAGACACTGCACCTGCCAAGGTCCCTAAAAGCTCAGTTATCAGGTCCCTTTGAAGTTGCGTGAAATGTGCCAAAAAATTCAGTGACCATATGGAAAAGGTCTTTGAAGCATAGACCCGCTTCCAAAATTGGTCCATCATCCGAGACACTCGGTTTGGTGAATGAACAGCTGGACTCTCCTTGGTGAGCTACTTTTTTGTGGCAGCTGCCACCACCATGGGATCTACCCAGTCAGGAGCCTTCCACGCACGCTGCACAATGAGTTTGACCAGTTCATTAGCTGGTGGTGTCACCCAAGAAGTAGAAGGTTGGGCCCGAAAAGCCTGCAAAAAAACAGATTTCACAGAGGAAGGGTTTGTGGGCTTCCAATCACCCCTCTGTTTTAATATTTCCAGGATGTCTCTGAAGGACACATCTCAGGGGGGGGACTGTGGGGACCCTTCCACTTCATCCATATCTGTATCCTCAGTGACCAATTCTTCTGGAGAATCGAGGTGTTTGCTCTTGCACGATCTCTTATGGGGTGGCTCTTCAGGGGGCAGATATGAGGAAGAGTCCAAAGAGAGGGTACCCTGCAGCAGTGTGCATCTTACTGCTCTTGTGCCTGCTGCCCTGATGTAGCAGATTGTGACAGCTGAAAACCAGAGGATACATGGATGTGACACTCTGATGGGGATGGTGCCAACTGCAAGCCTGCAGAGGCAAGAGCTCTCTCTACAATCTGGAAGGCAAGCCCACCTGAAGAGAGATGACAGCCCACAACTGAGAAATATAATCTCAAAACCGGGGTTGCACCCCGCACCTCTGGAGCAGGAGCCATGAGAGGACTCGGCTGCCAGAGCACCAGGAACCATAGATGGCGCCATGGAAAAAAAATTAGAACTATTCCAGGGATCCTGGAGCCAGCAGCCAAGTCACGGTCCTGTGGGTGGGACGGCTCCAATGGAGCTACCCACCACAGAGTAATATCCGGAACCGAGGTGAGGTCCACCATTGGCAATGAAGTAGTCGGCACTGGGAACACTGAAGTCAAGGTTTCCAAGGCTTGCAGAGAGGTTGAAGGAGGAATATAAGTGGGTGTCCTGTGGGGAGTAACACTTTGCTCCAGATGCAGCCAAGAGCTGATCCACTAATCTGACTACATCAAGCACTGAAAGACTCCAGGTAGAACAGACGGACATCCCAGAGAGTGATTCTGGCCTTTCAAGGAATGGACTCAATTGCTGACCCAAGAAGGGGTCAGTAGTTGGGGAGTATCTATTCCTGGGTACAGATTCCACCTTCGGCACAGTGGTCGGCTGACCAATAATGTGTTTTGCTAGGGAGGAAGTAACTGGTATGGGGGAAACTACTGTTGGTGCTGGACAGGGTCATTGGTACCGATGAAGCAGTTGGTGCCATGGTAACATTTGTAGGTTGAACAGTTGTCGGCACCATGGGGGACATTACAGGCTTCGGTGCCAGAACAGTAGTAGGTGTCGATTTTGGTATCTTAGGTCTAGGTTCCAAGGTATGAGTCGGGACCTGGCCCTTAGATTTAGACTCATGAGCTTGAAGGGATGCTGGAACAGTGTGACTTCTTTTCTTTGACTCTTTCTGGGAGACTTAAATGCCTCCACCTCAAACACAGCCTGGTCAAAAGGGCATTTTAACAGCCCCTTGAAGATGAATTTGTTGTGCCTTTCTACAAGGGTTCAATCACTGAAACCCTTCCATAGTTCACACGGTGGTTGAATTTCTAAGTGTGGCACCCCCCAAACAGTAAACACAAGAAAGATGCCCATATGAGTTGGGCATCTTTCTGCCACATTTCTCGCATTGCTTGAACCCAGTGATTCCCTTACGTTTCTCTGTCTTCTTTTAAAAAATATACCAGACGGCGCACGCGGCAAGAAAGACTGAGGAAAATGGCGTCGGCTGATGCCTTTATACCCGAATAACTGCCGCAATGACGTCGGGTGAAGTGCGACACCAGCCGAAGCCAGACCCAGACTATGGAATCCGGCCGACCGAAGGGCTGCCTGACGACAGGACAACCCATTTGTAAAGACTGCAGATGCATCCTTGAAGGACATCAGAGAAAGGAATTTTTTTTTTTTTAAGAGAGTACCAGCAATGGTAGTTAAAGAAAAATACCCACAAAGGGTAAGGGGAGGAAGAAGGAAGATAAGGAAATAGCAGCGATGATATTTAAAAAATCACCAAAGGTAAAGGGAAAGCAAGGGGCCTATACCAATGATGGTAAGCCAAGATTTTTTACCCAAGGTAAAGAGGGAAGATAATTGCACTTGAACTCAATAAACACAGCAGTAACAACAACTATCAAGGAAATAAGTCAGGTACGAAGAAAGGAATATTAATACATATATGTACATGGGAAAAGTTAGCACTTGGCTGAGAGCACGGCTGGCATGTCTAATTCTATGCAGCAAACGAGACCTGGGGGAAGGGAAAAGAGGCATTGTGGTTAGCCTTGGCTTGAGAGTTTCTGGCTAGTGCGAGCTTGTTACAATGGCAACATCAGATAAAGAAGCTATGTGCTCACCATAACGTTCAATCTGTGTTGTCCATTTTCATTCTTCCTCAACCAATGTGACTTGGATTCGATCCTCAGATCAAACTAGGCCATTCTCCTTGCTTGCAGCCGCCACAAAACTCTTGAGCTCTCTTCCTACCCATAATGCTCTAAGCCCAATCTCCCAAAGATCTTTGCACAGCTTGAGACAGAAACTGTAAAACAATAATAACCCTGTAAACATTTAGTTATGTACTTACCATAACTTTAGATGTTTGGGATCCATCTCGCCTACATTCAGTACTGATGGGCTCGGAGCCGATCCCTCGGCTCCGACTCGGCACGCTATGCTATAGAGCGAGGCCTCTTATTGGCTGAGCTATTTCTTTTCCCAGGATGCACCACCACTAATCCCCCAGATCTTGTTTGTCCGCATTCATGCACACGTGCACAACTTGTTTATATAACATTGTCAGATGTTTCAAGATGAAACAACAGGATTTCGGACCTTCTGATATCCTCTGATCTCCAAGGAAGGGGGAAGGAGGGTGGGTTATTGGGAATGTAGGCGAGATGGATCCCAAACATCTAAAGTTATGGTAAGTACATAACTAAAAGATGTTATGTGATCCTATCTCACCTACATTCAGTACTGATGGGACAGCGTCCCTAGCACCTAAATCCTGGGTGGCTCACTGGAAAACACTCCTGAGCACTGTGGAACCAAATGAAGCTCGTCCTCTAGATGCCACAATCCAATTTGTAGTGGGAAATGAAAGTGTGCGGGGAAGACCATGTAGCTGCAGCACAAATGTCACTAATGGCAAGCTTAGAATGAAATGCTATCAAAGTAGCCATAGCTCTTGTAGAATGAGCTTTGACAGAGGTGGTAAGCTCTTTATTAGAATAAGAATAAGCTTGAGTAATACAGTCCCTGATCCATTTGGCAATAGTGACCTTTGTGACGGCTTTGCCCAATTTATTGTCCGCAAAGGATACAAACAACTGATCTGTTTTCCTTGTTTGTTTGGTCCCATCTAAATAAAAATGCAATTGCCTGTGGACATCTAATGTGTGGAATATGAATTCCGCTTTGTTAGAATACTTCGGAAAGAAGACTGGAAGTTCTAATGACTGTTGTAGGCAGAAACTGGAACAAACTTTAGGGACAAAGGATGGATTTGGCCTGAGAGATACTCTGTCTTTGTGAAAAACCAAGTACGGAGGTTTTACAGACAAAGCTTGAAGCTCTGAAACCCTTCTGGCAGAAGTAATCGCCACCAGAAAGGCACTTTTCCACGATAGAAATTTTAAATCACATGTTGCTGCCGTTTCGAAGGGGGAGGAAGTTAAGGCGCGTAACACCACATCGAGATCCCATGGAGGAGCAGGATGAGAAATCGGAGGTCTTAAAAGCGCAGCACCTTTCAAGAAGGTCTTACACAATCTGTTGCTCATTAAAGGTGGGTTTATAGATTCGTGAAAATTGGAAATAGCTACCAATTGAACCTTGATGGTAGAGACTGAAGAGCCTTGATTGAAAAGAGAAGTTAGAAATTTCAGTACTTCTGATACAGGAATAGTGATGGGATCCAGACCCCGGAGTTGAGCCCAAATAGCAAATCTTTTCCATTTGCTAGAATACAATTTTTTTGTAGCAGACTTGTGGGCCAAAGATAAAATGTGTACAACTTCCGGATCCAAGGTATGACTCCTGACTATAGTCGGAAGAGGAGGAGCCAAGCCGTCAATTTTAAGGTGTGTAGGGACTGGTGGAATAGTCCCGACTGATGAACCAATAGGTCTGGGATCTGATCCAGGAACCATGGACCTTCCAGTGCATATTTCCAAAGATAGGGGAACCATACTTGACGAGGCCAGTAAGGAGCAACTAAGATCATTTTGCTCCCCAAGAGAGACGCCTTTTGGATCACCCTGGGAAGGAGAGGAACTGGGGGAAAAGCATAAAGCAAGCCGGTGGGCCACGGACGGGCTAGTGCGTCCATAGTGCTCTTCCCCGGAGCCTGGGTGAGGGAGAAGAACTTTTTGCACTTCGCATTCAGTGGAGTCACAAAGAGGTCGCAACACGGAACTCCCCATTTGCTGAAAATCTGATTTGCAACTGTAATGTTCAGAGACCATTCGTGTGGAGAGAGGATAGTTCTGCTCAGTCTGTCGGCTATCACATTGGACTTGCCCGGGATATGAGTTGCCACTAGAAAGCGTTTGGTCGACACTGCCCATTCCCAAACTCTCATGGCCTCTCTGCAAAGGGGATAGGATCTGGTCCCTCCCTGTTTGTTCAGGTACCAGACCACTGACATGTTGTCGGAGTGAACGGCAATTACGCCCTGAGGGAGGTAATCGTGAAGGGCTTGAAGGGACAGAAGCACCGCCCTCATTTCTAGGATGTTGATATGAAGTAGGGTCTCTTCTGGATGCCATTTGCCTTGGACTGACCTGCCCAGGGAATGCCCCCCCCACCCCATCTGGGAGGCGTCCGTGGTCAAAGTGGCCACAGGAGGAGGTGGAACAAAGGGTCGTCCCTGATCCAGATTGGAGGGCACCAGCCACCAGCGAAGGTCCCGTTTGCAGGTTTCTGTGATCCATATGAGGTGACTGAGAGGGAGTTCCTGAAAGGATCACTGAGCTGAAAGAAGCCACTGGAGAATTCTCATGTGCAACCTTGCTAGGGGAACTAGAAGAACCGTGGCGGACATGGATCCCAATAGCTGCAGGACCATTCTGGCTGGGGCTTTGGATCTGGGAAGTAAGGCTCGAACTTGAGCCTGTATGGTTTGTATCCTGTCTGTAGGTAGATAGACCCGCATTCGGTTTGAGTCTATCTCTACTCTGATGAATCTTATGCGTTGAGATGGCAGCAACACAGACTTTGGCCAATTGAAGGTGATTCCAAGGGAATTGCCCAGTGATATTGTGACTTGTAGGCTCCGCAATAGTAGATGCTTGGAGGTGGCAGTTAGGAGCCAGTCGTCTAGATACGGAAACACCTGGAATCCTAGACTTCTCAGGTGAGCAGTCACTACCGCCAAACATTTGGTGAACACCCTGGGGGCTGTGGTGAGACCAAAGGGCAGTGCACAGAACTGAAAATGACTGCCTCCTAGGCTGAAGCGCAGATGTCTCCTGGACGCTTGATGTACCATGATATGGTAATAAGCGTCCTTGAGATCTATGGAGCACATCCAAACACCTTTCTCCAGCAATGGGAGAATGGTTTGTAGGGTGACCATTCGGAACTTGGACTTTTTGACTGAACGGTTTAGAATGCTGAGATCCAAAATGGGCCTCAAGTCCCGGTCTTTTGGCACCAAAAGAATCTTGAGTAAGTCCCTAATCCGATCTGGTCTGCGGGGACCGGTTGGATGACTCCTTTTTGCAGCAGCTTTGAAACTTCTGAGGCTGCAGTTTCCCATTGACTGGGTGGCGGGTCCGGGATTTTTTTGGACTGAGGTGGGGAGTGAGAGAAAGGGATGGCGTAACCTCCGGCGATAATTCGAAGCACCCATCGGTCCTGAGTGATACCTTCCCAGGCTTTTAGGTGCCTCGAAAAACGACCCCCGACTGGCTCCGGAGCTGCACAGTCGGGCAATCCCTCAGGGACTGTGAAAGGCTGAAGAGCCACGAAAGGACTCGCGGTCTCCAGTGTTGCGAGGGCCTCTGCCGCCTCTGGGACGGCGTCTTCCAGAAGAATTTCTCCCTGCCCTGCCTCTGGAAGGGGGATCGTCCTGCTGTGAGGGGTAAGACTTCTGAGATCTACGGAACCACATTTTCCCTCCTCTTTTAGCCTTGGGGTAAGGCCGAAAGGGAGTGGAAAATCGTGCCCCTACGGCAGTCAAAGTCTTACCTTCTTGCTCGCAGCGGGTCAGTGTGTCCTTTACCTTGGGTCCAAACAAGGAGGACCCATCAAAGGAGGCGTCGGCAAAGGAAGACTTAAAGGCCTCCGCAAAATGACACAGGCGGAGCCAGGCTTGTCTCCGTAGAGCAATGCCTGTACCCGCCGCTCTACTCGCCCCTTCGGCCGCATAAGAAATGAGCCTCATGGACGAGTTTGATATGGGCGACAGCGTAGCCAGCTGAGAGCCAACCGTCTGGGCCAGCTCCTCAGGCAGGTTACCCAAGAGGGTATCGGAAAGTTCTTTAATCAGATCCCTCTGAAATCTGGTAAAGTGCGTGAGATAGTTCAAGGACCTTAATGTAAAGGCCGCTGAACTTAGGATGCGCTACGTGCGATCCATGCTCCTAGACTCCTTATTAGGAGGATGGACGGACGTCGAAGCCTCTGCTACATCTTGCTGGGTAGCAGATGCCACCACCAAAGCATCTACAGCCACACCTTTCGTCAGAAACTCTTTTTCTGGGGGTGCTGACAGGAACTTATTAGGACGAGCAGGCACTGGTTCCACAGAGTCTGGGTGTTCCCACGCCCTTCGACAGATCAAATCCAAGAGCTCGCCGAAGGGCGGAGACACCCAGGAGGCGGAGGGCTGAGCACCGAAGGCCTTAAGGAACACTGACTCATCAGCAGAAGGGGGTTTGGATTGCCAGCCGCCTCGTTGTTTAAGGGCTTCCAGGATGTCTGCAAAGGAGACATCATCTGAGGGCGACTTAAGGGACCCCTCTGCATCATCGAGATCAGTGTCTGATGTAAGAGACTCATCAGGAGTCAACGTGCTTCCTCTTGCACGATCTTTTCCTGGGGTTCCTCCGAAGAAGCTTCAGAGGGACCTCCAGGAGGGAGAAACCCCAGTGGGGTAACCTCAGGCCCGGGGCTCCGCTGTCTAAGGACAGGGGGACTGCCAAAGACCCAGTCTCAGTATGCAGGGAAGGAGCTGGGGAGACCGTGGAGGTAGCCAAAGAAGATTTGGCTAACACTCCTCATGGCCCTGAAGGCGGGACCACCAGAATCCTGGGAAGGTCCCACCTCCGTGGCCACAACGGTAGATGGCACTCCCGCAGCCGACGCACTGAGAGGAAGGCTTGGGACCGAAAACATCAGTCCCGAAGCGTCCCCCCCGGGGCTGACAGAAGAAGTCCGCGTACCGAACTCAGACTCAAGAGCCGGAGTTGGAGTAAGGGTCGGGCCCGACCCGAAAACCTCCATCGGTTCCACCAGCACCGGCTCCAACGGTGCCGAGGCTGTTGGAGGAGGAACTATAATAGCAGGGTGGACCATCGGCTACGAAGCCGAATGGGCTGGAGCCGAAACTAACTTTTGAAACACCGGAGACTGGAAAAGTCTTAGGAGCACCCTGTCGATGTCCGAATCAGACATCTTGGAGGATCTAGATGACACCGATCGGGTCCGAACTGACTTCTCCATCGGCTCCATAGGACTAGGGGACCGACTCCGAATGGATTCAATTACTATCGGTTCCGATGGAGATCTCAAAACAATTTCCCTCGGTGCCAATGAGGACTTCGGCGCCGAAGGGGAAGAGTCTGAGCCGGCAACCCTCATCGGCTCCAAAATCAGTGGAGCCGATGAAGGTGACCCGCCTCTCGATGCCCCAGTCCTCGGCTCCGAACCCAGAGGGGTCGAGACTGGAGGCATCGAGGCAGACCGTTCCGCCCTCGGCTCCGAAGTCCGTGGAGCCGATGGAGAAGCCTGCCTAGGTTTTTTGGCAGTCGGTTCCGACAGACTGGTCGGAGCCGACGCTTTTTTCTTCTTCGTAGGAGAGGAAGAGGAAGATAAAGCCTCCTCGAAGGAGGGCTTAATCAGACCTTTTAAAATTAATTTATTCTTCCTCTCCTGGAGGACTCTCTAAGAAAAGGCGTGACACACGCTACAGGACTCTTGTATGTGCTTGGCGCCTAAACAATAAATGCACGAGGAGTGGTCGTCCGTTATGGACATTTTGTAACCACACCTCGCGCACTTTTTAAACCCAGAGGGTCTATGTTCCTTAGACATGCTGACTAACCCTAAGAAACAAGATTTTACCACAAAGAAAGAGAAACTTTGTTTTTTTTTTTTTTTTTTGAGACAAAACACAATTCACAATCTAGTAGCACAAACACAGAAAATGAGGGTCAAGACCCTCTAACTTAAGCAGGTACTTGACCTCTGGAAACACAAAAATGCTAGATAGTAATAGGGGAAGGCCCCTCTAACTTAAACGGGAAACCTTCCATTAACAAAAAAACACAATTTTCCTCAACAGATTTTACCAAACACACTCGTACAACAACAATAGCTGTTAAAACAGCTTTTGGGTTCAAAATAGCAAAATTCCTGACAGGAAAATTCTGAATAAAACAGTACTTAGCCCAGCCAAGTTTGAGACCACGTCCTAGCTTGTAAGCGGCAAACGAGATCTGGGGGATTAGTGGTGGTGCATCCTGGGATAAGAAATAGCTCAGCCAATAAGAGGCCTCGCTCTATAGCATAGCTTGCCGAGTCGGAGCCGAGGGATCGGCTCCGAGCCCATCAGTACTGAATGTAGGCGAGATAGGATCACATAACATCCACTGTTACAATGGAGTTCAACATAAGGGATCCAACGTGTCCCTGTAGCACTCAATCCATCAGAAGTTATCAGAAAAAAGGCAGGGGGGGGCTAAGGAAGAATGAAAATGGACTACACCGATGGAACATTATGGTGAATGCAATAACTTCTTAATCTGATATTGTCAAATTTCATTCATTCCACAACCAATGGGACACAAGAGTCCCTTGGGTACCTATGTCCTTGGGTGGACTGTAAGGAAGGATATTCCCGAGTTCAATCGAGACAAAGGCTGCGCTTCCCCTTGAGAACATGTCCAATTTATACTGAGTGATATAGGTAGGGAGACTGGACCAAGTAGCAGCTGCACAAATATCGTCAGTGGATGCTCTGGACTGAAACAATGTGGAAGTAGCCATAGACCTGGTTGAATCAGCCTTCAATGCTTTTTCCAATGGCAGATTCAATCTACTGTAAATAAAAGAAATACAAATCTGTTAGCCATTTAGATAAAGTTATTTTGGCAACTGGTTTCCCTAACTTATTAAATGCAAAGGAAACAAAAAGTTGGTATGATTTTCTAAACAATTCTGTTCTGCGCAAGTAGATACAATTGTTTATGAACATCCAGTCAATGCAACAAGTACTCTTACTTATTTGTGAAGTTGGGGAAAAATACAGGTAGATGAATGGCCTGGTTAACATTAGATTCTGACACCACCTTAAGCAGAAAAGAGGCATTGGTGCACAAGGAGACCCTATCCTTGTGAAAAATCAAGTATGGAGGATTGGAAGACAAAGCTTGCAACTCCAAAATTTTCCTGGTAGACGTAACAGCCACTAGAAAGAAGGTCTTTCATGTCAAAAACTTCAAATCACATGTAGCTGCTGGTTCAAAGGGAGAACGTGTTGAGGCTTGAAGTACTAAGTTCAAATCCCAAGGTGGAAAGGGTCTTCCTAAGGGGGCCTGAGAAGCAATGTGCCTTTCAAAAAGGCTTTACACAGCTTAGAAGAAGCAAAAGATGAATTCTGAAACCCCACATGAAAATTAGAAATGGCAGCAAGTTGAAATTTGACAGTAGATGCACTTGCACCTCCATTGAATAATTTCACCAAAAAATCAAGAATCGAATGAATTGGAGCTGAAAAGGGGTCTACATGATTTTGCTCAGCCCAATAAGCAAACTTTCTCCACATCTGTAGAGCTTCCTTGTGGAGAGTTTATGTGATGGCAGGAAAAGAGAATGGACAGGGGAGGAAAGCATGGGCTACTAAAAGAATTGGAGAAAACATGTGGTCAGTCTGAGATTTTGAAAACCTGGGAGAACCAGGCCTGTCTGATGAGACAGCTGAGTCCAGAATTGGATTCAGAATCCAAGGAGGACACAGAAGGTGACACCACAGGAAGGGGAAACAAATTTGTCAAGGCCAATAAGGGGCAATGAGGATGAATCTGCTCTTCATCCTAACCGCTTTCTGAAGGAATTTGGGGATCAAAGGAGTCGGGGGATAAGCATACAGGAAACCGGGGGAGGCCCAATCATGGAGCACAGCATCCCTTGGTAAGTCCCCTGGAGGAGGGGGTCAGGACAAAAAAGCTGCTGCATTTGTTGTTCAGGGGAGATGCAAAGAGACTGCAGCAATGTTGGCCCCACTGCTGGAAGATCATATCCGACAGCTGTTGTTGAGGGACCACTCGTGAGGAAATAGAATGGGGGTCTACATTACAAGATCGAATGCTTAGGAGATCGAACACCTAAACATCGAACTTTTAATATCAAAAGCAAAAAGCAGCGAATGGCCGATTTTACGGAGGGAAATATTTACCTTGGCCGTTTACCAGATTTTGCCATTTTGTCTACTGTAGAGCGATCTCAGAGTTAGTAGATTTAGTTAGGGGGGTGTGGGGGGCACAGCCCCCCACTTAGTTTGGGTGTAAAGTTATTTTTTTCATGGCCAACAAACGTGTTTGGGTACAATATTACAAGTTCGATGTTTAGGTGTTTGATCACCTAAGCATTCAATCTTGTAATACAGACGTGTAAAATGTATCTGTTTTGTCTGCTATCACGTTGGACTTCCCCAGCATGTATGTTGCAATCAGAAAGCAGTTGAAGGTGATCATCCATTGCCATACTTTTAGGGCTTCTTGACATGTTGTCCATTTGAATCACATTTGTTCCAAGAGGAAAAGAACTTTGGAATGTTTGCAATGTGAAACGCACCACCCTCCTCTCCAGAACAATGATATCCAAGTTGGCCTCTTTGGGGGACCAAGTGCCTTGAACCATTTTGCCAAGGAAATGCCCCCACCTGATCTGAAAAACATCCATGGCCACTACAGCCTTGGGTTGCGGAATTACAAAGAAACTACCTTGTAAAGGTTGCTGTAACTATATCCACTAGGAAAGAAATCTCTTGCAAACCTGAGAGATCTTTACTTTGGTAGACATGGGTTGACAGATTATCGAACACTGTGCCTGAAGCATCCACTGCAGGATCCTCATGTGATATCCTGCAAGGGTAGAAGGATTATTGCTGCTAACATTGACCCCAATGCCTGAAGAACCAACTGTGCTGAAATCCCGGTACTGCAGATTATTTTTCTGACCTGAGATTTTACTGTCTGTAGTCTCGACATGGGAAGCAATGTTATCATTGACCCTGTGTCAAACAATGCCCCTATGAATTCCAGAGTTTGAGTGGGTTGTAAATATGACATTGTAATTGACAAGATATTGACAAGTTTGCAATACATGGTCTCTCGTTTCTACCAGTTGATGCCTGGTCAGGGAGGTGATGAGCCAGTCACCCAAATACGGAAACACTCGTAATCCCTGCAGCCTCAAGTGAGCTGCTACCACTGCCATGCATTTGGTGAACACCCTGGGATCTGTGATGAGACCAAAGGGCAGTGCTCTGAACTGGTAATGACTGTCGTAAGTACCTTCTGGACTGCCTGTTCAACTTGATGTGATAGTATGCATCCTAAAATTCTATCAAACACATCTACTCGCCCTTGCCCAGAAAGAGCAAAATGGACTGAACCATGACCATCCGGAACTTGGTGTGCTGAACTGCTTTATTTACCATGCTGAGATCCAAAATCAGTCTTCAGTCGCCACTGGCACTAAAAGAATCTTAAGTAAGTTCCGGATTCTATATGGTCTGTAGAGACTTCCTGGATGACTCTTTCTAGTAGCTTTTGTATTTCTAGAGTTGCTACTTCCCTCTGACTGGGTGGAACATCAGAGATTCTCTTGGTTATTGGGGGGGGGGGGGGCATGAGGGGAAAGGCAATAATATAACCTCTGGAAACAATCCCCTGCACCCAGGTGTATTCTGCTAAACTTCTCCAGGCTTCCTGGTGCAGGGATAGGCAACCGCCGACTGCCTCCAAAGGAAGGCAATCTGGTCTCCATTTAGGAGTGCTGAAAAAGTCTGTAGGAAAAAGGAATTCCTCAACCCTGGGTTTTGCAGGTCTCCTGTGCCACAGGGGCATCATCTACCATAACTCCCCACCCCTCTCCTGAGGGAGCTATCTCCATATGTGTCATGGAAAGGACACTTCGATTTCTTGAACCACATCTTACAACCTCCAGTTTGTTTCCTGGAAAAGGCCCACTGAGGGGTCAAAAACATTTGCCTACTACAGACAGGGTCTTCCCATCCTTCTCACACCTGGAGAGTGTGCCCTTCCCTGTGGGGCCAAATAAGGAGGAGCCATCGAAAGAAGCATTGACAAATATGACTTAAAGGGCTCTGCAAAATCACACCAGCACATCCAAGCATACCGCCTAATGGAAATCCCTGAACCTGCCACCCTTGAGGCGCCTTCCCATAGCATGTGAGGTGAGCCTTATGGACAAATTAGCGATCGACTGAAGGATAGTCAACTGTGAGGGTAAAGAAGATTGTGCCTCTTCAGTAATGGTCCGCAGAGAGTTGGAAAGCTCCTTGATTATGTTCCTTCCCAACCTCCGAAAGTGTGCCAAATAGTTCAGTGATCGGATGGCAAACATTGCTGAAGCATATACACACCTCCCAAACCTGTACAATGCCCTAGACTCCCTGTTAGGGGGTGGGGGGTTGACAGAGGAACTCTTGTTCCATGAGCTCCTTCTTTGTGGCCACTGCCTAACCTCCGAAAGTGTGCCAAATAGTTCAGTGATCGGATGGCAAACATTGCTGAAGCATATACACACCTCCCAAACCTGTACAATGCCCTAGACTCCCTGTTAGGGGGTGGGGGGGTTGACAGAGGAACTCTTGTTCCATGAGTTCCTTCTTTGTGGCCACTGCCACGACCATGGCATCGACTGTTACACCCTTGCTCCAATGCTCTCTCCTGACTGGTGGAGACAGAATCCTATCAGGTCTTTTGGGGATTGGCTTAATCATATCAGGCTCCTTCCACAGCTGCCGAGACACCAGGGTGATAAGGTCATCATCAGGTGGAGGGGTCCAGGAGGTAGACGGGCCAGTCCCGAAGGCATTTGAAGTATTGACTCCTCAGGAGTCACGCTTTGGGCTGAACAACCACCCTTCTGCTTTAGGATCTCAAGAATGTCTCCAAAGGAGATGTACTTAGGTTGTGACTTGAGAGATCCTTCTCCCTCAACAAAGTCAGTGTCCTCTGTGACAAACTCCTGGGGCGAGTCCAAGTGCTTCCTCTTAAATGTTTTCTTCCCAGTAACTTCTTTTGGTGATGTGTTCTGGAGAAGTGTAGGTAGAATTAACAATACCCGGCTGGGTAGACTGGAAGCTTTGGGCCAGCTGTTCCAGTGTAGTGGAGTAATGAGGATCACACGGCATAGACAGATGAGAAATCAGGGCTTGATCTGTGGAGGAAGGGCCCACCTACTCCACCGGAGCAGAGAATACCATCTTCACAACCTCAAATGCTGACCGCTTCACGGAGAAGGAAGGCAACTGTGCTGACAAAAGGAGTTTCTCCTGCTACCTCACCCCTCTCCAAGGGCCGGGCAACCGAGGTCGAAGCTGGAGCCAAGCTGTGAAAGGTCAAAGCTTTGAGAGGAAGAGATTGCTCCAAAAACCTTGGAGTCGATCCCATCCCCCCCCGGATCCAACTTGGAAGCTTCGGCTCCAAGAGTCATCTGGATCCAAAGACTTCTAAGCCAGCCCACACAGAGTAGTAGTTGGATCCGAAGAAAACAGTCTCTTCGGATCAGACACTAACGGACTGGCTGCACTCTGAGTCAGGGACTCTAAAACCACTGGCCAAGTCAGAGGAGGAACCACACTCAGTGGTGAAGTGAAAGAGTGTTGTTCCTAATCTAAGGGATAGGAAGCTTGACGACTCCCTTCTGAAAATGCTCCACGAAGAATCTCCTCATTGTCCTCTCCACATCCTCTTCCATGACACTTCTGTAAGAGCGAGCTGAGTGCATTAAAAAAAGGAGAGGGCACCCTGAAGGGCACTGGGTCTAGGCTTGGGGGAGTTGACAGTAAGAGGCAGAGGCCTTGGATCCGAAATTGCCAGATCCGAAGAACCCGAGACAAATCCGAAGGAAAAGCAGCAGTGACGACTTAATTGGTTCCGAAGACGGTTGGGTCCCAGATGAAGTCGAATCCAACTTGAGCTTTTTCTTTCTTGGCTCAGAGGAGGTGGAAGCCGCCGAGTCCGAGGATCTAGATCTTTTTGCAATTGCAATGGAAAAAGGATTAGGCAGAAGACCTTTTGAAATCAGCTTGTTCCTCCCCTCAGTAAGACCTTGGGTTGAACCCAGTACTAACAGAGCATTCAGAGTCCAAATGGTCAGGGCTTAAACAGTAAACACAAATGGTGCGAGTCCAAGAGTGGCATTGTGTGCCCACATTGGTTACACTTTTTAAATCCTTTTTCAGAGATACTGCGCACACAAACACAACCGAACAGCACACAAACGACAAATGCTACAACAATAGAGAGTGAGTTTTTTTTTTTTTAAACAGAAAAAGGCAGAGAGAAAGAGTAGAACGAAACGTAAAAATACCAACAATAGTAAAAGGAAAATACACAAATGTGTAAAAGGGTAAGAAAAGCTATATAACACACACCCGAAATTACCAGAAAGTTATACTGCAGCTATAGGTGGAAAAAAAATCCCACTTATTTCAAAAGTTGCTCAAGAGACAAGGTGACCTCAAGATCTGGAGGAAGATTGGGCTTACAACTTTATGGGTAGTAAGAGAACTCAAGAATTTTTTGGCAGCTGTGAGGTAGTAGAATGGCCTTGGATCAGAATCTCATTAGTTAAGGAAAAAAATGAAAATTGTCATCAGATCACTTATCTGTTTGTATTTATTGAATTTATTTTATTATAAACACTTTTTACGTAATTTAGAATAATTTTGTCTTCTAGAGTTGTTTATATTATATTTTATACACACGCGATTCCTGTGACCTTTGGACTAAGAATTAATAGAACATTATATGTATACAGATTATTTGTTGAATTTAAGTTATTATCAATACTCTTTTTGTATTTTGTAATATTCAACAATCTATTTAAATGGCTTGACATTATTATACGACTTTTAATTTAACTAGTGGATTTGGTTTACGTACTTTTTGCTTTTAATCTGCACTTAGATTTCATATATTTGTCACTAATCATGGCTCTTGTCACTTTAAAACTTCTTAAATTGTATCAATTGAAGTTAATTGCATGACGTAGGCTGATTGTTCAGCCTTTTTAAATACTTATGTTGTCAGTGCTTTTGTTTCTGAGGAAGTCAGCTTTACATGTGCTGACGAAAAGCGCTTAAAATAAATACACTTTTTGGCTTTCTTTCGCTGTCCACGGCTTTTTAGTTTCACTTATCTGTTTGTGTCAATCACACACAGCAGGCAATTGCTTCGCAAACAGACTCCAAAACAGATACCATAAGAGTCACAGGAGAGGTAAGGATTATCCATCCCATGCTGGACTGACTTTCTAAATCTAGCTGTGGATTTGGAGGTCGCAGCCTGGCTGTTAAAACTGGGTGAAGGAAAAGCCTAGCAACTTGCATTTTCCATGTTTGTTCCCTTAAAGCAAGTCACAAATGTTAAGTGCAGTGGAAAGCCTTGCCTGCATTATTAACACCTCCTGTTATTTCCTGGTATAATTATACTAGTAAAAGTACTCCCACAGTTTGTGCAAAACCATACAGTGCTTCCCTTCATCAAAGTCGTCTTGGATGACACAGACAAGTGAATGAGTTGATTCACAGTGACGTCAAACTGTTTTAGGGAAAATGCACAGGAGCTCAGGGAACTTGTCATAAGTATGGATTTTTAAGCATGCTCACTGTTGCAGTAGTGAATATACTTGGGACTTCCACTGAAAGGCCCAGTGTCAACAGCTTTTCACCCTTCCCCCTCAACTAGATGAGAAGACAGCCATCCACCCAGACGTCAACACGTATATGGTATAAAAGCAACATCTGCACCATGTTTCTGTCAAGACCCATCAGCAATGTGAGGGGCAGGACTGAGACTACATCATATGCATTCTAAAGGCATATGCTCTTAAGTATGGTAGCCCAACCAGAGAGATTCTTCTCTTCCTGATACTAGGTCAACCTGTGGAGGCACCATGAGGGATAAGAGAGAAACTACGTAAAGAAGCAGGTGACTAGGCACCCACTCAGACCCCAGAAAGATACAGGAAAGGGAACACAGGCATGGAGGAATGGAAATATTGCTGCAACAGTACACACATTTTTAGACAATTATGGCAAGTGCCTAATATAAGTGCACTATGTTCATTGTACTGTTCATTGTTTTATTAGTGATAGCACCTTGTAAAATTCCCAGCTCTTATAGACTACTGGGTGGCTGGCCCTAAGAAAGGGTGGATTGTAAAACATTCAGTGGTATGGCTATGGCAAATTCTATGGCTACCATACAGTGCAGAACACCAGAAAGCCATTTCCACAATGTCCTGGGTACTGGGGCCTCCAAGAAAAGCAGTGGTGACTACTGTTGTTCTTGATAAGTAGGCTTTCACATTTCTTGGTAAGTCTTGTAGATGAAAGAAGAAAGACTCAGTGCATCAGACATTTAGACATGGTCTACTTAGAGATGGGCCTGCCCTCCTCATTCTTTGCAAAAGCCGTAAATAGTTGACTTGACTTCATATCAGCTTTAGTCTTTTCAAGGCAAAAATCCCAGCTGCCCTGCACATTCAAGGTATGCAAGACCACCCTCTCCCCACACATTTCTGCATTTACTTACAGCCTTTTTTCTGTACTAAGAAGACTACCGAGAAGGGCACTATTTCCCAAGTCCATGTGGTTGAAGCCCTGCTGCAAAATTTTCACGGCCATTTCCTGGAGAAGCAAAAAAGACGTATTTCTGGCTCACGCCACCTGTACACCAAATGCAGAAAGACATTCCTGTTCAATATCCATTTGTGAGGGCCTGCCTCAGTTCTGCTGAAGTGGTCCACCACAGTGTTCTCCTGAGAAGAGATGCAAGATGCCCTGAGGGTCATATGCCAAAGCTTGCATAAGATGTGTAAAACAGTTCTCCCATGTCTGTTGATGTATGGCATTATTGTTGTTTTGTGTATGAGAACATACAGGGTCTCTGGCTGGCAATTCTGTCTGAATGCTTTTATGGCTAAACAATGTCTTCAAATTTTTGATACTGATGTGCTTTTTCATCTGAGTTTTGTCCCATGTATATGGTGGCTGCATGTTCATGTCCCCCCAGGCTGAAGTTCACGTACTGTACCCACCATGAGAGCTCTTTCTTGATTCACTGCAGCAGGGAAATGCGGTATTACAAGGGGAATGATCTCAATATCCATATCCTGGACATCTACTGCATTTTCCCCATGTGGGGCCCTAACATGGAACCATAAGTACTGAGGATTCCCATATATCCCAGGGCTCTGAAGAGCTCTCTGGTAGTAATTTGAAGTTGCTATAACTTCTTAGAATTTAAGAAAAGGTTTATGTTACAGCTACCTGAAAATCTTGTTAAAACCATTACACAACAGGTTTTTTTTTTTTTTTTTTTTTTTACAGGTAACTCATTTGGAACTTCTTTTAGAGACAGTGGTATACAACAGAAACCACTTAGGCAAGCAGCAATATCACTCACTAATACAACAATCAAGCAATAAAAGGCATCATAAGTAATAAATGGATAATTTTAATGGCTAGTGCAGGTTTTTAAAAGGGTGGGTGAACAGCCCCAAGGAATTACCAACAGTGGTAGGCAAGGTACTTTTAAATGTTACATAAACATATGTGCAGGTATATTGTAGAAGCACCCAAATTTTACTGTGGTAATATAGGTTTATGTTATAAATTTTCTCTTATGTCTGCTTGTAGTGCAGAATATGTAGTTTACACCTCAGTCTATATGAAATGTGGATCTTTTTACAGAGGCAAGAATGAGGGAAGAATGTAGTCATTGTCTCCCTCTACTCTTCCCTTATTAGGCCAGTCGAGTACAATGCCCCATTTGGCATGTACCTCACTAGACACCTGCAACAACTGGAGACGCCACAAAAGTATCTTACAAAGAGGATCCTAGGCCTTAAACACTTGTCCTTTATGGACAGACTCAAAAAACTAACTATTCTCTGTCGCATATTGCCTACTTAGAGGCGATCTCTGCTTGACTTACAAAGCCAGGAATAGATTTAAAGGGGAGACATCTTTGACAATTTTTTCTCTACTTTTTTATAGTTTATAAGTGATTGTCTTAAATAGTTCATTCATGATGACAATGTTTTATTTTCTTAAATACCTATTTTCTGGAAGTTTAGAAATTTTGAATACTTTGATGTCAACCTCTAAATGAACGAACAGTATTTTGAGTAGTTACTCAGTCTGAGGAGGTCTCTTTGGAAGACACTGTGAGATAAAAGTGTTACTTGATAACTTCTGGCTTCTACTATGCATGACCAAGTTCTCCATGGTATTTTCATTTCATAGAAACCTTATATTAACAAACAAAAAGCCATGTATGAAGATAGGAACATCACTAAGCAAGCAATCATGGGGATAGTATATTTTCACCTACGTACCATAAATGTAGATGTTAGAGTGCATTCTCTTGTACAGTAATTACTTAGGATTTAAAATATATTACAAATTAACTTACTGTGAATGTATCCAATTAAATGAATGAAACTTTGACATGATCAAGCTAGGGCTATTTAATGAGTTTCTGAAGCGTTTTAATTCTGAGGAAGTTCCCGATTTGAAAGGGACGAAAGAGCTTATCTTTTATTGTTTTTTGTTCTAATAATGTGACTGCTGTAAGTTACCGAATTCCTTGGACGTTTTTATCACATTTTGCAAGTGTTAGCTTCTCTAACACAAAATTATGATTCCAAGGCGGGACACTAGTTTTCTTGGAGGCCTCTTACACAAAACCCTTTCAAAAATATTTTGACATAAGAATGGACTGAAAGAGGAGTATCCATGGGCAGCTGTGCAGAAATGGCCGATAAATGAACTTTGATGGAGGAATAAGAAAGGCCAATAGGATAGTAACCCACATAAATATGGTGAGATCAGATAAACACTAGCCCTGAACAGGTGCTGGCTATGTTGAGGAAAACTAGAAAACCTTTTCCATTTGCCAATATATAATTTCAAGCAGTGGGCTTTCTTGCCTCCATTAGTACCTGCTGCACATACTCAGTAAACAGCTGCCTAAAGGGAATTAAGGCCCTACCATCCCCTCCAGACAGTTGTCGTTTATTGCGGTTGGTGTGAATCAACACCCCTGATCTTTTGTGAGTAAATCCATTCTGTAAAGAAGCATGTGATAACTGCCCCTGTTGACATTCAAAAGAAGGGAGAACCACAGTTGCCTGGGCCAAAAGGGAATCACAACAATAATCTAGTGGATTCCTTTTGGATCTTCAGATGTACCATGAATATCAGTAGAAAAGCATACAGGAACATTCCTGTCCAAGGAAAGGAAAAGGCATCCATCTTTCAGGCCTTCTTGTATGGAATCCTGGAGCAAAATCTTGCCAGTTGATTCTTCAGAGAAGAGGCAAACAGGTCTACCTGAGGAACATCCAGAGAGAGAGAGAGAGCGCAAATATTGGAAGACCCCCTGGTTTAGTTTCCATTTGTGAGGGTTTGCCCCTGACCTGCTCAGCTTGTCAGCCAAACAATTTTGTTCTGACAGAATGTAGGATGCCTGCACAGTGACAGCTATACCCCCAAGTTAAGATGGCTAGTCTGGAAGGGGTAAGACTTGGTTACCTTTGCTTGCTGTTGTGCCATATATGACTGCAGTATTGTATGTAGCAAACTAAAAAGGTCCAGGGGACCAAAGATAATTCAGAGAGATGAGTGCCTTGATCAGGGCAAGCATTTCTTTTATATTTATGTGTTTGCACATGTCTTTGAAATATCACACACCTTTCACTTTTATCCCTCTCAGAACTGTTCCCCAAGCAAAGTCCACAGTTCAAGGTGTCTGTGGTGACTGACTTCTTTCAAGAAGGGAGGAGGAGAGGGAAGACCTGGGTTTAGTAAAATCTGAGTCTCCAACAACTGAATTCTCTTATGACAAACTCCAGCAGTGGGATATGAAAAGAGGTTGTTGGTGCTGGGACCAAAGAGACTTCAGATACTACTTTATCCTTCTCATGTGGTGTCTTGCCAGGGGTATCATATGAATCACAGACGCCAAGAGACCCAAACTCTGGCGGTATTCCCTTGCAGTGACCAAAGTCTAAATGAAAAACCTTATACATAGATCTGTATCTAAAAAAAGTTTTTCTGTGGAAAATAAACCTCTTTGAACTGAGATGTCTACCTGACATCCCAGGAGAACAATCCTGTGTGAGGGAATCAAAAAAGTCTTGAATATTCTCCTCTGCAAAGATAAGCAAGTCATCTGAATATGGAAAAATGTGGATACCCTGTAGCCTGCAATGAGCTATATCTGGAGCTAAACACTTTGTGAACACACTTAGTGGAGTGGATAGTCCAAAGGGAAAGGCAGAGAACTGACAATGTGATCCAGAAACTCCTGAAGTATGAATGAAAAGGGATGTGATAATTATCTTTTAAATAGTACAATTTTGTACCTACCATAAATGTAGATGTTCGAGTGTTCACCCTGCTGCAGTCATCACACTTGGGTTATCCTGTCGTCAGGCGGTCCTGCAGTCAGCCGGATTTCCAAAGTCTTGGTCTGATGTCGTTTGCTGTCGCCTCATCCCTGACGTCAGTGCACCAGGAGTACATATATTGCAACCGACGCCATTTTCTTCAGTTTGTCTTGCCCCAGATGTCAGGTGCCCCCAAAAAGGTGATCAAAATTAGTACCAAATGGTGTGAACACTGTACAAACACAAAATCCCTTCAGCTATAAGCAAATACATCAGTAAGGCATAGCAGAGATTTAGCCAGTAGATCAGAGGGGTTTGGAGGGAGGGTAACCTGGACTGCAGCAGGGTGAACACTCGAACGTCTATATTTATGGTAGGTACAAAACTGTACTATATTCATCGTGTTACCCTGCTGCAGTCATCACACTTGGGTTGAGTCCCAAAGCTAAGGTAGGGTGGAGGTATCATAGAGGGTTAGTGGAGGCAATGAGGCCCTGCAGAACTGCAGTGGCAAAGCCTGCCCTGGACTTAGAATAAAGAGGTAAGTGATAGTGTTTGGTGAAGGTGTGTACAGAACTCCAAGTTGCAGCTTCTAAAATTTCCTTGGTAGGAACCCCCCTGAGAAAGGCTGTAGAGGTGGCTGTTGCCCTGGTAGAGTGGGATCTAATGGTAGGAGGAACTGGTTTCCCATGATGGGTATAACAGAACCGTATGCAATGGCCTATCCATTTAGAAATGGTTTGTTTGGATATAGTCCTCCCTTGAGAAGCTGTAGCATAGGATACAAAGGGCTGGTCAGTTTTTCTGAAAGCCTTAGTTTTGTCCAAGTAGTAACAAAGCTGCTTGTGAATGTCCAAGGAATGCAGGAGTCTCTCACCTTTGTTCTGTGGATTGGGGAAGAAAGTGGGTAGGTGGATGGTTTGATTTAAAGCTACACTGGAAATCACCTTAGGCATGAAGGAAGGATTAGTTCGTAGAGAAACTCTGTCTTGATGAAAAATGAGGAAAGGTTCCACTGCCATTAGTGCCCGTAATTCTGAGACTCTCCTAGCAGAAGTTATTGCCAGGAGCAGGGCAGTCTTCCAAGATAGGAACTGAAGGTATGCAGAGAAAGCTGGTTCAAAGGGAGGTAACGTTAGTTTTTCCAGAACAAAGTTGAGGTCCCATGTTGGTGTAGGAGCTCTTCTAGGTGGTCTAATGTTTTTTGCCCCTCTGAGGAACTGCCTTAGAAGAGGATGTGAAAATAAAGGTGGATTTGTGTCGTAGTGAGCTGAAATAGCTGAAGCATTGATTTTAATTGAGGAGAAGGAAAGTCCTTCGTGCAACATCTCAGCTAAATACTGCAGAATGTGAGGCATATGAGGCTGAGTTGTGTCTTGGCCTTTAGCTTGGTTCCAGGCAGAAAACCTTTTCCATTTGTCCAAGTAAGCCTTCCTGGTGCTTGGCCTCCTGGCTTCCAGAATAACATCCAGAACTGCTTGTGAAAGAGGGGCTGGTTGGATGTTTAATAGATTTGCCATACAGCCAGGTTTAAGGTTTTTAGCTGGCTGTGTAGAATCTGTTTGTTTTGCTGCGTGAGCAAATGAGGTATTTGAGGCAATATCCATGGTGGGCTGTGAGCCATATTCTTCAATAGCGAGTACCAGTGCTGCGTGGTCAGTCTGGGGTTATGAGAATCAGTCGAGGTTTCTCCTTTTTGACCTTCAAAAGAACCTTTGTGAGAAGAGGTAATGGATGAAAGGCATATGCTGTCAGGTTTTTCCAACTGAAGGAGACGTCCACTTTCCAAGCTTGATGGTGGAATGTCCTTGTACAAAATTTTGTCAGTTGGTAGTTTTGAGGACTGGCAAACAGGTCTATATTCGGAAGGCCCCATTTTTGAGTTATCATTGTAAATATTTGTGGGTCTAGTTTTAACTCGTGGGGATCTTTGATGTTTCTGCTTAGGTCGTCTGCCAATATGTTTTTCTGTCCTGGCAGGAATTGAGCTTGTAACTGGACTTGGTAGGCCAGAGCTGTGTTCCATAAGATTATTGCTTGCCTGCAAAGAGAGTAGGAATGTGTGCCCCCTTGTTTGTTTATGTACCACATTACTGTGGTGTTGTCCGTCTTTATTGCAAGTTGTCCTGGATGTAGTAGATCCTTGAAGGCTGTCAGATCTTTCTGTACAGCTAGCACCTCTTTTTGATTTATGTGCAGTTTTCTTTGTTCTGCAGTCCATAGGCCTTGAATGCATTGCCCTGCCATGTGTGCCCCCCAGACATAGTCTGAAGCATCTGTTGTGATAGTTTGCCTGGTTGGGGGCAAGGTGAAAGGCTGACCCTTGTTGAGGTGACATGCCTGTGACCACCATAGAAATTCCTGTTGAAGGCAGGGAATGAGAGATATAGCTGTGGCTGTGTTGAGACCATACGCTTTTTAGATACCACTGTAATTTCCTCATATGCAGTTTTACAAATGGTATTATCAGAATGCAAGATGCCATGAAGCACAAAAGCCAGATGATGTAAGAGAATGTCTTTTCTTTCTGCTTGGATGAGGCAGTCATCCAGGTATGGATATATTTCAATTCCGCTTTGTCTGCATACGATATATTTCAATTCCTCTTTGTCTGCAGTATGCAATTACTGGTGCCAGGCATTTTTTGAAAACTCTGGGCACAGTAGATAAGCCAAAGGGCAGTGCACAGAATTGATAATGGGTTGAACCTGCAAAGAAACAGAGGTATCCTTCTGCAACTTTGTCTGATAGGGACATGCAGGTATGCCTCCTTGAGGTCCGTTACCAGCCATGCTTCCTTGCCCAACATGGGAAGTAGCTGCTGTAGTGTTAGCATCTTGAATTTTGGGACTTGTAAGTGTTTAGAATTGAAAGGTCCAGAATTGGTCTCCAAGCATTGTCCTTTCTGGGTACTAGAAAGAGCCTTGAGTAAAATCCTTGGCCTTGCTCTTGAGTCGGTACCCTTTGAATGGCTCTCATGGCCATGAGAGCTGTAATTTGTTTTTGAGCCTCTGCCCTTTGATTTTGTGGCAGGTTTGGCATTCCTCTTTTTATTGGCAAGGTGTGAAAGTGGAATCTGTATCCTCGTAAAATTATGTCTAAGACCCATTTGTCCTTTGTGACCATGTGCCAGTTGTCTGCAAAAAGTGCTAGTTTTCCCCCCAAGGGGGCTGACAAAAGAGTTTTGTTTGGCCAGCTGAGGTGCAAGTCATTGAGTTTGCCTTCTGGTCGGTTGAGACCTGTCTTCTCCTCCCTTCTGGGTTGGAGTGCCCCATTGGCGAGGTTTATACTGGACTTGTGGTTGTCCTCTGCCCCTTGGGCGCCTGTATTTACCCTTCTGAGGTCTGTCAGTGGCTGGAAAGGACCAATTTTTTGTTGGCCAGTTTCTGCTGAAGCGAGGGGGGTTGTACCTGTAGGAAATCTTTGACTGTCTGCATTGATTTCGCCTTATCTTCCATTTTCTTTAAAACTTCTTCTTTAACTCCAAAAAGAGCATCCTACTGTAAAAGGGAGCATCTAGTAGTTTTGCTTTAACATGATCAGGCAGACTTTGTTCCTTTAACAAGGCATGCCTACGTATAACTGATCCAGTGACAGCTGCTCTGCAGGAGGCCTCCAAAGAATCAAACCCACATTGTAAGGTATGTTTGTCCACCTGCTCGGTGGCGTGCAACAAATCCTGTACTTCTTTCAATTCAGATTGTTGAAGGAGGGAGGTTATCTTTTGTTTTAACTAAGAGATTAGAAATTGCTGATACTTAAGCATATGAAATTGACAATTAAGTGCTCTCATAGCTAATGTGACAAGTGTAAACCTTTTCCCCCCACCTGTCTAGTGCTCTTGAGTCCCTCTCAGAAGGTACTGGGTTTTTAGCCATGGAAGCCTTAGCCCCCTTGGGACCCTGGGAGATAGTCTCTGGGTGAGCTATTGGGCTTTTGTAAAGAAATTTGTGGGAATCAGGTACTCTGTAGTGTCTGTCAGGCTTAGCCGGAGCAGGAGGTAGAGAGTCTGGGTTGAAACTGGATTCTAAATAGATATCATCCACAATGTCCAAAACAGGTGGGATGACTAGAGGTCTGTGTTGGGGGAGTAAAAGAAACTCTCTGAGCCTTTTCTTGGAATCAGGGTAATCCTGACCTTCCCAGTGAAAATGTTCCCTCATAGTGTGTAAAGTTTCCCCAAAAGAGTAGTCTTCAGGAGGGGAAGCTGAGGGAATAGAGTCCTCAGCATCAGAATCTTCATAAGGAGAGTAGGAATAGTCTTGGTCCTCAGAGGAATCCGAAGAAACAGACAGTTGCTCAGAGGAAGCAGAATCTTCCTCTAGTCTAGGGCTTTTGTCAGGAGGAGGCTGTGAACCCCTGATAAGAGAAATCAAATCTTCAGCCATTTTGAGCATCTGTTTCTTAGGCATAGGGCCTTGAGCAGGAGACTGAAGTGTAGTATTTTTAGATTTAGAAGGGGTCTTCGACTTAGAAAACGTTTTGACTGTGAGAGTCGTCGGTCTGAGAATGCCTTCAGAAACCGATGGTGTTTCAGAAGCACTGACGTCCTTAGAAGGTAAATCGTCGGAAGGGCCTGAACTAAAAGGCTGCGTCAGCCTAGTGCATTCCATCAAAATATCTGTAGTGGTCTCGGGTTTCAGAACTGCGGTAGTCAGGGGCTGCGTCGGAGCCTCACTGCTAACCGGAGAACCGGAGACCGGATCAACCGAGGCCTCTGAATCGGGCTTAGGCCTGGGCTGTCGGTCCTTGTCCCTGTGCTTTTTGTGCACGCCAGTAGTCGGTAGCTCCGACGGCATGTTATAGTTACATTTTTTACCAAAATAGTGTTGTGTGAAATCAAATCGTCTTTTAATAGTACGCTTATTAAACCTAGCACAAAAACAACAAGAAGTGACGTCGTGATCAGGGTCTAGGTAAGGTATGCAATAAGAATGAAAATCCTTATGAGGTATTTGCTTCTCACAAGAAATACAATTGTTAACTTTTTCTGACATCGGTCTGAGGCAAGAAAAGTTTCCCCAACGGGGTACTTAGTTTTATAGAAGACTTTGGTCTGAAATTCGAATTCGACAATCTCAGGAGTTGGCAGACCGGCACTTGAGAACTGCTTCTGCTTCGGGCACCGTGCGGCAAGAAAGACTGGAGAAAATGGCGTCGGTTGCAATATATGTACCCCTGGCACACTGACGTCAGGGATGAGGCGACAGCAACCGACGTTGGACCAAGACTTTGGAAATCCGACTGACCGTGGGACTGCCTGACGATAGGATAACCCAAGTGTGATGACTGCAGCAGAGTAACACAATGAACATCTAGTGTTACAAGGAAACTTAAATGAGGAAGAATAGAGATGAGGTTGTGAAGTGACAGCAATTTGAACTTGGGCACCATCACAAACAGGTTTAGGACAAAAAGATCCAGAAAAGGCCTCCCAGCATTTTGTCACCTAAAATATCCTTTAATAAAGCCATTCTTAACCTGGAAATGAAGAAATGGTTCTATCACTCCCTGAGACAGTATGTGTTGAAGGAAGGTGGAAATAGAGGAGTCTGGTCTGGTGGATGAGGAATTACTCCCTGGAAAGGACAGAGTTTCACCCTCTGTCATCTGCAACATTGATGAATTATCTTCAGAATCCATTTACCTGAAAGCAAAAGTTATGTACTTCCTATAATGCTAGATCCATACTGTTTTGAATTTGTTCAGTTCAACCCTTGTGGTTACTGGAGCTGACTAGATCCATCCATGGCACTTTTTCAAAAGCTTGGATCTGGAGCTTTAATTCTTCTCCTACCCATAATTCCCTCAGTCCCCACAGTACCTCAAGACAGAGTTTTGTCTGCTTACAGTTACAAAATTTGATCCCATAAAACCTATGCAGACTCACTTGATATAACAGCCTCTAATGATGAAACCAAGAAAAACACTGTCCAAAGACAAGGCCCCTGGTTAGACCAAACCATTCGATTGGGGTCTAAAATGACAATTAGGACCAGAGGAAATATGTTGAAATAGATGAAAACAAGACAACATGGATCTGGTGTTATGGTGAGTACATAACTTTCACATCCAATGTCTGTTTTCATCCAATTCGAAAGATTCCCAAGCTACTGGAACACCTGGGTGGGCTCAAGGAAGGATATTCCTGAGAATGGTGAAGCCAAAGAATATGCAAAATCTGGACTGTACATCCAACATATAGGGCAACATAAAGGTATGAACAGTAGACCAAGTAGCTGCAGGACAAATCTAATCAATAGAAACCCTACCCATAAATGCAGCAGTAGTAGTTACTGCCCTGGCAGAATGAACCTTTGGTCTGCCATGTAAAGTCTGTCTCAAATTTTCAAACACAAAAATTATACAGTTCGAAATCCACCTGGTCAGCTTTACTTCAGATATTCCTTGACTAAATTTAACTTTGGAGAGAGCAACAAAAAGCTGATCAGACTTTCCGATATCCTTTGCAAATAAAACCCAAGCTGACAATGAACATCTAACAAATGTAAAATATATTCCCCTTTATTAAAGAACTTTGGGAAAAACTAATCCAAAAAGAAACGATGGCAGAATAGCACAAAAAACGAAGTTTAATTCACAAAGTAAAATCTACAAGATAAAATCCAATAAAACACACGAAAACATGCTGTAATTACGCTGTTATAGAACCACAAGTGAGCGCTTTCATCTCCAAAGGGAGATTTCTTCAGACTAATGGTTACAACACACTGCTTCATTTAAATACTCTTAGCAATTAGTAAGCTGCTTCAATTAAGCAATCCAATTAAAAGTTATCAGTTTAAAATGTGTTTGAACTATAAACTATTCTGTATACCTGAAAACTAACCTAATGTTTAATACCTTTCCTTTTTAAATACATAATGAATTCCTCTCTATTATTTAACCCTGGCGGAAAACACTCATTTAATCTCACTTGCCAGCAGTATTCAAGCCACCCCAATTCTTCTTCAATATTTATCTTTGTAACATTGGGATGGATAAAATCTATAACTAAACATTTGAAATTAGTCTTACATTTACTTTCTAAATAATGTTTTGACAAAGCATTTTTGACATCTCCTTTGCCTATGGCATACTGATGTTCATAAATTCTTCTATACAATTCCCTTCCTGTTCTACCAACATAAAATGAGTTGCAATCAACACATATTAAATAGACAACATTTTTAGACTTACAAGTAAATCTGCCTGGAACATGTATCTTAGTTTTGCCCAAAAAAGTCTCATGCCTATCTGTATATAAATAACTACAATAGTTACAATTAAAACATTTATACATTCCTTTTCTTTCTTCTATTACTCTAATTTTATTTAATTTTCCTTGAAAAAAATCTTTAAAATTTGTTGCTCTTTTTTGCACAAACTTAGGTTTGTCGCCCAACTTCTGTAATAAATTAATATTGGTTTTAAAAATTCCCCAATTTTTTCTTACTATATTTTTGATGACATAAGAATCAGTACTAGTTTGTACTGCCAAAGCAGTGGTAAAATCTGCTGAAGATGTTCTATTCAACTTTTTTTTCTCATTTTTATTTCTATTTACAATTTCTTCTGTCATAACTTCCTTAATCATTTCTTGGGGATAACCTCTACTTAACATCCTTTCACAGAAGTTGTCAGCTTCTAAATTAAAAATTTCATTATCATCTGTTAAATTACTTATTCTCTTTATTTGTCCTTTGACAATATTCTGTTTATTTTTTTTTGGATGTAAACTTGAATAATGTAAATACATATTATTTTGAAATTCTTATCCATCCCAATGTTACAAAGATAATTATTGAAGAAGAATTGTGGTGGCTTGAATACTGCAGGCAAGTGAGATTAAATGCGTGTTTTCTGCCAGGGTTAAATAATAGAGAGGAATTCATTATGTATTTAAAAAAGGAAAGGTTTTAAACATTAGGTTAGTTTTCAGGTATACAGAATAGTTTAAGAATATTGTAGTTCAAGCACATTTTAAACGGATAACTTTTAATTGGATTGCTTAATTGAAGCAGCTTACTAATTGCTAAGAGTATTTAAATGAAGCAGTGTGTTGTAACCATTAGTCTGAAGAAATCTCCCTTTGGAGATGAAAGCGCTCACTTGTGGTTCTATAACAGCATAATTACAGCGCGTTTTCATGTGTTTTATTGGATTTTATCTTGTGGATTTTACTTCGTGAATTAAGCTTCGTTTTTGTGCTATTCTGCCATCGTTTCTTTTTGGATTTGTGCTTTGTTTTGAAGCGTGCTGCTTTGCTCATAACTTTGGGAAAAACACTGGTTGAATAGTATGATTAAGGTTCACTTCAGAGGCCACCTTTGGTGAGAACTATTTCATTCATTCTCAAAGATACTCTGTCCTGGAAAAAAAAAAAAGGTGCAGGGGTTTGCATGAACAGGTCTGCAACTCTGAGACCCTCCTTGCAGATGTGATAGTCACTGAAAAGAAAATTTTCCAAGCAATTTTAAATCTACTGCAGAGGCAAGCTGGAAAGGAGCTTTTGTCAAAGACTGAACCATGACAGTAACATCCCTGGGGGTATCCTGATCCCTGACTGGAGGTTTTAACACAATGGTTCCCTTCAGAAAAGCTTTTGAAACCTTTAGAGAAGCAAAAAAAGTCTGAATCTGCCCCATGTGAAAATTGGAATTGTTTGCTAATTGTACCTTAATGGCTGAGTAGCCGGATCCTTTATGAGAAAGCTCTTCCTAGAAATCCAGAACCAATGGGAAAGGATGCGAGAAGGGGTGTAATCCTCTGGAGGAGTTCTGTATGATAAACCTTCTCCATTTACTAAGATAAACTTTTCTGGCATTTGGTTTTTGTGAAGATAAAATATGAATCACTGGAGTAGAAACCCTGACATCCCTAGTCACCATTAAAATTGAAGAAACCATGTGAGTAATCTTAGGGTTTTCGGGTCCCGGTGAGAATGATTGATGGATGTTACAGAAAATCTGGATGAGGATCCAATACCCAGGGCAGATGTACTAGATAAGGCCATAGGAAGGCAAACCAAACTTAAGGCCAAAAGAGGATAACGGCACCTTCTGGCTTTCTAAAGAAACTCTGTCATCAGAGGAAGGGAAGGAAAGGCATAAAGGAGACCCAGGGGCCAAATGTGGACTATTCACCATGTGGAGGGATTATGGCAAAGTAACCACTGCACTTGCTGTTTAGGTATGAAGAAAAAGTTTGAAATAAGGTTGGCACCAAGTGACTGAAAATCTGCGTTGCCAGTGACTGACTTATAAGGACCACACATGGGGCACAAGTACCGACCTTCTCAGTTTGTCTGACAGAACACAGGAGTCCCCTGGATGTGCACTGCAATGAAAAAGTGGCGGGAAGACGACACCCACTCTCACACACTCATGCTTCCCAGCAAAGTGGATATGATAGGGTTCCTCACTACTTATTGATACACCAGACTACTGCCATGTTGTTCATCTATATGGAGATCATACCCTTGGGGAGGGAGTCCTGATCTCCAAGACACTGATGTGAAGACTGGCCTCTATCGTTGACCAAAACCCTTGAACTGTCTTCCCTTCAAAAATGTCCCTCCACCCCAGAAGGGAACAGCTGTGGTTACCCTGGCTATCAAGGGTGGTTGGCAGAACAGTCGACCCTCTGACACTATAGGGTAGGTCAACCACCAACTGATGTGTTTTCTGCATACTGGTGTGAGGTGTATTGGTGCATGCAGAGTGTGAGACATCAAGGAATACTGAAAAATGGGAGTCCATTGTAGGACTAATGACGTATCATGCTTAGGGAACAAGAGAGATCGAAGCAGCCATCAACTTCAAAAGTCTGAGAATAAGTCTTGCTGGAAGATAAGGGCGGTGAAGAATCTCTGAAGCTATCTGAAGCAGGGACAACACTCTGGATTGTGGAATTTGGCCGTTTGAGAATTTGTATCCAAGTGTCATCCATTAAACTCTATTTGCCGAGTTGGCGTTCGCTGACTCTCTGCAAAACTGACTACAATTCTTAAGTCTTAGGCAATGCAAAGCAAGAAGTCCCTTAACTGGACTAGTAGATTCTTGGTTAGTGTTATAATGATCCAATCATGTAAATATGAAAACACTTGAAAACTCTGCAGTCTGAGAATATGCTGCTGCCACAGCTATACATTTAGTGAACAACCTGCAGGCTCTAGAGAGACCAAAGAGCAGTGCTCTGAACTGCAAGTGATGGTCTCCCAGACAGAAATGGAGAAATCTTGATATGAAAGATCTCCAGGATGTGTACTAAGGAGCACATCCAATCAGCAGAGGTAGAATGGACTGTACCGTGATCATCTGGAATTGTCTGCTTCACAAACTGATTGAGGTGGCTCAGGTCTAAGACTGGTGTTAGCTCCCCTGGTTTCTCTGGGACTAAAAAGAACCTGTAATAGACTTTCTCCTACCAGTTTTTTTTTTTTTTTTTTACTTCTGCTGTTGCAGATACTATCTGACTGGGTGGTACATCAGGAAGTTTCTTCTTTTTCTGAGGAAGGGAAACAAAAGGAATAATGTAGCCTCTGGTGATTATCCTCTGTTCCCATGAATCTTGAGTGATGGTCTGCCAGGCTAGAGTACAGCAGTCTGGCAACATTAAAGGGCAGCTGGTATGGTTTCTTGGTGATAGGACTGCAAAACTCCTGATTCTGACGGCCATCCATTAAAATTACACCCTTCTACCCTTGGAGGGGGGGGTATCTGTCTACAGGGGCATTTTTGGTAAATTCCTGGGATTTTTAAAACAACTTTCCCACTCTTTCTGGTTCCAAGGAAAGGTTCTTTGTGGGGCAGAAAAACAGAATCTGAATGCAGACAGGGTCTTGCTTTCCTGCTCACTCCTGGTAAGAGCTTCCTTCACCTTTGGTCTGAATAAAGTCAAACCACCAAAATGGGCAATAATAAAGGACATCTTGAAGCCTTTAATGAAGTCACACAAGCACACCCAGCCAAGCTGGCGAATAGTGATGCCAGTGATAGTTACACGCTCATCGTAACACAAGTAGATTTGGAGAACCATTGCAAGGATATGTTAGACATCTGGACTTAAAACGACTTCGGAATGTAGATTACCAGTGAGGATTGTATCAGCTCCTTTGTCAAGACCCCTGAAAAAGTATCATAAGAGTGAAGTAATTCAGCAGTCTTAAGTGCAAAAGTCACTGAAGTGTATGCCCATTTCCTACATCCGTCCAAAGCCCTAGACTCTCTGTTATGGGAATGGACAGATGTACTGTCTTTGGATAGCTCCTTTCTTGTGCCTGCCACAACCACTACAGCATCTACCAGAAGATCCTTGCCCCAGTGTGACCTAGTACTGGGGGGGACTACTAAATTTGTCTAGTTTATGCGGTTTTGGCTCCACCACATCAACTTCCTTCCATACCCACTAAGAAACTAGGTCTATGAATTTATCAGCAGCAAGCAGCTTAAAGAACACAGACACCTTAAGAGAGGGTGCTTCAGAAGACCAACCCCCTTTTTGCTTCATTAAGTCTAATATATCATCGGAGGTGAAATCTTCTAGAGGGGATCGTGGAAAACCCTCAACCTCATTGAAATCTGTGTCTTCAGTGACGTATTCTCATGAGGAGTGTAAATATCTCCTCTTACAAGTCTGTTTCCTGAGCACCTCCCCTCTGTGGACTTCTGGAAAAGGCTTGAATAATAGAGACAGATCGTGTTGTGACAGGCCGCAAGAGTTAAGGAGGCTGATGTCCCCGTCAATCAGGATGAGTAAATTTGTAAGACAGGATCTACTAGAGGTCAAGAAACATCTTCTCTTGCCTTGGAGAGAACTCTTTCAAACGCCTTGAATGGTGGAGATACAATCGGGCTGAGGAAGTGCCTCTCCAGTCCACAACAGGAAAAGGAGGGATGCTTTCTGTGCCAACTTGATCCAGCTATGACAATCGCACCAAGCTCTGAGTGCCGGGGCACTGATGGGAAGGGACTGCTCCAAAACCTTTGGAGTCAACCTCGACCCTCAAGCCTTGGTTCTGACAATATGGCTCCATGCCTCATCCTAATCAGACTGTGCAAGCTTCAAAAGAGTAAGAGTAACTGTCACAGTTAATGTTGAAAAGGCTTCCACCTCTGACCTCAGTGCTTTACTGGGAAGGCCCAGATCCATGGGCTTTGGATCTGACAGTTGGACCAGAGCAGGATAATCCAGTAGAGGAGCAGTTGCAGCCATTCCCAGTGCTCCCGAAGGGTTTGGTGCCAGGATGACCCCCAGCTGAATTGGCCCTTAAATAGTCAATCGGTTTTGTAGGGGTCTTGAATTCTTTTAGGACCCCCTCCACCATTTCTTGTTAAACATCTGTTTATTCAATTTTTGTTGAGACTGTTTTTTTTGTTGAAACTGGATGAAGAGTAAGAATTAATTAAAAAATTTGGAAAAGGAGGACTGAAAAATCTAAGACATTCCCTGTAGCAACTTGCCCCTTTCATCACACTTTGATGACTTCAGCAGGAACCAAGAACTAAATCTCTATCCAAAGCAGAATTTAAAATGACCTTATTCACATCAACCTAGAAGGTCTGAGATGGCAGCCAGGCAAATCTCCTCAAAACAATACCAGTGTATCATCAGAGTCACATACACACTGTAAATAATGACCTGCAACCTGTAAAATGGAAGAAAAAGCAAAAGTTGCAGAAGCAAACACTTTTTTTTCCCACATACTTAATCTTTCTGCCCTTGTCAGAAAGAGTAGGATTGGAATTAACAAAATGTTTAGCAGCAGTAGGATTAAAGCTATAGCTGCTAGGTCAAATCTGTGGTGAGTGTATAAAAACTAAAGAAACATTACACATTCTATATTTTGGGGGCAGCTGGCTGATTATCAGGAAAACTGCAGGCAGTGATGCATACATCCTCCAAAGCTGACAGAACTGGAGGAATGCGCGCAGGTTCTGGAAATTTCTTCTGTAACAATTCACAGTATTTTCTAAGGGACTAAGAAACCTCAGCACTCTTCTACTGAAAACATTGGCATATTCAAAGTGTGAATCAGAAACTGGGCTTTCAGGAAATTGAGAAGAAAGCCCTGTATCTGTGTCTTTCTATCCAGATTCAGAATTTTTAATATCTTCAGGAAAATAGGTGTCCCTCTTTCTTTTTTTTTTCTTTCAAACACCGTTACTGAATCATCACTTGTGACATAGGCAAATTTACATTCATATAAAAGTAATCAAACTATATTAACATAACATTATACTTCACATAAACTGCTATGTACCATACAACATAAGCAATATTACATAAATTACTCAATTCTTTTTTTAAACAAGAGATGACACATAGGTTCATAGGTAGGTACTAGGCTATCTGACCGAGGGCATTTATAAACCTAGCCAGAGTGTGTCGGCTTTTGCCACCTCAAGGATTAATTAACTGATCCTCTGTCAAGCAGAGCCAATGAAGTGATCCCAGGGGTGTATTTTCTGTTACCCATCCACTCGTCAAGGTTTCTCTTGAAGAGTGTTAGTGAGGAACTCTGCCTGATGTAATTTGGAATTTTGTTCCAAAGCATGGGGAGTCTCTGTGACAGAAATCTATCCCTCCAGCATGTTCTATTTATTGTTGTGGCGAGGTTTAGCTCACTGGAGCGCGTGGCTCACAGTGACTTGGATTTCTTTAAGTGGAGCATGTCCATCAATTCTGAGTTGGACATGGCTTTGTAAGTCGGGCAAAGATCACCTCCGAGTAAGTGATATGCCACCGAGTACAGCCGGAGTTTTTTCAGTCGGGCTGCATAAGACATATGTTTGAGGACAGTAATCCTCTTGGTGAGGTACTTTTGTGGTCTTTCCAGCTGTTGGAAGTGTCTTGTGAGGTACATCCCAAATGGGGCACTGTACTCTATGATGGGTCTAATGAGTGACGAGTAGAGGGGCACTATAACCTCTATTTCTAGATGTGAACCCTATAGTAATTAGATGGGCTACATAGAAGGATTTCCTAACTACTTTGGCAATATGATTGTCAAAGGAGAGATTACTATCCACCTGGGTCCTCAGATCTCTTACTACATCTTCTGTATTAAAGGGGGTTGCCACCTATGTGGTAATTCGTGGGTGTTTTGTTTTGCCCAAATGGGATGACTATGCATTTTTTGGCATTTAGCTTGAGGCCCTGACTTTGACACCAGGTGTCCGTCTCAGTAAGGCCCTTTTGGAGGATGTCCGTGTCAGCCGGAGAGTCAATTATGGCTCCCAGTTTGCAGTCATCGGCGAACTTGGTTAGCCATAGTCCTCCTGTGTTTGCCTGTACTTCTGAAAAGTATATGCCGAACAGTAGGGGTCCCAGGACCGAGCCTTGTGGAACACCACTTGTGACTGGTTTAGAGTCGGACCTGGAGCCCGCTATTCTTACAGTGCGAGTTCTGTCTGTAAGCCAGTTGGCAACCCATCTTGTGACGTAGGGGTTTATGTTCAGGCTGGTGAGTTTTTCTGTAATAACCGAGTGGGGAATGGTGTCGAAAGCCTTGGCAAGGTCAAGGTAGGCTGTGTGAACAACCTTTCCCTCATCTATGGCCTTGGTGAATGTCTCGAAGAAGTCAACCCAGTTTAGTAGGCATGATCTGCCCTTAAAGTCAAACTGGGTCAGGTCAAGTGTTTGGAGGTTCCCAATGTCCTTGTTAATGAGTTCCATGATGATGCGCTCCATAGCCTTGCAGACCAGTCTAGTCAGGCTTATGGGGCAATAGTTACCCAGGTCAGTTGTGGCCCCTCCTTTGTGGAGAGGAATAACCGCTGCTGTGCGCCATTCTATGGGCATGTAGCCTGTGGATAGGCTGAGGTTGAACAGTGTGTTTAGGTGGGGGGTTAGTTCCTGCAAGACGCAGCCTGGGACACCATCTGGTCCCATTGACACTGTGTTTTTGGCTTTTGAAAGGGCAGTTTTCACCTGTGAGTCTGTGATTTTTGGAACACTACACACACTTTTCTGGTATTGTTGTGGACCCTTTTGGAGGTGAGAGGGGGGTGAAGTTTGCACTGAATCTATCTGCCAGGATGTTGGCAATATCAACAGGTTCAGTATATTTTGTGCTATTTTGCACTCCTTCAGTGCATATCTGTGAGTTGCCACTTAGATTCTTAACATAGCTAAAGAAGGCTTTGTGGTTATCTTTTGAATCCTTGGCTCTTTTTCTTTCGAAGTTAGCCTTGGATGATTTCATGAGGGACCTTAGTTTCTTACTGATACTGATCAGGGATGTCTTTCCTTCTAAGGATTTGCTTTTTTCCTGAACTAGTTTTCTCCTTCTATTGTATATCCTCATTATTGCAGGGGTCCACCAAACTGGTTTCCTTCTCTTACAGGAGTGAGTCTTGGTTTTGCTAGAGATGGCACGATCCATGCATCCTTGTAGGTGCTCATAGAGTGCATTTGTAAAGGTTTCTGCATCTTGCGCAGCATTATCCTTTAGCATGGGGGCTGTGAAACTTACCACCTCTGTCTTAAGTAAGGTGGTTTGCTTTAGAAAAGTTTTTTTTATTGTGGTTCCCTTAGTTGGGGGTGGTGGTGGGGTGTGGACATCCAGAGTGATTAGTTTATGGTCTGATCTAACCAGTGACGGGTTGACTTCCGATGTGGAAAACCTGTCGCCCATGTTGGTGATGACCAGGTCCAATATGTTTTCACCTCTGGTAGGGGAGTTTACCAGCTGATCCAGGGCATTTGAGTTGATGAATTCCAGGAAGCGCTGGGCCTAGGTATTTGTACTCGAGTAGTTTTCAAAGTGAATGGTAGGGTATTTGAAATCGCCCAATATCAGGGTGTCCGGTAGGACCTTCATGTTTTCCAGTGTCTCCAGAAAGGTGGTGTGTTGGTCCTGGGTCATGGAGGGTGATCTGTAGCAGGCCACAATTTGTAATGCAGATTTGTCCGATGCAAGTTGCACATGGATGATCTCAGAGGTATCATGCTGCGCCACCAACCTGGAGGTGTAGGTATCCTTGATGAATATGGATACACCCCCTCCTTTTGTGTTTTGGTCCGTGTTCTGTGACCGAAATGTGTGGTATGAGTTGTAGCCTGGTAGTGCTGGGGTGCTCCCTGGAGCCTTGAACCAGGTTTCAGTTACTGCAAAGATGTCAACGTTCTCCATACTGAGGAATGCTTCGAGCGTGTGCATTTTGAGATTTCAACTCTTGGCGTTCAGTAGCATAACCCTCAGTTTTTTGTTAATTGTGCTGTTTACGGAGGTGGGTTTTACTTTTGAGCCTTGCCTAAAAAGGCACTATGAGGGCAGCAAGAGCCTTGGCCAGTATTCAAAAGCTTAGGGGTGACAGGTGCAAGCAGTCTCTTGCGAAGCAACGCTGCTTCTTGAGCATGTCGTCCCAGGCTGACAGACACTGGATCCCCTTTGACTGACACCAGAAGCTTAGCCAATTGTTGAAATTGATAATTTTTTCTTTATACTGAGGTATCATTCTTGGTGAGGGCAGGATGCTACTCAGGGTCAGGGTCATACCAGCCTGGGCTGCATGATCAGAGAGCTCTTCCATGTCTGTTTTCATGTAGTCCAGGGAGGTACGTCTCAGGTCATTCACACCAACATGAACAATTACAGAGTCATATTTGTATTTGTGCTGGAGTGACCTGAGTGCTTTTGTTATGTAGCGAATTCTAGCTCCCGACAGGCAGCTAACAGTAACTTTCTGCTTGTCCAGCCTAGTGAGTGGGACGTCAGTGTGCCTGACTATAGAGTCACCTGTTACTAGTGTGTTAGGTAGGTTAGTCCGCCTTAACGGCTGTGATTGTGCGGCACACTGATTTTGTGTTTTGTGTGTTGTCTTGTTTGTGACGGGAAGTGCAGGTTGTTTGGGTGTCTGCTTTGGAGGTCTCTGATGCATTTGCAGGTTTTTATTTAGAACCTCCGAGTATGATTTTGTATATTTATGTGTATTTTTTGCCAGTGCTGTTTTAGTAGGTGTGTGTGTGGCTGGAGGTGTGGTACAAGTGTTAACCTTCTCCTCTTGACTGTCTGTTCCAGTCTTGGCTGGAGACAGCTTAGCTTCCAGTTTGGCTGTACAATTGCATCTCTCGCATATGTTAGTGATTTGTGGTAGGAGGAGAGGGTTGTCTGTGCACATGAGGCAGTTTTAACATTGCCTCAGGATACTCAGATTCACCAGCTGGACTGCAGAGTGCACCTGAAGTTGCCCTTTGGTCATGCCTGAACAGTAGGGTGAGCTGCTTAGTCGCTTGGTTGGTGAGGGGTAAATAAAGAGCCTTGCCCTGCTGGGCAATCAGTGTCAGTGTATATTAGTGCTTGCCATTAGGTCTGAGCAAGTGCTGGGCTGTAAGATGCTTTTTGAGTGCTTAGGTTAAGAGTTAGACTAGTTTCAAGGGAAAAACTGAAGAGGAGACTTAGTGAAGTCGGGAATAATTTAACTGTAGCTAATCGGCACTGCCCGGTGCGCAAAACTGTGCAAATGCAGTTTTTAAAGTAGGAAAATGAAATAGAGAGAAATTAGCCCAAAATGGCCAATAAACTACTAACTTCTGGGCTGGAACCACTCCTCCAGGGAGAGGTAGGTTGCTCAAAGCTCCCCTCTCTCACAGGTGAACAGAGAAACTTCCTTCTATCCAAGTAAGTTATGGGCAACTCAGAAACTAGTATCACAGCCCTGAATTCAGCACTAGCCTGAAAACTGGACTATACTAGCTTAGAAAGGTGGGAAACAAGGACTTTTTTTTTTTAAAGATAAGGCAAAAAACAGTAAAAAATACACTTAAAACCACTTTAAACGACTACAAACTATCAGAAAAGACCATCACACTTTACTAGTAAAAAATACACTTAAAACCACTTTAAACGACTACAAACTATCAGAAAAGACCATCACACTTTACTGTGTAGCCTACAACAGTTAAACAAATTATTTAAACAAAAAACTTTTTAAAAGTGCAGGCAGTCAAATAAGTACAATATGTGAAAAAAACAAGCTTTTAAATTACAATACATGCTGTAAAATCTGCGTTTAGGCGGAAAACAGTACAGCAAGAAAGTACAGAAAACTGATACTTAATCACTCCAAAGTCTCTCTTCTAAGCTAGAAGGCTTGTATCAGTTTAAGGCTTTCTAGTGCTACCTAGTAGGTTAGTTACAGGAAAGATGGGAAACAAGCGCATATGTGGTCTTTTAAACCAGAAAGTTGAAGGAGACGGACAAACTGTCCAAATGGTCAATAAACTAGAATTTCTGGGCCACATCTTAACCATCACTTACTTCACAGGCAATAATACATTTATATAAATGAAAACAAATCATAGACACAATCCTAGCTGCAAGCATTTTACATCACAAACCATACTCACACTTCCAGTTACAAACATTATACATCACTTATAATCTACCCAATCTTTCTCACACTCATTTAAGTCCTTCTGTCTTTTAGACCTCATTCCTCCCTTATATCTTTCCAATAACTGCCATTTTTTTCCTATGTAGTTTGCTCCTACCCTTTGGTACCTTCGTTGAAGGTTGTGCGTCAGGGCTGGCAACCCAGCACGTAAAAAATCTACTGCCAATCATTAGTGGACCGGATTCCGCTGTGGCGACCCCTAACCGGGAAAAAGCCGAAAGACAAGTTTGCTCCCACCCTTTTCTAAAGATCTACATTCCAGCTGTTTTATCTCCGTTACTATATTCACTACTTCTAATATAGTTGGTTTAGATTTGGATTTCCATTTTCTAATTGTTTTTTGGCAGTCACCATTATTAGACACAGCAAGGCCTTACCATGTTTAGGCAATTCCAATTTTGTATCATAGCTCAGAAAAATCATCTCCCTCGTCAGAGCAATCTTCCCACCCAGCATCTCCGACAGTGCATCCCGGATGGAAGCTTTAAAGTCTGCCAACTCACCTCAGTCCCAGAAAGTATGTTCCCAATTACCTATGTAATCCCCTTCACACCTCCAACACTTATAGTCTGCCTGAGGGAAAATTCTCTGGAGTCTAAATGGGGTACAAAAATATCTATTTAAACATTTCCATACAAAAATCCTAATTCTTCTAAACTTTGTTAAATATTTGGGAGCCATACATATAACCTCCCATTGTTTCTGTGAATTGCTTTTCCAATCTCTCTTCCCAATCCTTTCTAACCTCCTCTGATTCCTATATTTTATATGCTCCAGTAACTATTCGTTTTTTTAATGGCAGCTTCTGTTCTAGATTCTATTAAAACTCCACCAGTGCTGGTCTTTCATTTAGGACCCCCCCTATTTCATCCTCTTTGCCTATACTCTGATATCAATCCCTGATAGGGAAGGCAATCTGTAACTTGCAGTCCAAATAACTTCTTGGCGTCTTCCCATTCTATCATCTTTCCCTCTCTAGTTATTTGCTCCCAATAACTTGGTTCCTTTGCCAGTTTTCTCCAATAGATTCCGTCCCCCTCTTGCCTATTGTCTGATCCCTAATTGCAGTCATCCCTATCAGCAGAATCTCCTTTCTTCACTCCCATGTTGGTTTAGTTGTTAGAATACTTTCTGCTACTTTATGGATATAATATTCTGCACAGTTATTGTTATTTTCCTTAAAAGCCTCCATCCAAAATCCAAGTTTCTCCTTGTTTCTTGTACTTCTCCCATGTTTCATCATCCTTTTCCACTTTGAATTATAGTTTTCTGCTTTGTGCTATGTATAGGAGTCTTAAATGTGTAGCTCTGAAATACCCCTTTCACATTGGGCAATCCCAATCCGTCCTGTTCTACTGGAAGAATCAGTTTATCCCACTTGACTCTTGCAGTCTTCCCCCTCCCAGATAAAGTCCTTCAGCTCTTTATTAATTGCTACCCACAACTTCTCCTCTGGTTGATAAAAATATGCCTGACCTGTGTATAAGACTGAAAGGACTAAAAACATTTCAACTGCTTATATCTTACTATCCATATCCATATAACAAAGCTTCCATGTTCTCAGTTTTTGTATTATCTTTTGTTTAGTCTTTTCCCACATATCCTTAGCTGTCACACTAGAATCATTTTTAATCCATACTCCTAAACATTTCATTTTATCATGTCCCCATAAATATGGGTATTCCTGAACCAGTTCATGTGTGGGTACATAATTTATCACTACTGCCTTTGTTTTAGCTTCATTAATTTTGTATCCCAAAAAGATTTGAAACGGTCTTTCTTGACTACCATACCAATTATATCCTTGAATTTCCGAGTCCCTTATTTTCTTTGCCAATGGTTCTAAACATAATGCAAATAAAGGGGAAAGAAGACATCCTTGTCTGGTTCCACTGCTCAAGCAAAAATTATCAGAGAGGATTTCACCCACTTAATTTTCGCCTCCGATTCCTCATATATTCTCCTAATCAACCTTATAATTTTTTCAGGAAATGCAAATGCCCTGCTCATAAAGTCCCAGCTTACTCTGTCAAAATGTTTTCGCTGCATCAAGACCCACCACCAACAATGGTATTTTCTTACATTCTGCCTCCCTCTGGATTATCAGTGTTCTGTTAACGTTGTCAAATGGTTGCCTCCCCTCCACAAAACCACACTGATCCATATATATGTTTTGGCATTACTTTTACCATTCTTTTAGCCATTATAGGCATGAACACTTTATAATCATTGTTTAGTACAGAAATGGGCCTGTATGAAGCTGAGGTGTCCCTTTCTTTAACCAGAAACCATGTTATAAGAAGGATCAGTAGCAATAGTTTAAATTAAACCCTGAGCCAGACCCAGTAAACTATTCCTGTCTCAGAAAACTTGACGAGCAGTAGATACACATTTAATTTTCTGTTTCTTTTTGACAGGAAAAAATGGAGACAACAGTGTTATGAATGGACAGCAGCAGCTTCCCCAGGGACAGGCACAACATTCAGACCAAACAGGGAAGTCTTTCCTCTTCCTTCTTCAAGACCGACAGGAGTGGTTCACTTCTTGCCCCTGAGGAGACCCCAACAGCCACAGAGGGCAATGCGCATCGCTACCCCACCTCCAGGTCCGTAGTGTCTGTAGGTGCTACATCAGAGGGATCCTGAGTAAAAGATGATTGGTCTGAGGGGACTAGTGCTGGCCACAGCAGAGTCACCCACCTGTGTGTGAGGCAAAATGCTAGTCTGCTGTGGTGGCAAAGGCTATTTGCTTAACGTTTTCTTTTTCGTGGCTGGAAGAACTGACCATAGGAATGGTAGACTGTTCCATGGTCAAGCTAAAAATGGTGCCTCTTTTCTCAGGGAAAATGAGCAGAAAAAGCTGGAAAAATCTTTAAAAGTCATCTTTTTTTCACGCAAAACATTAAAAAGCACTTAAAAACACTTAAAAACACTTTGCCAACCCCAACAAAGTAAAATAAACACACACGTTCTCCACATAAAAAATGTTTTTCAACTATTTAAATGACTTTTAAATAGACAGGAAAAAAGTATGTTCCCATTGTGGACAGTCTGTTAAAATACAAACTCCTAGTTAAAAAAAAAAAAAAACAAAACAAACAAAAAAACTTTCCTACGTAGGAAAGTACAATAAAACAAAAAATGCTTAACATGGAAGATTTTTCCCCAAAAGGAACATCTGCCCGGTAAAGAAATAGCATAAGATGACCTATCCTTGAAAGCCCACAGAAGGGTGTACTCTGCAATGGAAGGGAAACCTCTGAAGGGCTTGATGCCCAAACCTATCTTTTAAGTCAGTTCAGCTTGAGCTGAAAAATGGTCTGGGCATGTGAAAGGTGCCCTGAAGCTTTGCAAGCTGGTTATCTGTTATACCCTTGGCAGGATATAACCCATATGCTAATGCTACTGTAGCAGTGATCAGTATGACAAACACTTGTGTTCCAGGTCCAGGCAGAACAAATGCAGAGTGTAGAAGTCGTAATGACACCTTTGTCTCCCATACTTTAAGTAAACATTAATCTTAGACATGGACATCTAATAGAAATGCAAACAATTATCTAAATGTCTGAGATAAACTGAGAAAATGGAACTAGCTGACCATGCTCATGTGACTAACGCTGTGTTCTGTACAGTTCCAATTCTGTAAGGTCTTGCTGTGTAATTATGGTGGCTGACAAAAAAGTAATTACTAGAGAATGGAAATCAAAATATAAACACCATGTTCTATAGATTGTGTAACTAGATAGGTAGGAGGTTCAATTCTCACAATGGGGATTTTGTGAATGTGTTTGGGAAAGGGTCTAGCAACAGGTAAGTAACACCTCAATGTCAATTGTAGGCTGGGTATGACATAATCGTTAAGGTCTTCTCTTCACAGACATGAGGTACAGGGTTTGAGTCTGCCCTCAGGCTGCTGGCTAGGCTTGAAATGGCCCCTCAGGGCAGATAGCCTACTATTCACTAATGAACCTCTCTAGGGACAGTTTTTTCCTAATGGGGTACTTTCACTATCTCTGGTTTCAAACTGACTGACATACTCAGAAAGACTGCACTGGACTCGGACAGCAAGAAAGAGCTGAAAAAATGGAACTAGCCAGCCACTCTTATACCCTGATGTCCTGATGTTGGAAGAGAGGGCATCTGCTGGGCCAGGAGGATGGGAACAAATCTCTGGTGTTCAGGCCAGCCATAGGCATCTTGAACAGGAAATCTAAAGTAGCTATTACTGGAGTACAGAAAAATGACGAACATCAAGTGGTTCTAAGTAAATCACTGACTTATCCCACAAGTACAATATCCTGCCACAAACACTGCAGGACTGAAAAAAGTTGGTCAACAGACACTTTTCCTCCATAAGACTTCATAAAAGCACTTGCATAAAAACTCTATTAGAAATTCAGTGACAGTCCCACAACAGTTTGTTTTCTAGACAAACAGAAATTCCGACAGAAAGAACACAAGTTTTCTTCATAAAAATCACAAAATAGTGGAAGGTCTTCCCTAACATTATACATTTATCTGCCCAGCCTTGATCGCTAGGCCAACTGGCAGTTCTGCTGGGTCCACTCAATATGTACTCTCTGCAGCAGCAAAAAAAAACATCTGAAGCGTTTCCCAAAATTCATATAACATAGGACAACCATTACTGCCACAATTTAAAGAATTGCTTTTCTCCTGAAAAGACACTGCTATTAGAGAGAGAACTACGAAGAATGAATTTTTTCTAACAAACTCAAAGACAATCCTTGGTTGAAAGTATTTGTCCTCACTGAAACATTTTCATTGTAGTCTTACTTAACTTTCTTGATAAATTAATCATTAACTGTAACTTAAGTTATTTTATATATATATATATATATATATATATATATATATATATATATATATATATATGGTTTACTATTAAATAAGCGATTGCACTTTGTCGAACGGCCACTTCTTCGACGTGTTTTCGTGAACCGAAACCGCGGAAATTGTTCACTATCGAAAATCATTCAACGTTCGACATTACCGGCTGCACAACACCTTCACACCCATGCTACCATGGGTCAAAAAGGGGCGAGGTTTTGCCGTTCGCAAATTCAGAATTCGACTGCGGTGACGATCGCATTTTAGCCTTCGTGCAAGTCGAGTCGCCCATATCAGGATCGGCATTTCAATGGTAGACCTTATATATATATATATATATATATATATATATATATATATATATATATATATATATATATATATATCTTAATCTCAGGCAATTTGTACATAATGTAAACAGTTTGTGTTGTCTTTTTAGCTTTATTTGAAAATATACAGTTATATTAAATTTCCAAACTGATCCTATTTCAAATATATTCTGCAATTCAAACCTAAATTAAATCTATTTTCAGCAAAAAAAAAAAAAAAAACGTGAAAGTTTTGGTGCTCCAACTGTTTTTACGGAGCTCTGTTCAAGTTCTTGACAGTTGGAATATGTATCAGGGGCCCAATTAGGGTATATGACCCATACTGCTTAGACTACTGAAGTAGTGATCTGTATCTGAATACTGCAACCTCTCCTCCCCGGACGAGTCAAAGGAATTAATACATCAACCACAAATAATATTTAAAATTTTCAACTATTAATGTAATTAAAGGCTCCAAGTAATATGGAAACAAAAACAGTGACAAAAGGCACTCATGTTTGGTTACTCTCCACATTCTTAAAGCCAAGAGATATACCTGCATGAATTTAGCCCTGGTCCTGAGATTATCATATACCACACCCAATGTTGTCTTTCGGCTTTTCCCGGTTAGGGGTCGTCACAGCAGAACTCCGGTCCGCTAATGATTGGCAGTAGATTTTTCATGAACGCCAAGGTGCCAGCTCGATGTCCAACCTTCAACGAAGGCACGCCCATTTACGCACGTCTTTCGAACGCCCACCCAACCGCAGGGAGGACATGCAGACTCCAGACAGAAGGCACTTCCCGCACTCAATATTGCCACAAATTTTTCCATAAATACAAAGCCCCATAAAACTTGCGTCAAATAATACCACTAGACCCGATTTTCAGTTTTTTAGAGGTGTTGGATGTTAAAGCAGGACTGCTCACTACACAAAATGACATCATCATCATGTCAATTTTATGCTCCTGCAACAAAGATGCCATTTGGCATGTCCAATACAGTCTAATCGATGCATTATGCTCATTTTCCTCTACACATTTTTCCTGTAATTTACTGCCCACGGCTCTACCTATCTCAAGTATGTAAATACTCTGTTCTTACCTGGCTTATTAAAACCATTTACATTTGATATCATTACAATCATCCATTCTCAGTCAAGAATGTCACAATTTTATCACCATCTATTTTATAACCTTTACAACACAGAATCATGTCCACTTGCCTAGGTTTCATTTTTATTCAGATAAGTTTTCAAAAATTCATCTCAGCCTAAACAAATTATTAATTTACAAATCCATCTTCATACAAGTTGTAATATTTACGCAAAACAAGAAAAATATCAGGTACATACCCTGCTTTACTTAAGCCTGTACAGTTATCCAAAAAACACTTCAATCATTAGGCATCATAATATCTCTTCAGTCCCTCTACTCCCATCAATAACAGCTTACAGCATATTTGGTATTTTACCACTCTTAACAGATCAGAAAGACAGATCAGCTTTCTATTCTTTAAAAGCCACAAGAATTTCACCTCTAACTGGCCAACGATGTAGGTGCCATGCAATGTCCCTATTTCATCTCCTCATGAGGCCAGGTGAGGAAAATTCCATCCCATAGTTCATTTTGTAAGTGTACAGAGACTCCCCCACCTTTCTGTCAAGACAAACTAGTTTGCAACCTACAAAGTGAGCGCTGCTAGCTGACATCACAGATTGTATTAACACTTTTTTTTACTCTCAACAACATATCAAAAGAAAAACATAACTTTTAGTTATGTACTTACCATAACTTTAGATGTTTGGGATCCATCTCACCTACATTCAATACTGATGGGCTCGGAGCCGATCCCTCGGCTCCGACTCGGCACGCTATGCTATAGAGCGAGGCCTCTTATTGGCTGAGCTATTTCTTATCCCAGGATGCACCACCACTAATCCCCCAGATCTTGTTTGTCCGCATTCATGCACACATGCACAACTTGTTTATATAACATTGTTAGATGTTTCAAGATGAAACAACAGGATTCGGACCTTCTGATATCCTCTGATCTCCAAGGAAGGGGGAAGGAGGGTGGGTTATTGGGAATGTAGGCGAGATGGATCCCAAACATCTAAAGTTATGGTAAGTACATAACTAAAAGATGTTATGTGATCCTATCTCGCCTACATTCAATACTGATGGGACAGCGTCCCTAGCACCTAAATCCTGGGTGGCTCATTGGAAAACACTCCTGAGTACTGTGGAACCAAATGAAGCTCGTCCTCTAGATGCCACATCCAATTTGTAGTGGGAAATGAAAGTGTGCGGGGAAGACCATGTAGCCGCAGCACAAATGTCACTAATGGCAAGTTTAGAATGAAATGCTATCAAGTAGCCATAGCCCTTGTAGAATGAGCTTTGACAGAGGTGGTAAGCTCTTTATTAGAATAAGAATAAGCTTGAGTAATACAGTCCCTGATCCATTTGGCAATAGTGACCTTTGTGACGGCTTTGCCCAATTTATTGTCCATAAAGGATACAAACAACTGTTCTGTTTTCCTTGTTTGCTTGGTCCTATCTAAATAAAAATGCAACTGCCTGTGGACATCTAATGTGTGGAATATGAATTCCGCTTTGTTAGAATACTTCGGAAAGAAGACTGGAAGTTCTAATGATTGTTGTAGGCAGAAACTGGAACAAACTTTAGGGACAAAGGATGGATTTGGCCTGAGAGATACTCTGTCTTTGTGAAAAACCAAGTACGGAGGTTTTACAGACAAAGCTTGAAGCTCTGAAACCCTTCTGGCAGAAGTAATCGCCACCAGAAAGGCAGTTTTCCACGACAGAAATTTTAAATCACATGTCGCTGCCGGTTCGAAGGGGGAGGAAGTTAAGGCGCGTAACACCACATTGAGATCCCATGGAGGAGCAGGATGAGAAATCGGGGGTCTTAAAAGCACAGCACCTTTCAAGAAGGTCTTACACAATCTGTTGCTCATTAAAGGTGGGTTTATAGATTCGTGAAAATTGGAAATAGCTGCCAATTGAACCTTGATGGTAGAGACTGAAGAGCCTTGATTGAAAAGAGAAGTTAGAAATTTCAGTACTTCTGATACAGGAATAGTGATGGGATCCAGACCTCGGAGTTGAGCCCAAATAGCAAATCTTTTCCATTTGCTAGAATACAATTTCTTTGTAGCAGACTTGTGGGCCGAAGATAAAATGTGTACAACTTCTGGATCCAAGGTATGACTCCTGACTATAGTCGGAAGAGGAGGAGCCAAGCCGTCAATTTTAAGGTGTATAGGGACTGGTGGAATAGTCCCGACTGATGAACCAATAGGTCTGGGATCTGATCCAGGAACCATGGACCTTCCAGAGCATATTTCCGAAGATAGGGGAACCATACCTGACGAGGCCAGTAAGGAGCAACTAAGATCATATTGCTCCCCAAGAGAGATGCCTTTTGGATCACCCTGGGAAGGAGAGGAAAGTACAGTTTTGTACCTACCATAAATGTAGATGTCCGATAGGCATGCATCTGCAGTCCTTACAAATGGGTGTACAGGGTTGTCCTGTCGTCAGGCAGCCCTTCGGTCGGCCGGATTCCAAAGTCTGGGTCTGGCCTCGGCTGGTGTCGCACTTCACCCGACGTCATAGCTGCAGTTCTTCGGGTATAAAGGCATCAGCCGACGCCATTTTCCTCAGTGTTTCTTGCCCCAGATGCCAGGTGCCCTCTAGGAAGGCTAAATTTGGATAAATGCAAATGGTTCCAAATAGTAGAGAGCAAACAAAAAATAAGCATGTATGTACATATATACAAACAAATACACCATAATAGATACCCCCAGCCAGCTACAAGATGGGTAAATACCCTAGGAGTACCACAGAGGGGAAGGAGGGTGGGTAATCCTGACTGCAGATGCATGCCTATCGGACATCTACATTTATGGTAGGTACAAAACTGTACTATGTCCTTCAAGGATGCATCTGCAGTCCTTACAAATGGGTAGAATACCATAGCCTAACTGGGGGAGGAGGAGAAATAAGATTATGGTGTAGTTAAGATCCCTTGCAAAACAGCAGTGGCAAAACCTGCTCGGGATCTGGAGTATAAAGGTAAATTATAATGCTTGGCAAATGTATGCACGGAGCTCCAAGTAGCAGCCTCTAAAATGTCTTTGGTAGCCACTCCCCGTAGAAAAGCTGTGGTAGTGGCTGTAGCCCTTGTAGAGTGAGGCCTGATGTTTTCTGGAGTTTTCTTCCCATGGTAGGAGTAACAAAATCTAATGCAATTTCCTATCCACTTAGAGATTGTCTGTTTTGAAATTGCTTTTCCTTCCATTCCTGTTGCATAAGCTACCAGTAGCTGGTCAGTTTTTCTATTGCTCTTGGCCCTGTCCAGGTAGTAGCGTAATTGTCTATGTACATCCAAGGTATGCAAAAGTCTTTCTCCCCTGTTCTGTGGGTTGGGGAAGAATGTAGGTAGGTGGATAGCTTGATTTAAAGATACCCTGGAGACCACCTTTGGCATAAAAGTAGGATTTGTTCTCATGGACACTCTATCTTGATGGAAGATCAGGAAGGGCTGTACTGCCATTAATGCCTGTAGCTCAGATACCCTTCTTGCTGAAGTGATTGCAAGCAGGAAAGCAGTTTTCCATGATAAGTATTGTAATTCTGCTGTTGCTGCTGGTTCGAAAGGAGGGAGTGTTAACTTTTCTAGCACAAAGTTCAAGTCCCATGCTGGCAATGGTGGCTTCCTAGGTGGTTTTACATTTTTGATTCCTCTCAGAAACTGCCTGAGCAGAGGATGTGAGAAGACTGGAGGATCCAAGTTGTATTCTGCTGAAATGGCTGATGCATGAATCTTAATGGAAGAATAGGACAGGCCGTTGTGGAAGAGCTCTGCCAAGTATTCCAGGATGTTGGCTATGTTTACCAGTGACACATTTTCACCTTTTGCAGTACTCCAAATGTGATATCTTTTCCATTTTGCTGAATAATTTTTTCTTGTTGAGGGTCTGCGAGCCTCCAAGATAATGTCTTTAACCCTTTGGGATAAGTTTGGGTTATTTGGTGTTATGCAATGTTCCAGGCAGTCAGCTGCAGTGTTTTCAGGTTTGGATGCAGGGTGTTGTAGTTGTTCTGTGTTAGCAGTAAGGGAACTAGGGGTAGAGGCCATATTTGTTCCCGAGACATGCTCCTCAGTAATGGGTACCAATGTTGCCTTGGCCAGTCTGGAGCTATCAGGATGATCCTTGGACGGTCCTCTTTGATCTTCAATAGCACCTTGTGCATTAAAGGAAGTGGTGGGAATGCATATGCTGTCAGGTTTTTCCAACTGAAAGATAGGGAGTCTACTTTCCAAGCAAGTGGGTGGTACGTCCTTGTGCAGAATTTCTTCAGTTGGTGATTGCGTGGGGATGCAAATAAGTCTATTTCTGGTAGTCCCCATTCTCTTGTAATTGTTTTGAAGATGTCCGGATGCAGCATCCATTCGTGGGCATCCGTGGTAGTTCTGCTTAGTATGTCTGCCAGAATGTTTTCTTTTCCTGGCACAAAAATTGCTTGTAACAATGTTGAAGCTCAGGGCCACATTCCAGAGGTCCATTGCCATCCGGCATAGAGGGTACGAGTATGTGCCTCCCTGTTTGTTGATGTACCACATAACTGTGGTGTTGTCTGTCCTTATCAACAGTTGACCTTGTCGAAGAAATGGTCTGAATGTCTGAATTGCCAGTTTTACTGCCAGCATTTCCTTTTGATTTATGTGCAGGTGCAGCTGGTCTTGAGTCCATAAGCCTTGTATGCACTTGTCCAGCATGTGTGCCCCCCAACCGAGGTCTGAGGCGTCCGTTGTGATGGTCTGGCTTGGTTGAGTGCTGTGGAAGGGCAGTCCTTTGTTCGATTGACAGGCCTGTGCCCACCATTGGAATTCTTGCTTCAGGCATGGGATTATTGGAATTTGGGTTTCTAGGCTGTGCTTGTGCTGAGACCATAAATCCCTTGGGTACTACTGTAACTTTCTCATATGCAGTCTGGCATGTGGAACCAATATTATGCAGGATGCCATGAAACCCAAGGCTTGCAGGACTTTTCTTGCTGTTAGCTGGTTCTGCTTTGTTAATGCCAAGAAGTAGAGAGGCAGTTGCTCCTGTTTTTCTACTGTTAGGAATGCCATTTGCTTTGATGTGTCCAGCTCTGCACCCAAAAAAGGTTATCCTTTGGGATGGTATCAGCCTTGACTTTTTTATATTGACTGTGTATCCCAGAGCTTGCAGTAGATAAATGACCCTTTTCAAGTCCTCTGCTAGCTTGTTTTTGTTGTCTGCTTGCAACAGGCAGTCGTCCAAGTAAGGGTAGATTTGGATCCCCTGAAGCCTGCAATGAGCAATTACTGATGCCAGGCATTTCGTGAACGCTCTGGGCGCAGTAGATAAGCCAAAGGGCAATGCTGAGAATTGATAATGCTCTGATCCTGCAAGAAATCTGAGGTATCTTCTGCAATCTGGTCGTATGGGGACGTGCAGGTATGCCTCCTTGAGATCTAGAGTTACCAGCCAAGACTCCTTGCCCAACATGGGAAGAGGCTGCTGTAGGGTCAGCATTTTGAATTTTGGGACTATGAGGTATGTGTTTAAAGCGGACAGGTCGAGAATAGGTCTCCATTGGTTTTCTTTTCTTGGTACCAGGAAGAGCCTGGAGTAAAATCCTTGTCCTTGCTCCATAGATGGTACCTTTTCTACAGCTCTCATCCTTAGTAAGTGAGTTATTTGTTTTAGAGCTTCTGCCTTTTGATTTGGAGGTAGGTTTGGCATTCCTCTCTTCCTTGGTAGAGTATGGAAGTGAAACCTGTAACCCTGGTCTATTGTCTGTAAAATCTACTTGTCTCCTGTGATGTAATGCCAGTTCACTGAAAATAAGGCTAGTTTCCCGCCTAAGGGTGCTTGTAGTTGTTCCCTGGTAGGCGGTGCCAGAGCCAAGTCACTGTGATTGTCCTGTAGTAGTGGTGGTGGCTGTATCCGTGGCTGTACCTCGCTGGTTGTTAGCCTGCCACTGACGTCCCCTGTAGGCACCTCTGGATTGACCTCTGCCTCTTGAGCACCTATTCCTGCCTCTCTGAGCTCTGGAGGTGTCTGGAAAGGACCAATTCTTGGAGGGCCAATTCCTGCTAAACCTTGGAGGTTGTACCTGTAAGAAATCTTTGACTGTCTGGACAGATTTTGCCTTCTCTTCCATCTTCTTCAGCACCTGTTGTGCAGGAGAGCCAAACAAATTGATCTTGTCCATGGGAGCATCTAGTAGCTTTGATTTGACATGGTCTGGTAAGGCCTGCTCTTTTAACCATGCATGTCTTCTGATCACTGTGCCGGTCATGGCGGATCTAAAGGAAGCCTCCAGTGCATCATAGCCGCATTTTAAGGAATGATTACTGACCTGCTGAATGTTATGTACCATTTCCTGAACAGATTTTTTGTCTAATGGTTCATCTGAGGACAGCTGTTTAGTTAATTGGTCTAACATGAATTCTTGATACTGGATCATGTGGAATTGACAGTTCAAGGCCCTAGCTGAAAGAGTAGCAGAAGTGTAAACTTTTTTTACCCAATCTCTCTAAGGCCCTGGATTCCCTTTCAGAGGGGAGGGGGTTTTTGACAGAGGTAGCTGCTACCGCCTTAGGTCCCTGGGAGATAGTTTCGGGATCTGCAAAAGGAGCCTTATACAAATGATAATGTGTGTCCGGGACCCTGTAGTACCTATCGGGCTTAGCAGGGGCCGGAGGAAGAGAGTCAGGAGCAGTACAAGCATCATTAAATGCATCATCCACAACAGTAAGAACTGGAGAGATGGCTAAAGGCCTATGCTGTGGTAAATGCAGAAAGGTTCTAAGCCTTTTTCTGGAGTCTGAAAAATCCTGGCCCTGCCACTGAAATTGTTCCCTCATAGCATGCAAGGTTTCCCCAAAGGAAAATTCCTCAGGTGGAGAGGCAGAAGGAATGGACTCTTCAGCATCAGAGTCTTCATAAGGGGAGAAAGGGTCCTCTGGAGGGTTAGTATCATCAGAGGAGTCATCTGTAGAAACTGGCTCAGGGGGCTCTGCTCTAGGCCTCTTCTCTGGAGGTGGGTGAGAGGCCCTGTCTGGGTGAGGTTGGGATCCCCGGATCAAAGAAATGAGATCCTCTGCTAGACTAAGCATTTGTGAACTAGAGCTAGGCCTGTGAGAGGGGGTCTTAGCAGGCACAGTTTTAGTAGATTTAGCTGCTTTAGCCCTGGCAAAGGCCTTAATCGACATGGTTGCAGGTGGTCTAGCAGCTCCACGTGCAGGGGTAGAAATATCCAAGGGGATAGTATCAGATAGATCCTGGGAACTTGCAAGAGCAGGTGGACTTTCAGTAGCCGATTCCACCAGGTTGGAAGAGGCCTCGGTAGGAGGTAAGCTTTCGGCTGAAGGAAGAACCGCGTGCTCGGTTTCAGCCGAAACCGAGACACTCGTGGTTGGCTTAACCGCGGTTTCGGCCGAAACCGCGGACCGCGAGTGTCGGTCCTTTTCCTTGCGCTTTTTAGAAATTTGCGTAGTCGGAGGATCCGATGGCATAATGTAAGCAAAAGCGGAGCCGAAAAACTCCTCAGCAAATTCCGATCGACGTCTAAGCGTCCGTCGGTTAAAAGAAGCACAGGCTAGACAAGCTGCTACGTCGTGGTCTGGGCCTAAACAAGGTAAGCAGTAAGAGTGGAAATCTTTATGAAGTATTTGTTTCCCACAAGTTAAACAGTTATTCACTTTTTCTGACATCGGCTGAGGCAAGAAAGAGTCCCCAACGGGGTACTTAGCTTTTTAGAAGTCTTCGGTAGTAGTAGAAGTATTCGGTAGTAGTAATCTCTGGTTCTGACCGACCGGCATTTGCGAACAGCTTCTGCTTCGGGCGCCACGCGGCAAGAAAGACTGGGGAAAATGGCGTCGGCTGATGCCTTTATACCCGAAGAACTGCAGCTATGATGTCGGGTGAAGTGCGACACCAGCCGAGGCCAGACCCAGGCTTTGGAATCCGGCCGACCGAAGGGCTGCCTGACGACAGGACAACCCTGTACACCCATTTGTAAGGACTGCAGATGCATCCTTGAAGGACATCTGGGGGAAAGGCATAAAGCAAGCCGGTGGGCCACGGACGGGCTAGTGCGTCCATAGGGCTCTTCCCCGGAGCCGGGGTGAGGGAGAAGAACTTTTTGCACTTCGCATTCAGTGGAGTCGCAAAGAGGTCGCAACACGGAACTCCCCATTTGCTGAAAATCTGATTTGCAACTGTAATGTTCAATGACCATTCGTGTGGAGAGAGGATGGTTCTGCTCAGTCTGTCGGCTATCACATTGGACTTGCCCGGGATATGAGTAGCCACTAGAAAGCGTTTGGTCGACACTGCCCATTCCCAAACTCTCGTGGCCTCTCTGCAAAGGGGATAGGATCTGGTCCCTCCCTGTTTGTTCAGGTACCAGACCACTGACATGTTGTCGGAGTGAATGGCAATTACGCCCTGAGGGAGGTAATCGTGAAGGGCTTGAAGGGACAGAAGCACCGCCCTCATTTCTAGGATGTTGATATGAAGTAGGGTCTCTTCTGGGTGCCATTTGCCTTGGACTGACCTGCCCAGGGAATGCCCCCCCACCCCATCTGGGAGGCGTCCGTGGTCAAAGTGGCCACAGGAGGAGGTGGAACAAAGGGTCGTCCCTGATCCAGATTGGAGGGCACCAGCCACCAGCGAAGGTCCCGTTTGCAGGTTTCCGTGATCCATATGAGGTGACTGAGAGGGAGTTCCTGAAAGGACCACTGAGCTGAAAGAAGCCACTGGAGAATTCTCATGTGCAATCTTGCTAGAGGAACTAGAAGAACAGTGGCGGACATGGATCCCAATAGCTGCAGTACCATTCTGGCTGGGGCTTTGGATCTGGGAAGTAAGGCTCGAACTTGAGCCTGTATGGTTTGTATCCTGTCTGTAGGTAGATAGACCCGCATTCGGTTTGAGTCTATCTCTACTCCGATGAATCTTATGCGTTGAGATGGCAGCAACACAGACTTTGGCCAATTGAAGGTGATTCCAAGGGAATTGCCCAGTGATATCGTGGCTTGTAGGCTCCGCAATAGTAGATGCTTGGAGGTGGCAGTTAGGAGCCAGTCGTCTAGATACGGAAACACCTGGAATCCTAGACTTCTCAGATGAGCAGTCACTACCGGCAAACATTTGGTGAACACCCTGGGGGCTGTGGTGAGACCAAAGGGCAGCATGCGGAACTGAAAATGACTGCCTCCTAGGCTGAAGCGCAGATGTCTCCTGGACGCTTGATGTACCATGATATGGTAATAAGCGTCCTTGAGATCTATGGAGCACATCCAAACACCTTTCTCCAGCAATGGCAAAATGGTTTGTAGGGTGACCATTCGGAACTTGGACTTTTTGACTGAACGGTTTAGAATGCTGAGATCCAAAATGGGCCTCAAGTCCCCGGTCTTTTTTGGCACCAAAATGAATCTTGAGTAAGTCCTTAATCCGATCTGGTCTGCGGGGACCGGTTGGATGACTCCCTTTTGCAGCAGCTTTGAAACTTCTGAGGCTGCAGTTTCCCATTGACTGGGTGGCGGGTCCGGGATTTTTTTGGACTGAGGTGGAGAGTGAGAGAAAGGGATGGTGTAACCTCCGGTGATAATTCGAAGCACCCATCGGTCCTGAGTGATACCTTCCCAGGCTTTTAGGTGCCTCAAAAAACGACCCCCGACTGGCTCCGGAGCTGCACAGTCGGGCAATCCCTCAGGGACTGTGAAAGGCTGAAGAGCCACGAAAGGACTCGCGGTCTCCAGTGTTGCGAGGGCCTCTGCCGCCTCTGGGACGGCGTCTTCCAGAAGAATTTCTCCCTCCCCTGCCTCTGGAAGGGGGATCGTCCTGCTGTGAGGGGTAAGACTTCTGAGATCTACGGAACCACATTTTCCCTCCTCTTTTAGCCTTGGGTTAAGGCCGAAAGGGAGTGGAAAATCGTGCCCCTACGGCAGTCAAAGTCTTACCTTCTTGCTCACAGTGGGTCAGTGTGTCCTTTACCTTGGGTCCAAACAAGGAGGACCCATCAAAGGGGGCGTCGGCAAAGGAAGACTTAAAGGCCTCCGCAAAATGACACAGGCGGAGCCAGGCTCGTCTCCGTAGAGCAATGCCTGTACTGCGCTTACTCGCCTTCGGCCGCATAAGAAATGAGCCTCATGGACGAGTTTGAAATGGACGACAGCGTAGCCAGCTGAGAGCCAATCGTCTGGGCCAGCTCCTCAGGCAGGTTACCCAAGAGGGTATCGGAAAGTTCTTTAATCAGATCCCTCTGAAATCTGGTAAAGTGCGTGAGATATTTCAAGGACCTTAATGTAAAGGCCGCTGAACTTAGGGTGCGCTTACCGTAACGATCCATGCTCCTAGACTCCTTATTAGGAGGATGGACGGACGTCGAAGCCTCTGCTACATCTTGCTGGGTAGCAGATGCCACCACCAAAGCATCTACAGCCACACCTTTCGTCAGAAACTCTTTTTCCGGGGGTGCTGACAGGAACTTATTAGGACAAGCAGGCACCGGTTCCACAGAGTCTGGGTGTTCCCACGCCCTTCGACAGATCAAGTCCAAGAGCTCGTCGAAGGGCGGAGACACCCAGGAGGCGGAGGGCTGAGCCCCGAAGGCCTTAAGGAACACCGACTCATCAGCAGAAGGGGGTTTGGATTGCCAGCCGCCTCGTTGTTTAAGGGCTTCCAGGATGTCTGCAAAGGAGACATCATCTGAGGACGACTTAGGGGACCCCTCTGCATCATCGAGATCAGTGTCTGATGTAAGAGACTCATCAGGGGAGTCAACGTGCTTCCTCTTGCAAGATCTTTTCCTGGGGGGTTCCTCCGAAGAAGCTTCAGAGGGACCTCCAGGAGGGGGGGAAACCCCAGTGGGGGTAACCTCAGGCCCCGGGGCTCCGCTGTCTAAGGACAGGGGGACTGCCAAAGACCCAGTCTCAGTATGCAGGGAAGGAGCTGGGGAGACCGTGGAGGTAGCCAAAGATGATTTGGCTAACGCACTCCTCATAGCCCTGAAGGCGGGACCACCAGAATCCTGGGAAGGTCCCACCTCCGTGGCCACAACGGTAGACGGCACTCCCGCAGCCGACGCACCGAGAGGAAGGCTTGGGACTGAAAACATCAGTCCCGAAGCGTCCCCCCTGGGGCCGACAGAAGAAGTCCGCGTACCGAACTCCGACTCAAGAGCCGGAGTTGGAGTAAGGGTCGGGCCCGACCCTAAAACCTCCATCGGTTCCACCAGCACCGGCTCCAATGGTGCCGAGGCTGTTGGAGGAGGAACCATAGTAGCAGGGTGGACCATCGGCTCCGAAGCCGAATGGGCTGGAGCCGAAACTAACTTTTGAAACACCGGAGACTGGAAGAGTCTTAGGAGCACCCTGTCGATGTCCGAATCAGACATCTTGGGAGGATCTAGATGACACCGATCGGGTCCGAACCGATTTCTCCATCGGCTCCATAGGACTAGGGGACTGGCTCCGAATGGATTTGATTACTATCGGTTCCGAGGGAGATCTCAAAACAATTTCCCTCTGTGCCGATGAGGACTTCGGCGCCGAAGGGGAAGAGTCTGAGCCGGCAACCCTCATCAGCTCCAATATCAGTGGAGCTGATGAAGGTGACCCGCCTCTCGATGCCCCAGTCCTCGGCTCCGAAACCAGAGGGGTCGAGAATGGAGGCATCGAGGCAGACCGTTCCGCCCTCGGCTCCGAAGTCCATGGAGCCGATGGAGAAGCCTGCCTAGATTTTTTGGCAGTCGGTTCCGACAGACTGGTCGGAGCAGGCGCATTTTTCTTTTTCGTAGGAGAGGAAGAGGAAGATAAAGCCTCCTCAAAAGATGGCTTAATCAACCCTTTTAAAATTAATTTATTCTTCCTCTCCTGGAGGACTCTCGATGAAAAGGCGTGACACACGCTACAGGACTCTTGTAGGTGCTTGGCACCTAAACAATAAACGCACGAGGAGTGGTCGTCCGTTATGGACATTTTATAACCACACCTCACGCACTTTTTAAACCCAGAGGGTCTATGCTCTTTAGACATGCTGACAAACCCTAAGATTAAAAACTAAGCAAGTTTTAAAGTTTTTTTTTTTTTTTTATAAACAAAAACAATTCACTACTAGTAGCACAAACACAGAAAAAAGAGGGTCAAGACCCTCTAACTTAAGCAGGTACTTGACACAAAAATGCTAGATAGTAATAGAAATAAAATAGGGGAAGGCCCCTCTAACTTAAACGGGAAACCTTCCCTTAACGAAAAAACACAATTTCCTCAACAGATTTTCTTAAAACACACTCGTACCACAACAATAGCTGTTAAAACAGCTTTTGGGTTCAAATAAGCAAAATTCCTGACAGGAAAAGTCTGAATAAAACAGTACTTAGCCCAGCCAAGTTTGAGACCACGTCCTAGCTTGTAAGCGGCAAACGAGATCTGGGGGATTAGTGGTGGTGCATCCTGGGATAAGAAATAGCTCAGCCAATAAGAGGCCTCGCTCTATAGCATAGCGTGCCGAGTCGGAGCCGAGGGATCAGCTCCGAGCCCATCAGTATTGAATGTAGGCGAGATAGGATCACATAACATCACAATTTAGTTATAAACAGTTAATATCAATTTCTTTGTTTAACATTCTTATGTAAATTTCTTCCTGCCTTTTGCCTCAATCGAGCTGCAAATATTCCCAAATCTTCCCTCTGCAACAATATCAAACTATTTTAACTTGGTCCGCGCTGCAATCAGATTTCTTTCAACTGCCTCAACCCCCTTCTTATCAACAGTCTCATTCTGTTCCACAACCTTTTCTCCTTGGGAATCATACCCCACTGTGGCTCAAACTGCTTCCTGTTACTCTACAAATATACTACTGCCACTTGAGAAGAAAAAAATCACTCAGATATCAAGGTAAAACTTAAGCTTCCACATCCTGCATGCCCTCATATATATTTCAAACTGTGTCCTCTGCTTCCTTATATAAAATCAGTACCCAAGATGGGGGGGGGGGCACTCTTACTCTCCCCATTTTATATATCCGTCCTTGTTTCCATAACAAGTACAAGACTTGGTCAAACTTTACAATGAGCTTTCTCTATTTTAAACAGCACTGCATATATCCCAGTCCAACCTGCTAAATTTATCCTGTACATAAGGAAAGAATAGTTGGTGTAAAAATCTTACCATAACCATAGATGTCCTTCTCTTCCATGTTGCAATATTCTAGTTGCGGGATTTCCTGCCCTCAGGAGACTCATATGTCCGCTCCTATACAAAAGCTTCAGCTTGGCTGTTGCAGCATGCATGAGATGTCAGACGTAAGGCCATAAACCAGGGGCCTTAAATGTGACTTCTGCACACACAATCCTCGGAACTTGAAAGCCAGGAGGTAGAGAAGAAGGCCCAGCAGGAGGAATGCCAGTGGGGACAGGTGTGTGACCTTGGTGTCCTTCAGTAGCTTAGGTAGATCCAGGTCTTAGCTGGGACTAAAGGAGAAAGTATAGGGGGTATCGGTGGGTGGGAAGGAATACTGCAACATGGAAGAGAAGGACAGCTATGGATTTTACACAACTACTCTATGCCCTTCTACTCCTATGTTGCAGTATTCTAGTTGTGGGAGAGTACCACAGCTTAGATGCATGAGAGGGAGGTGGATGCTGAAGAGGATTCTATGCAGCCCTGTTGGATGGCCCTGGTGAATCCTGCCCTTGCTCTGGAAACTTGGTCCAGTTTGTAATGTTTGGTGAAAGTGTGGATAGTGGACCATGTGGCTGCTTCCATGATGGATGCAGTGTCCAGACCTTTTATGAAGGCCTTGGAGGTAGCCAGAGTCCTAGTGGAATGGGCCTTTACTCCCACTGGGTTTTTTTTCCATGGTGAGAGCAACAGAGAATTGTTTTTTCCTGATCCAGCAAGTGATGGTTTGTTTGAAGACTGCCTTGCCCAGGGCTCTGGGCTGAAATGAGACTTTCCTAATGGTTTTGCCCAGGTAGAATCTAAGTTGCCTGTGCATATCCAAGGAATGCATTATCCTCTCCCCTTCATTAGTGGGGGAGGGAAAGTAAGTGGGTAAATGGATAGATTGGTTTAGAGACAAGTCATTGACCACCTTGGGCATAAAGGAGGGATTAATTTGCAGGGTGACTGTCTTTGTGGAAGGTGGTGTAGGGAGGGAAGGCCATTAAGGCCTGCAACTGAGACCCTTCTGGCTGAAGTGACAGCCACCAGCAGGACGGTTTTCCATGTACATATCTGTAGGAAAGAAGACCCAGCCGGTTCAAAAGGATGTTGGGTTAGTTTTTCCAGGATGTAGTTGAGGTCCCAGGGCAGAGGGATAGGTTTCTTTAGTGGCCTCATGTGTAAGACCCCTTTAAGGAAGAGCTTTACGTTGAGCCTGGCTAGCAAGGGGGGATCCAGGGGCAAACAGGCTGATATAGCCAAAAGGTGCACTTTCACTGAAGAGTATGAAAGCCCGCTTTTAATCAATTGACGTACATAAGTGAGAACAAGGGGGGCATCTGCCGTACAAGGCTCCCTTGCCTCCCTCAGGACTGAAAGCACAACCTCTGAGTAGTGGTGTCTGAAGGGGATCAAAAGTTCATCACCCACAGAGTCAGGGATAACATCTGAAAATGTGGATGAAGGAGAGTTCCTTTGTCTTGTGCCAGTAGGTCCACCTTGTAGGGTAACTTGCAGTGATTGCCCTTGGCTAGATTGAGAAGTAGGGGGAACCAGTGCTGCCTTGGCCAGTAGGGTGTCACTAACAAGATTTTTGGTTTGTCCTTCTGTACTTTCAGGAGGACTTTCTGAATCATTTTGAAGGGGGGGGAGAGGCATAAAGAAACTTCCCCTCCCAAGAGATGTTGAAAGCGTCCACTCTCTATGCAGAAAGTCTGCAGCTGCCTGTTCTGTGGGGAGGCAAACAGGTCTATTTGTGGAGTGCCCCACCAGTGGACTATGTCTAGGAAGACCCCCCCTGTCCAGCATTCATTCGTGCTGTGGAGAGGAAGTCCTGCTTAGGAGGTCTGCTTGCTTGCCTGTCCCGCGAGGGGATGTAGGTCGCATGCAGGACCAGGTTGTGACAAGAGACTAGGTCCCATATCAGCAGGGTCAGCCTGCAAAGCTGGTAGGCCTTTATTACTCCCGGTTTGTTGAGGTACCACATAACCGTGGTGTTACTGGTCACTATCTGGAGCACCAAGGGGACCAGAAGGGGAATAAACATCTTTAAAGCTAGGAAGACTATAATTTCCCTGACATTGATGTGCTTGCTCTGTAGAGAAGGGTGCCACATTTCCTGGATCCTGTAGGATGCCAGAGTTACACCTCAACCTGAACCTGAAGCATCTGTATGCATTGTTTGGGTTGGGGTGGGTGGTTGCAGTGGAAGTCCCTGGCTTAGATGGACTTGCTGGATCCACCAACTGATTTCTTTCTTTACACAGGGAAGGAGGGGAATATCCTGTTCTAAGTGATGTAGGTGTTGGGACCAAATGTTTTTGGAGGTACCACTGTAGCTGGCGCATATGCATTCTGGCCAGTGGTAGCATGGGGATGGTTGCTGCCATTAAGCTCAGTAGACGGAGGAATTGCCTTGCCGTCACCGTCTGGGAGTGGAGGGTTTCCTGGAAGTGGGAAGTCAGGGATAGAACCTTGTCCTGTGGGAGAAACGCCTTAATTTTGTCCGTTCTGATTCTGTAGCCTAGGAAAACCATGTCCTGGCCTGGGTTCAAGGAGGACTTTGGGAGGTTGATGGTAAACCCTAGATTTTGCAGAACGGACATAGTGAAGTGCAGATGCCTTGAGAGGGTATCTTTGGACTCTGCTAGTATTAGGATGTTGTCCAGACATGGGTAAATCTGGATTCCCTGAGTTCTGCAGAAGGCAATGCCTGGGGCTAGGCACTTTGTAAAGACTCAAAGGGCAGTAGATAAACCAAAGGGCAAGGCAGTAAATTGGAAATGAGAGGAAGGTCCAGATAAACATAGAAATGGTCTGTGGGATGTCCTGATGGGAATGTGAAGGTAGGCTTCTTTTAGGTCCAGGGTGGCCATGAAGGCCTTTGCTGGAATAAGAGGCAGCAGAGTGAGTAGTGACAGCATTTTGAAGGAGGGTACCTGAAGGTGTAGATTTAGAAAGGAGAAATGTAAAATGGGTCTCCAGGGGCCATCTTTTTTGGGGACCAGTAAGAGACTAGAGTAGAATCAGTTTCCTTCCTGTCTTGAGGGGACAGGTTCTATGCTGCCTAAATTTAGTAGTTCAGACAAAACTTGTGATAGGAGATGAATCTGATTTTTTTGGGGAAAAGGAATACTTTTCCTGGGTGTTTTTTCTTTCCAGGATAGGAAGTACCCTTTTTGGATAATGGATAGGATCCATTGGTCTGTACTGATGGATTGCCAGAGGGGGAGACAGTGCGGAAGACATGCAGAGAGTGGTAGGGGGGGCCTGACAGTCACGCATTATTGGGACCTCCTGTATCCTGAAAGGGTTGTCTGGCTTGAGGAGGTGGAGCATTAGGTCTGGACGAAGAAGGTCTTCTTGCCCCTTTTCTGCTGAGGAGGGTTACGACTTACAAAGGTAGTTTTAGCAGGTTAGTTCCTGTAATACTTGGGAATGGGGGACAACAGCAGGTGCTTGATGTCCTGTAATTCTTTACTTTTTTCCTGCAGATTCTTGAAGAGATCTGCAGATCGTGTGCCAAAGATGAAGTTGTGAAGGGGGGTGTCAGGATTTTGGACTTGAAGTCTTCAGGTAGATTCTGAAGTCTCAGGCAGGAGCATCTCCTGAGGATAGAAGCAGATGCTGCAGAACAGGCAGATGCTTCTGCAGCATCATAGCTGGATCTGATTAAGTGCCTGGCTACTTGCTGAGCCAAGGACAGTTTGGAGGCAATGTCAGCCTTAATGGGACTGTCAGGCATAGAAGCCAGCATGGATGAGGCTTGAGACATTAAGTCTAGAGCATAGTTAGTCATGTGGGTCTGACAATTTGTGAGTCCGACAATTTATGGCTCTGAATGCCAAAGTGGAGCATGTGTATATCCTTCTTTCTCATCCTATCCATATATTTGCTATCTTTATCAGGAGGTAGGAGGGAGGTGGAATGCAGCACTCTAGACTGTTTATCAAGAGTAGTGGCAATAACAGCTGGGTCCGCCAAGGGAGGTTTAACTAGGAGTTTTTCTCCTCTGGCACTTTATAGAAGCGATCAGGGTGCTTGGGGGCCGGAGGCTGGGAGTCTGGGGCCTTACAAGTTGAATTAAAGGCATCCAAGGAAGCAGGAAGAATGGGAGGGACAGCTGAAGGGGAGGGTGACTCCACCTGAAGCAGCTCAAAGTACCTCTTCTGGGAGTCAGCCATTTGGGAAGTATCCCATTTGAAGCAATTTTTTATCTTGGTGATGGTCTCACCAAAGGTAATATCCTCAGGGGAAGAATCCCCTTCCACAGATTCTTCATCAGGAGAATAATACTCCTGGGGAGAAGCAATCTGAGAAGTATATGAAACAGAGTCCTATGAGGAAGAAAAGGAAAAATCATGCTCTTCCTCCCTAACTTGAGAGGTCATGGGTGGGATGGAAGAGGCAGAAGCAGGCCTAGGGCTCAATAAAGGCAGAGTAGTGGGGCTGAGGCTGAAGGCCTGCATGAGAGAGGAAGTGAAAGCCTGCCAACCTGGCATGGAAAAGAGGAGGTATGCTTGTTTTTTTGTTTCTTTTTGGCCAAGGTGGAGGTAGGAACCTGCTTGGCATCAGATTCTGAAGACAAGCTTTCCGAAGTGTGGATCCCGGTCGGAGGTATAAAGTACAGATGTGAGAGTGTTCAATCTCGCCGTTTGTTCTTACACACGGGTTCAGAGCCGATCCTCAGCTCCGAGTCGGCCGCATCGCAAAGCTCTGCATCTCAGAGAAGCTCGAGACCAGACTATATCCCAGAATCCTCCCTGCCATTACCCAGATCTAGTTTGCCGCTGCAACAGATAGGATCGAGGAGAGCTCGGACCAGAGAAGAATTTGCTAACTTTTTGCTATACTTCAGATAAGCTACTTTCCTTTCTTGTAAAAAAGTTTCTAAAGTTAGTTATAGTATAGGAAGTGTGTGTTATTAATATAATCTTGTACAATATTATTCTTAAAGGCTCCTTTTGTGGCCTACCCTTTTTTCTCTTGGTGTGGTTTCTTGAGTGTTTTTTCTAACACCTTATATAGATATTCACTTTATATATATACACATACATATATATATATATATATATATATATATATATATATACATACACATATATAGAAGTTAGTTAGTCATTGGTAGTTTTTTTTTTGTCAAATTATACCTAATAGAGTGTCATTTACTTCTACCAGTCATGTCGGAGAAAGCCAAATCCGGCTTTAAAAGATGTCAGTGTGGGCAGAAAATGTCTATCACTGACCACCACGCTTCCTGCGTTTACTGTCTTGGCCCTCTCCACCTGCAAGAGGATTGTTCTATATGTCATTCCTTTAGCGGGAGAGTCATGACAGATAGACGCAGGAAGCTTATAGATAGAGAGTTGCTTAAGCTTGCCTTTCAGGAGGCTTTAGACAAATCGGACCAGGCTTCTAAGTCCTCGAAGGGGTCGAAGATGTCGGAGCCCATGTCATCGGCTCCGAGTTCATCTTCAAAGGTTCGTTCGCCGGTTCCACAGACCTCGGGGCTGAGCTTCGAACGTTTATCTTTCACTGAGCCCCAGGTCTTGGAACCAGTGTCGGAGCTGCCGCCACCGTCCATTCTTCGGTCGGTGCCATCTTCGGCTCCTTCGACCCATTCTTCCAGACCATTATTTGAGACAGATGTGGATCGTGTCGTGCAGAAACTCATGGAAAACACGGCCCTTTCCAAGTTGATTGCAGTTTCCTCCCAATTGGTGTCGAAACTAGAAGGCCTCCCCATGTCTCCAACAGGTCCTCCTTCGAGACCCATCCAGTTTTCGGAGCCGGGAGAGGATGAACCGATGATAGTGGAGCCCTCGGTGCCGAAACCGTCCATTGCACGATCGACACCATTGACTTCGAATCCTTCAGAACCTGTAAGTGAGTTGCGGAGCCGATGGTCTCTCCTCGGTTCCGGGACCGAGAGTTGTACCGACCTTTCGGTGCCGACTCTCCCTCTCGGGGCCTTGGCGCAGATTGGCTTGGCTCCGTCCTCGGGGCCCATGGCCCCCGTGTCTGGGATGCTTCCGTGTTCTTCGGAACTGGGGGAGTCCTCGGCCCGGGGTTCAGGGGCTTTTGACCTTATGAGGAAGGTATTGTCTGCACAGACAACCACTTCATCGGAGGCGTCTTCTCCTTCCCCTAAAGGGCCGCTTTCTGTTTCTGCCCCCATGACCCATCCAAAGCGTAGAGCCCCATTGCCTCAGCCACCCCCAGAGGGTTCCCCTGTTCCTTGGAGGTCTCACCGGAAGCCCCCTCTGATGAGGTCCCGAGGAAAAGATTGTGCAAGAGGAGGCACATAGATTCCTCGCAGGAATCACTAACGTCTGACACCGACTTGGATGAGGCAGAGGGGTCCCCAATATCCCCCTCTGAGGATGTGTCATTTGCGGACATCCTGGAGATCTTAAAACAGAGGGGTGATTGGCAGTCCCCAGCCCCCACTGAGGACGAGTCGTGCTGCTGAAGGCTTTTGGGGCTCAACCTTCTACCTCCTGGGTGACTCCGCCCTTCGATGAATTAATGGAATTAATTGCTCGAAGGGCGTGGGAGACACCGGACACAGTGGAACCAGTCCCTCGAAAACCAAACAAATTTATCACCGCCCCCCAGGACAAGACTTATCTCACCAAGGGAGTTCCGGTCTATGCTATGGTGGTGGCGGCAGCCACGAAAAAGGAGATGTCTGAGTCTTCCTCATCTGTTCATCCTTCTAATAAGGATTCTAGGACTAGGACAGATACGGGAAGCGTGTTTTTAGTTCAGCGACTTTTTCCATGCGTTCGCTAAACTATTTGACACATTTCATACGTCTGCAGAGGGATCTCATCAAGGAGCTGAGAGATACCCTCCAGGGTAACACAGATGCTGCTGTTTCATATAAGGTAACAGCACAACTTAACACCCTTACCTCCATAGTAAACTCATCCATGAGGCTCATCTCGTATGTGGCCGAAGGATCGAGTAGAGCTGCAGCTTCAGCGATTGCTCTACGAAGACTATCCTGGATGCGGCTGTGCTCCTTTGCGGAAGCCTTCAAGTCTTCCTTTGCCAATGCCCTCTTTGATGGTGCCACTTCGGGCCCAAGGTGATGGAGACTCTGACTCGATGTGAGCAAGAGGGTAAGACCTTGTCTGCTGTCGGGGTCCGTTTTTCCGCTCCAACTAGACCATACCCCAAAGGGCAATGAGGCGGAAAAATGTGGTTCCGTAAGACTCAGGGATCTTTCCAAGCCACACAGAGTGATGCCCCCTCCAGAGGCAGGGGGGGGGGGAGTAGAAATGGAAGACGCCGCCACGGCGGCAGAGGGGGTCCGCATAACCAAGGCGACAGGGATACCGTCCCTGGGAAGCCTTTCCAGAACTCCTGAACGGAGGCCCGGCTGTCCTACTCTGGAGGCAGTCGGGGGTCGCTTGGCTTTATACCCACAGGCCTGGCTAAATATTACCTCAGATTCCTGGGTAAAAAGCATTGTAACCAGAGGATACAAAATCCCCTTCATATCAACTCCACCCCCAACACAGAAGGTTTCCAGATGTGCCACCCCATCTGTGAGGCCCAGCAGCAATAGAAATTTCAAAGCTGCTCAAATAAAGAGTCATCCAACTAGTCCCGGCAGACCAAAGAGGATCCGGAACTTACTCAAGGTTCTTTTTAGTTCCAAAAAAGACAGGGGACTGGAGACCGATTTTAGATCTCAGCAATCTCAACACCTTCGTGAAGAAGGAAAAGTTCCGGATGGTCACGCTTCAATCGATCCTTCCATTTTTACAGAAGGACGATTGGATGTGCTCGATAGATCTCAAAGACGCGTACTACCACATCAAAATGGCCAGACCGTCCAGAGATCACCTGCGCTCGCTGGGAGCCAGTCACTTTCAGTTTCGAGCTCTGCCCTTTGGACTCACCTCAGCCCCCAGGGTATTCACCAAATGCATGGCAGTGGTTGCGTCTCACTTGAGACGACAAGGATTCCAGGTGTTTCCCTATCTGGACGACTGGCTCCTCACCGCCACCACCGAGCGTCGCCTCATACAAGCCAGAGACTACACAGTCGACCTTTGTTCCCACCTAGGGATTTCGATAAACTTCAAAAAATCTGCCTTATCGCCCTCACAGCATATTTCATTCATCGGAGCAGACCTAGATACACGTTTAACACTGGTAAAGCTCCCTCCAATAAGGGCGTCATCCCTCAAACAGGTTCTTCTTCTACTACAGAGCAGGAAAGCCCCAGCCAAACTGGTGTTGAAGGTTTTGGGACTAATGGCAGCGTCCCTGATCGCAGTTCCTATGGGAAGATTACACATGAGGCTCCTCCAATGGCTGCTTTTCACGCAGTGGTCGTTCCAGTAGTTACCCCTAGCGCATGAGATTCTGATAACAGACTCTTGCAAACGAGACCTCTCATGGTGGGTGTACAGTGAGGATCTCACTATGGGTCGTCCGTTTGTTCTACCCAATCCGACGGCCACAATAACCACGGACGCTTCTCTGATAGGGTGGGGGGGGGTCTATTTCAGGGAAGAACAGTCCAAGGGGAATGGTCCAACATGGAGTACAGCCTGCACATAAATGTTCTGGAGCTGAGGGCGGTGTTCCTGGCATTGCAACACTTCCAAGCCCTCTTACCTCTAGGAAAGTACAGTTTTGTACCAACCATAAATGTAGATGTCTGAGAGGAATGCATCTGCAGTCTTAACAAATGGGTTGTCCTGTCGTCAGGCAGCCCTTCGGTCGGCCGGATTCCAAAGTCTGGGTCTGGCTTCAGCTGGTGTTGCACTCCACCCGACGTCATTGCGGCAGTTTTTCGGGTATAAAGGCATCAGCCGACGCCATTTTCCTCAGTGTTTCTTGCCCCAGATGCCAGGTGCCCTCTTGGATGGCTAAATTTGGATAAATGCCAAAGTTTCCAAATGGTAGAGAGCAAACACACAAAATAAACATGTATGTACATATATACAAACAAATACACCATAATAGATCCCCCCAAGCTAGCTGAAGATTGGTAAGTACCCTAGGAGTACCTCAGAGGGGAAGGAGGGTGGGTAATCCTGACTGCAGATGCATTCCTCTCGGACATCTACATTTATGGTAGGTACAAAACTGTACTATGTCCTTCAAGGATGCATCTGCAGTCTTAACAAATGGGTAGAATATCATAGCTAAACTAGGGGAGGAGGAAATGAGAATAGATTATGGTGTAGTTAGGATCCCTTGCAAAACAGCAGTGGCAAAACCAGCACGGGATCTAGAGTATAGAGGTAGGTTGTAATGCTTGGCAAATGTATGCACGGAGGTCCAAGTAGCAGCCTCTATAATGTCCTTGGTAGCCACTCCTCGTAAGAAAGCTGTGGTAGTGGCTGTAGCCCTTGTGGAGTGAGGCCTGATATTCTCTGGAGTTTTCTTTCCATGGTAGGAGTAACAAAATCTAATGCAATTTCCTATCCATTTGGAGATTGTCTGTTTAGAAATTGGATTTCCTTCTTTTCCTGTTGCATATGCTACCAGAAGCTGGTCAGTTTTTCTATTGTTTTTTGTCCTGTCCAGGTAGTAGCGTAATTGTCTGTGTACATCCAAGGTATGTAAGAGTTTTTCTCCCCTGTTCTGTGGATTGGGGAAGAATGTAGGAAGGTGGATAGCCTGATTTAAAGAGACTCTGGATACCACCTTAGGCATAAATGTAGGATTTGTTCTCATGGACACTCTATCTTGATGGAAGATCAGGAAGGGTTGTACTGCCATTAATGCCTGTAGTTCAGAGACCCTTCTTGCTGAAGTTATTGCCAGCAGGAAAGCAGTCTTCCAGGATAAGTATTGCAATTCTGCTGTAGCTGCTGGTTCGAAAGGAGGTAGAGTCAGTTTTTCCAGCACAAAGTTCAAGTCCCATGCTGGCAAGGGAGGTTTCCTGGGAGGTTTTACATTTTTAATTCCCCTCAGAAACTGTCTGAGCAGAGGATGTGAGAAAACAGGAGGATCCAAGCTGTATTCTGCTGAAATAGCTGATGCATGTATTTTGATGGAGGAATAGGGCAGGCCTGCATGGAAGAGCTCCGCCAAATACTCCAGGATGTTGGCTATGTTCACCAGTGTCACATCTTGCCCCTTTGCAGTACTCCAGATGAGATATCTTTTCCATTTTGCTGCATAATTCTTTCTTGTTGAAGGTCTATGAGCCTCCAGGATGATGTCTTTAACCCTTTGGGATAAATTTGGGTTAACTGCTGTTATGTAATGTTCCAGGCAGTCAGCTGCAGAGTTTTTAGGTTTGGATGCAGAATGTTGTAGTTGTTCTGTGTCAGCAGTAATGGGATCAGGGGCAGTGTCCATATTTGTTCCCGGGACATGCTCCTCAGCAGTGGATACCAATGTTGCCTTGGCCAATTTGGGGCTATCAGAATGATCCTCGGATGTTCCTCTTTGATCTTGAGAAGCACCTTGTGCATCAAAGGAGGTGGTGGGAATGCGTATGCTGTCAGGCTTTTCCAACTGAAGGATAGGGAGTCCACCTTCCAAGCCAGTAGGTGGTAAGTCCTTGTGCAGAATTTCTTCAACTGGTGATTGAGTGGGGATGCAAACAAATCTATTTGTGGTAATCCCCATTCGCTTGTGATGGTTTTGAAGATGTCCAGATGCAGCATCCATTTGTGGGCATCTGTTGTAGTTCTGCTTAATATGTCTGCTAGAATGTTTTCCTTCCCTGGTACATAAATTGCCTGTAACTGAATGTTGTAGCTCAGAGCCACATCCCATAGGTCCAGTGCCAGCCGGCATAGAGGGTATGAGTGTGTGCCTCCCTGTTTGTTGATGTACCACAAAACTGTGGTGTTGTCTGTCCTTATCATCAACTGGCCTTCTTGGAGAAGAGGTCTGAATGCCTGGATTGCCAATTTTACTGCCATCATTTCTTTTAGATTTATGTGTAGATGCAGCTGGTCTTGAGTCCATAGGCCTTGAATGCACTTGTCCATCATGTGTGCCCCCCAACCGAGGTCTGAGGCATCTGTCGTGATGGTTTGTCTTGGTTGACTTTTGCAGAAGGGCAGTCCTGTGTTTGCTTGACAGGCCTGAGCCCACCATAAGAACTCTTGCTTCAGGCATGGGATCATTGGAATTTTGGTTTCTAGGCTGTGCTTGTGCTGAGACCACAAATTCTTCAGGTACCACTGTAGCTTTCTCATATGAAGCCTGGCATGAGGGACCAGTATTATGCAGGATGCCATGAAGCCCAGAGCTTGTAGCACTTTTCTTGCAGTTAGATGGCTCTGCTTTGTTAATGTCAAGAAGTAGAGAGGAAGTTGCTCTTTCTTTTCTGCAGTTAGAAATGCCATTTGTTTTGATGTGTCCAGTTCTGCACCCAGAAAGGTTATTCTTTGGGATGGAATCAGTCTTGACTTTTTTGTATTGACTGTATATCCCAGGGCTTGCAGCAGGTAGATGACTCTTTGTAAGTCTTCTGTTAGTTTGTTTTTGTTGTCCGCTTGTATCAGGCAGTCGTCCAGGTAGGGATAGATTTGAATTCCCTGAAGTCTGCAGTGAGCGATTACTGATGCCAGGCATTTCGTGAACACTCTGGGCAGTAGATAAGCCAAAGGGCAATGCTGAGAATTGATAATGCTCTGATCCTGCAAGAAATCTGAGGTATCTTCTGCAAATTGGTCTTATGGGGACGTGCAGGTATGCCTCCTTGAGATCTAGAGTTACCAGCCAAGACTCCTTGCCCAGCATGGGAAGAAGCTGCTGTAGAGTCAGCATTTTGAATTTTGGAACAATGAGGAATGTGTTTAAAGCGGACAGGTCTAGAATAGGCCTCCATTTGTTTTCTTTTCTTGGTACCAGAAAGAGCCTGGAGTAAAATCCCTTCCCTTGCTCCATAAATGGTACCTTTTCCACAGCTCGCATTCTTAATAATTGAGATATTTGTTTTAGAGCTTCTGTCCTTTGTGAAGGTGGTAGGTTTGGCATTCCTCTCTTTCTTGGTAGTGTATGGAAATGGAACCTGTAACCTTTGTCTATAGTCTGCAAAATCCATTTTTCTCTTGTAATGCAGTGCCAGTTTCTTGAAAATAATGTCAGTTTTCCGCCTAAGGGTGCTTCTAGCTGTTCCCTGGTAGGCGGTGCCACCTAAACCTTGGAGGTTGAACTTGTAAGAAATCTTTTACTGTTTGCACAGATTTTGCTTTCTCTTCCATCTTTTTTAGTACCTGCTGTGCGGGGGCACCAAATAAATTGACCTTGTCCATAGGTGCATCCAAAAGCTTAGATTTGACATGGTCTGGTAATGCCTGTTCTTTCAACCATGCATGCCTCCTGATAACTGTGCCAGTCATGGCTGATCTAAAGGAAGCCTCCAGTGCATCATAGCCACATTTCAAAGAATGGTTACTAACCTGCTGAATGTTATGTAACATTTCTTGAACATACTTTTTATCTAAAGATTCTTCAGAGGACAGCTTTTTAGTCAACTGGTCAAGCATAAACTCTTGGTATTGAATCATATGGAATTGGCAGTTCAATGCTCTAGCTGACAAAGTAGCAGAGGTGTAAACTTTTTTACCCCATCTCTAAGGACCTGGATTCCCTTTCAGAGGGGAGGGGTTTTAGAAGAAGTAGCTGCTACAGCTTTAGGGCCCTGGGAGATAGTCTCTGGATCTGCAAAAGGGCCTTATATAGGTGGTGATGAGTGTCCGGGACCCTGTAGTACCTATCGGGCTTAGCAGGAGCCGGAGGTAAAGTATCAGGAGCAGTGCAAGCATCATTAAATGCATCATCAACAACAGAAAAAACTGGAGGTATAGCTAAAGGCCTATGCTGTGGCAAGTGTAGAAAGGTCCTAAGCCTTTTTCTAGAGTCTGAGAAATCTTGGCCCTGCCACTGAAATTGTTCCCTCATAGCATGCAAGGTTTCCCCAAAGGAAAATTCCTCAGGAGGAGAGGCTGAAGGGATGGATTCCTCAGCATCAGAGTCTTCGAAAGGAGAATAAGCAGCCTCAGGGAGATCTGTATGATCTGAGTCATCAGAAGAATCATCCGTGGCTACTGGCTCGGGGGGCTCTGCTCTAGGCCTCTTTTCTGGAGGAGGGAGAGAGACCCTGTCTGGATGAGGCTGGGCTCCACGAATTAAAGAGATGAGATCCTCAGCCAAAGAAAGCATATGGGAGCTGGTGCTGGGCCTGTGAGAGGGGGGCTTGGCAGGCACAGATTTTGATGCTTTGGCTGCTTTAGCCCTGGCAAAGGCCTTAATAGACATAGCTGGAGGAGGCCTAGCAGCTCCACGTGCAGGAGAAGAAATATCTAGGGGAATGGTGTCTGATAAATCCTGTGAAATCACAACAGAAGGTTGGATTTCAGAAGCCGTTTCTACCAGGATAGAAGAGGCCTCGGTAGAAGGCAAGTTATCGGTTGAAGAGAGAACCGCTTGCTCGGTTTCGGCCGAAACCAAGACACTCGTGGTTTGCTTAACCGCGGTTTCGGCCGAAACCGCGGACCGCGAGTGTCGGTCCTTTTCTTTGCGTTTTTTGGTTATTTGCGTAGTCGGAGGATCCGACGGCATAATGTAGGCAAAATCGGAGCCGAAAATCTGCTCAGCAAAGTCCGAACGGCGTCTAAGCGTCCGTCGGTTAAAAGAAGCACAGGCTAGGCAAGCTGCTACATCGTGGTCCGGGCCTAAACAATGTATGCAGTAGGAGTGGAAATCTTTATGAGGTATTTGTTTCCCACAAGATAAACAGTTATTAACTTTCTCTGACATCGGCTGAGGCAAGAAAGAGTCCCCAACGGGGTACTTAGCTTTATAGAAGTCTTCGAAGTAGTATTCGGTAGTTGTAATCTCTGGATCTGACCGACCGGCACTTGCGAACAGCTTCTGCTTCGGGCGCCACGCGGCAAGAAAGACTGAGGAAAATGGCATCGGCTGATGCCTTTATAACCGAAAAACTGCCGCAATGACGTCGGGTGGAGTGCGACACCAGCCGAAGCCAGACCCAGACTTTGGAATCCGGCCGACCGAAGGGCTGCCTGACGACAGGACAACCCATTTGTTAAGACTGCAGATGCATCCTTGAAGGACATCAGTGGCAGTTCAGACGGACAACATGTCTGTGGTCTGGTACATAAACAAGCAAGGGGGAACCAGGTCTTACCCGTTATGCAGAGGCCATGAGAATTTGGCAATGGGCAGAGTCCACGGGTCGCTTTCTGATAGCAACGCACATCCCGGGGTCATCCAACGTCATTGCGGACAGGTTGAGCAGAGCCATCCTGTTACCTCACGTGTGGTCCCTCAATCCACAGGTTGCGGAAAAGATCTTCCGCAGATGGGGCCAGCCTTGCTGCGATCCATTTGCTTCCCCGTTGAATGCAAAATGCAGAAGCTATTTGCCCTTCTACCCCCTCCAGGGGATTTCCCCAGGGACGCACTGATAGACGATTGGCCCCCGGGTCTCCTATATGCATTCCCACCTACCCCCTTGATTCCCAGATTTCTACAGAAAGCCAGGAACCTGGAAAGGACAATAATACTCATAGCCCCATTCTGGCTTCAGCAGATATGGTTCCCCTTTCTTCGAGTCCATCAAACAGAGGAACCGTGGATTCTGGACCCAGTACCAGATCTACTGACCCAGTACCAGATCTACTGACCCATTCATCGGGAGTTCCTCACCCATCTCTTCAATCCCTCAAACTAGCAGCCTGGCTGCTCCGCTTCCCTGCCTAGCCAGGTCTGATCTACTTTCTCCGGCAGTTCAACACATTCTGGTTGCCTCTCATAAAGCTTCCACTACAAAACTCTACAGGAGTACATGGAAACGCTTTGTATACTGTGCGTCTAGCCAACACTTGGACCCCTGGTAGCTCCTTTACATAAAGTACTGGAATTTTTATCTACCCACTTTCACGAAGGAGCCTCTACTTCCACACTAAGAGTACAGTTGGCGGCCATATCGAACTTCCATATTGGTGAGGACGGTTCTCCCATTATGTCTCACAGACTTTGTAAGGCTTTTATGAAAGGAACCTTCCATCTTCGGCCGCCCGTCAGGAAGCCTTTCTTTCCATGGAGTTTAAATTTGTTATTGTCACAACTCATGTTGCCACCCTTCGAACCTGCTTCGTCCTGCCTCCTAAAGTTCTTATCGAGGAAGACACTTTTTCTCGTAGCTGTTACTTCAGCTTGAAGAGTATCAGAGCTGCAAGCATTATCGTTCAGACCACCTTACTTGATTTTCCACCCAGATAGAGTCTCTTTGCGTACAAATCAATCTTTCCTTCCAAAGGTATGTTCCACCAAAAATATTAACTAATCCATAGAACTCCCTACTTTCTTTAAGAACCATACTAACAAGATGGAGTATATGCTGCACAAGTTGGATGTTCACAGGCAGTTAAGATTTTATATGGATAGGACTAAAAGTTACAGGAAGACAGATCAGCTCTTTGTCGCGTTTGCAGACAATAAAAAGGGCATGGCAATTACAAAACATACATTATCTAAATGGCTTGCTGATTGTATAGCTTTTGTATACTCTAAGTCGAATCAGTCCTTACCTACCAAACCTAAGGCCCATTCTACCAGATCTGTTTCCACTTCCTTGGCTCATGCAGCTCGTTTGCCTTTGGACATGATTTGTGCAGCAGCCACATGGTCTAAGCCACATACTTTCACCACTCATTATAGAGTTGACAAAGCCTCCAAAGACAGGACATCTTTTGGTTCCACTGTGTTTAGGAATGTTCTTCCATGAGTCACTCGGGGTGACGGAGCTAGGGACGCTACCCGTGTGTAAGAACAAATGGCGAGATTGAACACTCTCACATAAAGAAGTTATGTCCATACCATAACGTTCCATGTGGAGTGTTCATCTCGCCTTTGTTCTTACATTCCCTCCCTTCCCTCCCTCACGTGTTTTGGAAGAACGGGTAGGACTAGACTCTGATTGAAATGTCTTAACCCCTTCCGGGGTATATTGTTCTGTGTCTCATGGGGTATATGCTACTACCCTTACCTAATTTGCTATGGTGAGAGAGTGTCTCTGGATGTCTGAGAGAGTTTGTAGTTCTTGCACTTGAGGTATTGGTTTATCGGTCTGGTTTGTTTGCAAACTAGATCTGAGTAATGGCAGGGAGGATTGTGGGATATAGTCTGGTCTCGAGCTTCTCTGAGATGCAGAGCTTTGCGATGCGGCCGACTCGGAGCAGAGGATCGGCTCCGAACCCGTGTGTAAGAACAAAGGCGAGATGAACACTCCACATGGAACGTTATGGTAAGGACATAACTTCTTTTTTTGTACCTACCATAAATGTAGATGTTCGAGTGTACACCCTGCTGCAGTCATCACACTTAGGTTATCCTGTCGTCAGGCGGTCCCACAGTCGGCCAGAATTCCAAAGTCTTGGTCCGGCATCGGTTGCTGTCGCTTCTTCCCTGACGTCAGTGCGCCAGGGGTATATATAATGCATCCGACGCCATTTTCTTCAGTTTTTCTTGCCCCAGATGTCAGGTGCCCCCAAAAAGGTGGTCCGTAATTAGTACAAATTTATGAAGTTTTAGCACAAACACAAAATCCCTCTAGCTATAAGCAAATACATCATGAAGGTTTTGTAGAAATTTAGTCAGTTAGATCAGAGGGGATGGAGGGGGGGTAACCTGGACTGCAGCAGGGTGTACACTCGAACATCTACATTTATGGTAGGTACAAAACTGTACTATGTTCATCGTGTTACCCTGCTGCAGTCATCACACTTGGGTAGAATCCCAAAGCTAAGGATGGGTGGAGGATTCATAGAGGGTTAGAGGAGGCTAGAAGGCCCTACAGAACTGCAGTGGTGAAGCCAGCTCTAGTCTTAGAGTAAAGTGGTAAGTGGTAGTGTTTGGTAAGGGTGTGTTTCTGCAGCACCGACATCTCTTTCTGCAGAGTCGTCGGTAGGGGCTGAACAAAATGGCTGCGTCGGCCTAGAGCTCTCTGCCAAAGGCTCCGAAGCGGTCTCGGGTTCCAAATCTGCGGTAGTCAGGGGCTGCGTCGGAGCCTCACTGAAGACCGGTGAACCGGAGACCGGTCCAGCCGAGGCCTCGGAGTCTGGCTTGGGTCTAGGCTGCCTGTCCTTATCCTTGCATTTTTTTGTGCACACTGGTAGTCGGTTGCTCCGACGGCATTGTGTAGTTAAATTTTCTACCGAAATAGTGTCGTGTGAAATCAAAGTGTCTTTTTATAGTACGCTTATTAAACCTAGCACAAAAACGACAACCAGTGACGTTGTGGTCTGGGCCTAGGCAAGGTATGCAGTAAGAGTGAAAATCCTTATGAGGTATTTGCTTCCCACAAGAAATGCAATTATTAACTTTTTCTGACATCGGTCTGAGGCAAGAAAAGTTTCCCCAATGGGGTACTTAGCTTTATTGAAGACTTCGGATCTGAAATTCGACTTTGAAAATCTCAGGAGTCGGTCGACCGGCACTTGCGAACTGCTTCTGCTTCAGGCACCGCGCGGCAAGAAAGACAGAAGAAAATGGCGTCGGATGCATTATATATACCCCTGGCGCACTGACGTCAGAGAAGAAGTGACAGCAACTGACGCCGGACCAAGACTTTGGAATTCCGGCCGACTGCGGGACCGCCTGACGACAGGATAACCCAAGTGTGATGACTGCAGCAGGGTAACACGATGAACATCAGAAACTGGTTCCCCCCTCGACATCGATGGTAGTCGGTGTCTGGGTAAGCTCTGAGGACATGCCGGTCTTCAGCTGTGCAATGGCTTCCTCGAGGGTTGTCGTTGAAGTCAACCGATCCGCCGAGCACTCCTCAACTTCTAGATCGGCAGTTGGTGGGGTGTCAGGAAGTGGAGCGGCAGGCAAGGAAGGCCTAGGAATCTTGGCCTTCTTTCTCAGAGGTTCGGGTTCAGCCTCCGATGCGGGAGCCATTCTAAGGGGTAACCGTTTTAGGTGCTGGTTTTCTAGGTAAAGGTTTAAAGCAGCCAGACAGCTGTGTAGGGTCTTTGGCACAAAAGATTGACAAATTGAGCAGGAGGAATGGTCGTGCTCCCAGGCGCAAAAAACACACCTACCATGGGCATCTTTATGGGGTATCTGGCACCCGCATTGGAACTTTCCCTTTTTACTCGACATCAGCTAAAGGCTACAACAACCAAGCCTAGGCAGTAACAATCAGCACAACAAGAAAAATAGAAACCCAAGGGGTTACCTTACCTTTATTGATGAGAAGTCTGTGAAGGAGCGATTGGACGATGCGTAGGTCATCTGCGGTTGAAAAGTTCTGAGGACTGTGCATGCAGAAGCCACATTTAAGGCCCCTGGTTTATGGCCTTATGTCTTGACATCCCACACACGCTGCAACAGCCAAGCTGAAGCTTTTGTATAGGAGCAGACGGATGAGTCGCCTGAGGGCAGGAAATCCCGCAACTAGAATACTGCAACATAGGAATAGAAGGACATCATAAGTCCAGGTCTTCGATTCTCTCTGGCAATCCTATAATTCATATATTCTTCCTACGGTCTCAGTCTCCCACATCCACTTGCATTTGTTTCAGTATTTCTACTTCATTCTGTGAAAGGTGACATTTTACTTTCAAACTCAAACTTTCCTTTTTTGCATGGTGAATTTATAGCATCTACAATGTCTGACTGATACATCTTTACCTTTGTTAACATACTCTGCCAGCTGTATATGGACTCTTACTCCCCTATGAAATGTTTCCTTTATATCAGCCAAGACACCCTCCACCATTAGCCACTTCATGAGTATCTATTTGTTTAGTATGTAGATTCAGGTATCACATGCCAGCTTGGACTCTCTTTCTTGCCCTTGGTGATGTACTCTATTTCTCTGCCAGGTAACAGTTAGAACAGAGTATCAAGTCTATAAGTGGTTACTGATTTACTTCCTGTAGTCCAGGGTTCGATTCCCTCAGCCATCTTTTGTCTACTGTGCAACTTTTAACAAAATCACTTAGACACTGCTCTCGGGCAATTGGGATAAGTTCATCAATAGTCTCCTGGACTACATGCCTAGTAATGACATATGAACCTAAACTTGCTTTCTTTTCAGCATTTTGTTCTAGAATGAGTCAAGTACAGTCATCCTTCAATCTTCATTTCATATATATGTATGTATGTGTAAGTGTGCATGCCTGGGTGTGCATATTACACCTATATGTATATATATATATATATATATATATATATATATATATATATATATATATATATACATACACATATACACACAATGCATAAATGTGTGTATATATATATATATATATATATATATATATATATATATATATATAGACAGATACACACATACATACATACATACGCACAAGCACACCTCTCAAAAGGTTGACATATTAAACTTTCAGATTATCAACTTAATCCAAGGAGTGAGCAAGGAGCATGCCTTCTCACTACAGCACCATCACAGCAAGTTCTGAAGTAAGAGGTTTTGAATTCAATGCTAAACGTATGTACCAAATTGGTCCACTTATAGAATACGCCACATATTCACAATGTCCTGTAATAACCTCAATTAAAAGATCAGTGTTACCTTTCCACTCATGCCTGTTCAGTAATTCTGCAAGCCTGGGATATGAACTGTTGACAGATGAAAACTGTGTTGTAAAGCTCAGTTCCAAATTTCAAAAGTCTATTTGTAAAGTTAGAAAGATCTGGTTCCACTTTGCTTATGTACCACATTACTAAAGTGCTGTCTGCAACATACTGAAGCTGTTCTGGGAGAGAACTGCCTTGAAAAGACAGCAAAGGTCTGCAAACGACTTAAGACTGCTTTCAGCTCTTTGAAAATAATATAAAAAAACTTTCTTTTTGAGACCAGCTGCAGCAGAAGGAAAATATTTGCAATAGGCCCCCCAAGCATAATATGAAGAACCTGTTAATTGCTGCAGTACTCTTTTAAGATCATTCCTATGGATAACTTCTTTACATAGGTCCACTTAAAGAATTCTTCCTTCACAAACTGGAACATAGGTATTGGCATCTCCTGTATATCTGTAGAATGGTCCTAGAGATCTCTATGGTGACACTGTCTTTCTCAAATGCAGCTTTGCATGAGGTACTAGGGAATGAAAGGTGAATTACATCTCAGGGCTCTCAGAAAAAGTCTTGCTAAAATGGTCTTGTTGTTGAGAAAAAATCTGTTATAACTATCTGAATTGGGTTTGTCCTGAGCAGGAAAAAAACTATAAATACTGAACCTATGACTGCCCACTAAAAGAGGATACTTATGTTGAAGGGACCAAGGATGAATTAACTTGATCACTTCTGATAAATCCTTCAGCTGTTCATGGGGAAATGTACTTTCCGGAAAAGTACAGTTATGTAAAATCTTACCATAACAGTAGATGTCCTTCTCCTCACTGTTGCAGAACTCTTCACCCAATGAATCTCCTGCCAAGGTAGCCCAACGCAAAGACAGTACACCAAGTCTTCAACACTTACAGGTACCATATGTCACACGTATGCTCCCCACGCAATATCTTGGGGGGAACTAACATCTCCTCCAAGCAAGGGGCTGTGTGCTTACTCCCATAGACATTAAGTTGATGAACTTCAAGACATGGGCAAAGTCTCAACCACAGCAACTCCATACAAGGACTCTGGTAGAACTTCCCACCTTACAACAATGAAAGAAACTAGAAAGGGCTACTGAAAACCCATGGGGGCAAGCTGATCTCAGTGCTAGTCTACAATGTGCAATCTGCTGCAAAAGCATCCTGAAACCATTACTTCCCTTAGAATGTTAACAGCAGTGATGCTACACATAACCTTTCTGGTAACACCTGAAAAGAAAAAATGAAAAAAATAACCACCTATCAGACACATTACAGAAACAAAACCACTGGGTTTCACTACAAATCTAACTCTCTCAAACATCTTTTTTTTTCTTTTTTTGCAAAAATGGCATGCAACACTCCAAATACTGCAAATGAACTCCCTCAAAGGAATGACCCTTATTTCATGCTTTTTAAGTTTAGGTTCAGCAAGATGCATTAAAACTAAAAATAAATTTACACAACCAAGTAACAAGGTGCAGTTTCCATACCATGCAAATAAATGTGTAACCAGAGTGCGGTAGTCTTACAACCAGCAATAGCTGTGCGTCACTAAAACACCACATTAGTATGAAGCAGCTGATTTGAGGCAAATCTAGCCCCCCATCCTCGAGAGAGAGGTGGAGGACAAATGTGTGTAATTATACCAAAATGAAAACTTCAGTGCTCTAACACCAAGTTCAGTCAGAAGGAAGGCATTCACAGTAAACATAGCTCTCTCTCATAATGCCATAGATACTCAAGTACACACACACACACACACACTTGGTTGTTCTGAATTTACAAGTCTGCCCTGATGATCATTTTGATCAATGTCACCCGTAAGTTGAGTATTGACAAAATAAAGTTGTACCCCATAGCACCATCATTTTTCTACCAAGAATTAAAATATATAAACTAGCAAAAACACTTATCTAGACACTATATTTTCCAAAAAAAAGAATGCAATGTTCTGCAAGTGGTGTACAAAATGCACACCTGGTTTACCAGTAATGACTACACGTAGCATGATTAAATTTGGGAAAAAAGATACATTGTCTGAATGCACTATTAAAGAAAAAGTCCATCTTCTCCTGCAGCTGAACTCATTTATCTCTTATGTTTCGCTTCTCCCTATGGTACGGTTCCAGTACTGTTTAGGCATGAGAAACCTGCCTATGCTTTATAAAACGTTCACTGTTTTTACTTGAAATAAAAAGGTAAAGCCTGCCCTTCTTTGATTCTAAAAAAGCTCACCTTCTCACTTGCTTTGGCAGATGAAATTTGTCTCTGCAAGCACAATATACCACAGACACAGAGACATCTGTACTTTTTTCTGTCAGGTGCTGCCTAAAATCTGATGTCAGCAGATGCTATAAAAAATTCCAGAGTGTTGTAAAACTGTTTCCAATGCCTTTGTTACAGAGAGAAAAGAGAAAGTATCAGTGTACACCTTGTATAGGGCAGTCTTGTCCTGTGGGGTGGGGCATGAAAAATGGTAACTGTTGATATTTTATAAGAAAATTTTTTTTGACTTTTTCTAAATGTTTTTGAAAACCAGGACACTGGATCCAAGTCATAAAGTAGTAAAAACGACCAGCATTACACATCACAACAGTCTACTTCGTGATAAGATGAAAATAATTATTTCCTTTTCACATGGTTTGTCTTGCAAAATCTTTAAGAATGCCCCATTTTGGTCAGTGAAAAAGATAGCAACCCTAAAAGTTAGCCATTTTGTGTATAGTGATCTACCTTGTAAGAGATATTTTCTGTACGTGCAAAAGTATTATAGAAAGTACCATTAGTGTCTCACACAGCATGCAGGACTACAAATTTGTTATGCTCAAAAATTATGGTCTTGGTGAAGTATTACTATTTTGGAATATAATCTATATACATACACACACATATATATATATATATATATATATATATATATATATATATATATATATGTGTGTATAACATAAAGAAACAGAAAATGGTGTATGAGAGTGGCAAAAAATCATTAATAACGTCAGAACAACCACTCATAGTAGCCAAAAACCTGGGACAAGGCTGTAAACCTAAACTTTAATCTTCCACAAACAATATCCGCAGATGTACAAATGGAAATAATCCATGAACAGGAAAAAACAGTCAAGCGCTTTCGTCATAAGACTTCATCAGAACTCTTATGACGAAAGCACTTGACTTGTTTTTTTCCTGTTCATGGATGTGGTTGTTCTGACGTTATATATAAAATATAATAAATCAAGGGCTAGCAATGCAAAAGAAGTGAGAAAATGTGATAGCATTTGTGCCTTACTTTAAAAAAAAAACTCATAGCAAAAACAAAAAAAGGTGGCTGTACTTTTTTACACTGTGTAATATACTTCTGAGCAAAAACAGCATGCATATTAGCACACTTCAACAATCAGAATAAAAAACAGTAATCTTCGTACTGCATACAATGGGGAGTAGCAGAACTAGTCCTTTAAACTGTTAACAGCTTCCGGATTGAAGAGATTACTTTGAAATCCCTGGAAAAGTGTGAGGAAGGGGCTGCCAGTGCCAAGACTACATAACTAGCAATCCTTACAAAGGCCTACAAGTTAGCTACTTTCCTTGGCTGGAGCTGCACAGATGATGTGAAGAGCTTAAAATAAGCTCTGAAAGAAATGCATATGATGTCCGTTCATGAAATAATTATAGCAGTCATGCTACAAAAGGTGTGCAAGATGCCCGTGACTCCCACTGCTGCCACTGTGTCTTAATGGGATAGGAAGACAAAGTTACTTCCTTATGTCCAACATAACTTATGTAAAAGGAGCTTGAAATATTTTTGGGATATGAAATCACTAAAACAAGACCACATTAATATGGCAGGCTCCATGTTAGTCGTGGAAAAACAATCAGATTTTTATAAGGATGACCTAGAAAGATTTTGATGCATTAAAAGAAATCAATAAAGATAAAATGGGGAAAAACATTTTGAATTCCAAAGCAGAGTTTTCCTTTAAATGCCACATATTCATAAGCACACAATGAAACTGTCTGCCACTGTTCTCAGTTTTAAATTATTTTCACAAATGTGTACTGAATCAGATCAGAAAGGCTTACTCAGTAACACACCTAACATTAATGGCATGTACATTCAGTCTCAAGGTCACTGTTTCCCCCATATGCTTCACTGATCTGTTTTACTGAATACAATGTTGCTTTCTGAAGTCTTAAAACCTGAAACAGTAAAACGTTTACCAACTACAAAAAAGAAACAGAAAAAATGTACAACTGGAAAATGGGATCTGTCAGGAAATACTCAAGAGTTGTGACTATCTCCTATTTCCTGCAGGATTTTCTGATTAGTACATGAATATATGCTAGATTTAATCCTTTCTAAAAATCCATGTTTGAAATGTACAGTGGATAAATCAAACACTAGATATAGAAGCCTGTTATTTCAGCAGAAGAAATAAAGGATAGGTATAATACTCAAAGACTGCCAATGCTACAGAATAAGCTATCCCACAAAATAAGATCTAGTTCTTCATTGTGTTCAAAAAGCATCCTGACATGTGCATGATATCAGAAAGTATCAAATCAGGATAACAGCAACCAAACGTCGAAGCCCAAAGGGCAACAAGCTCCATCATTCAACCTCAACACTGGCAGCCATCTACTGAGCACTCCTGTATCAGCTGCATCTTACTGTTAATTATTGGGTGGATAAAAATGACCATGCTGCTCCAGGTAGGAACTTGTCAGAATCCTACAAAACAGCAGAATGACTTCAGCACTTCTCAAGAACACTCACCTGACAAAAGTATTTGGAGGGTGGGCATTTGTGAAATCACACAGCAATTATTTGACTGTTAAATGAACACAAACTGCTCAATCAGTTAAAATGGAGTAGTGTATGGGCTTGACAGCAACAATCTAAAGTACATTACTGTGGCAGTATAGTTATGGGACTTCTTCAAAGACAACTTTGTGTCACAGATCTCGTGGCAATTTACTGTCTTTTTGTAACAACCTGAAACTAGTAATGTGCAGATATGAATATGCATACTTATGCTAATCAGGTACTCCCAGTTTTTAAAGTCCTTTGATCCTAATTCTTATGCCCCTGGAGGATGAAAGATTTAATCCTTTCTAAAAATCCATGTTTGAAATGTACAGTGGATAAATCAAACACTAGATATAGAAGCCTGTTATTTCAACAGAAGAAATAAAGGATAGGTATAATACTCGGAGTACTCCTCTTAGTTTAAACACTTTCCTCAATTTTATCCCAGTCTCATAAATCATCCCTGGTCACCTCCTCATGCACAGCACTGTTTTTGCTAACATAAGATATATTAGGGATTGAAGAGTGAGCACCTTAAACTTCTTTACTTCTAAAATGTGGTTTAATTTCGAAGGTCCAAAATGAGCATTCAAACACTCTCCTTTCCTGAAATAGACTGTCTGGGGCAAATCCCATTTCCTTCTTGTCCTAGTGGAACCCCTTTTAAGAGAGTAGATGTCTACTTCCAACACATGACTTTCTAGAGTCATTTGGTCTGGAGGGACCAGGGGTATATCATGAAAGGTGGGGGAAGCTTCTTTTTCATATATTTTTTCCCGCATATGCTTTTTGCCTCACACCTACTGACCACCATCACTTCCCCTTCAGTGAGTCTGTGCAAATACATTCCCTATAGGCGGCAACATGGCCAAAGACTCAGGTGAGAGCAGATGAGGTGAATGTCACATTAAGGCTGGTATGAAGGTTGTGTGTCATTCTTCCAAAATTTCACACCACTTTTTCCCACCTTTTTAGAATGTAAACTACACAGTGGAATGATCACCGCTGGCTATGGTGTCTTATCATGGGATGTCTAATACACACTGTACTGGCTAGGACCACAACCAGAATTTTATTCTTTCTGGTATAATCCTGCACAGGTCTGTATTATATATCTGAAGTTTCAAAACTTTGAATCTCATATGTTTGACAACATATGAGCAAAGTTTGGAACATCGAAAATACAATAAAAAATTAAAATTTACCTCAACGCTTTGAGCAGGGGGGGCAAACTCCCCTGCACCCCCTACACTCACCCTACTTAAATATACTAACTCCAAGATCGCACTTCAGTGCAGAAAAGGGAAATCTTCCCATTCTGCGCCATACGGAGCCGTTGCTTTTCACCTTCGAACTTTTTAAAGTTCGATCATACGGTGTCGACCATATTTCAGTAGAATTTTAAAACTTTCGAATAATAGGGACCCGTTCTGCACCACATTGCTGAAGATGTCAATCAACTTCTATACTCCCTCTTCCCTGCAGACTGGAAACCCACTGTATGTCACTGGCAGGTTCAGATCTCCCATGAGTATCCTCCTCTTCCTCCTTCCCACTCCTTCACTCTCTCTTCCAGTCTCTTATTCTCCCTCTCTTGTTGTGTTTGGTTGACAATATATTGTTATTTTACCAATTCACCAGCTCTTACTCTTTCTTCTCTGCCAAGGCAACTAACCTTGCCTCTAATGCTAGAGGCATCCTTGTTCTATTCCTATTTTGAACTTCCTCCTTTTGTATCTTGTATCTCATGCAGTTGTTTATGTACATTACTAATACACCCTCCATTCCTATTTGCTCTATATTCTTGAACAACCTAAACCTAGACACTGCTACACACCATCCCCTGTCATGGTTCCATGTTTCTCTGATAGCAGTAATGTTCACACTTCATGCCTGCATCACTTCCTGTAGCTCTACCATCTTTCTACTTAGACTCCTGGCACTTCAGACTAAGACAACCCAGACATGGTTCACATGATCCTTGTTTGTTCCTCAGCTATGGTCTGTATCTACTTGTATCTTCTCTCTACTATATAAACACTTACTTCCCTCCCTTCTGTTTCTGCCATCTTCCTCCACTTCTCTAACCCAGCATTAAGGACAGCTGTTCCTTCTTGGCCAAGATGGAGATTGTCTCCAGCAGAGAGCTGGTATCTATGCCAGGTCTCTCCCTATCTTCTTACCAGTCCTAAGTCTTTCATCCCTGTCCACTGTTGCAATCAGTCATACTTCCTAATGTCTTCCTACAGCATGCTAACTGCTGGCACAGGTAGCACCTCTAAGAATGTTACATCCAACTCTTCTCATGATACATCTTTGCCATCCACCCTTGGCCCTGCTTGTTACTGCCCTAGCTGTGTGCCAACAGATCACTTGTACCTACATGTACCAAAACATGCACCAGTTCCTCCTCATGGGTGATTAGTTTTGCGCAACTTGTCTCCAGTCCTTCTCAAGTTAAGCCACAAGTCCAGTTTCAGTGATGTGTGATCTCTCATTTCTGTCTTGCCTACTCAATTCTGTTCATAATGGAGTCTCCACTTACCAAAACCTTCTCTTCCACTTGTCCAAGAAAGACTCCATGAAGTAGGATTGAGCACCTTCTGCACACAGACCAGCACATCTGTTGGGCAGTGAGCTCACTATGTGATCAGTGACCTAGCCCCAAGGCACTTAACTTGAGGCAGATGAAATTTAGGACCACTAAAGTGCTCCCATGTTGTTTCAGCAGGTTCAAGACACAGGTATGATAAGGGGTCCCAACTTTCTTTTTCATCTGCAGGAGAAGGGAGAACTAAGACTGTTGGCCAAAAGACAGCTAGGAGGATGAAGCTTCCCCATCTTCCCTACATTTACTAAGAATAAGGAAGGAAGGCATACATCAACTATTTTCCCCCATGTTAGGGAAAAGGCATTCATTGCTCAAGACTGTTTGCAAGGGTATCCTCATCAAAACACTTCTACTAGGTACTTCAGTAGAGTTGCAAAGAGCCCCCAATATAATATGAATGAGCGAGTGCAAAAAAGGGTGGGTCTAATCTCTATTATTAATGAGGACTGGTAGAGAATCTACTTGAGGCCATTCATAGTATTCTCCTCTGAAATGATGCAGACTAGCTGCAGATGAAGTTTCTGTTAGATAGCTGAGCTCCAGTTAATCAGCACTAATCCACAAAGCTGGAAGGAGCGTATACCCCTACCTGCTTGTTTACACCACATGGCTGTGGTTATCTACAACTATACTGAGCATTCTTAGTACCTGTGCACTGATGGGAGACCTGAAGGTCATAGATCAGTGCCGACATCCACTTAACTTTTACATGATTTGCTTTGCCCTTGGACGCCCTTCTGCCCAGTGCCTTGAGGCAATCTACATGCGCTCCACAAGCATAGCCTGCATCTGTTGCCTGGGTCTGGGTGTCTTTTGAGGGGGGAGGGGCTCCCCTTTAAATTTCCATCTACTACTTTAATTTCCTCTTAATGGTTGGGATAATGGACAATACCCTGCCTTGCATATGCTGATAATGTTATCACAGGTTCCTCAGTAAATACATCAGCAGACAAATGCTCTGGGGCTCTTAATATCATCTTGACAATCATGCTGGGTTTTGTAACAATCGGGGAAAAAAAGATAAAGAGGAGGGTGGACTTCTCTAAGGGAAGGATAATCCTGCTCTTTGTCATGTCCAGCACTGCCTCCAAGAAAGTCCTCCTGCTGGATGGAGACAAACTGGACTTCTGGTAAATGACATAAATGCTTACTCTGGCAAGATACGACATGGTCTGGTTTAATGCTTTCATCAGCTCCTTTTTGAAAGGGATCTGAATCAATTATCCAGGTAAGTATAGATATGTAAACCATGCAGACTATGAAGAGCAAAGACTGGTGTGAAGCATTTGGTGAATACAGTGGGAGCAGAGTAGACTTCAAAGAGCAAATATGTAAACTGGAAGTAATGGAACTCTGCCATGAACCTTCAAACTTACTTGCGACATCTAATGGCAGGGATGTGAAGGTGGGTATCCTTTATGTAGACTGACCATCACTGTTTCTGCTATCAAAAGATACAGCAGGGATTGAAGGATAAGAATCCCTAACTTGCTTACCACTAGAAACTGGTTTAGTTTTAAAGGTCCAAGACAGACATCCACATACTATCCTTTCTTGAATCAAGGAACATTCAAGGTAAATCTCTGTTCCTTCCTGTGCTGATGGAACCCCTTTTAAAGCATCAGATGTGAAGCTGCTCCAACATAAGACTTAGTAGAATAATCTGGTTTGGAAGAAGCTGGGATATACCATGAAAGATGTGTAAGTTTTTTCTTCTTCTTTTTTTTTATTCCAAATACTTAACACCCACATGCTGACTACCAGCTCCCTCCTTCAGCCAGTCTCATCCGATGCACTTCCTGTTGGTGGGAACATGCCCAGATTTATATCGGAGTACTGAAACCCAAAAATGTCAAAAACTCAAAATATGAAAATCCTATTTAATGCAGGGGAGGGGCAAGTGCACCCCCATATGGGATTGACAGCAACCTACACTCCATGGCAATTAACTAAAAGAAAGAATAGTTGTGTAAAATCTTACCATAACCACTGATGTCCCTCTCTTCCATGATGCAGTATTCATACTGTGGGATTCTCCACCTCAGGCGACCCGAACGTCGGCTCCTATACAAAAGCTTTCAGCCTGATTGCTGTAGGTGCGTGGGACATCACACGTAGGGTCATGGACCAGGTGCCTTAAATGTGATGTCTGCACGCACAGACCTCAGAACTAACTGCCTAGTCGGACAATAGCCTAGAAGATGCCAAAAAAGGTCTTTCAGATAGGTGAAATGCCACAGACTGACCCAGAATGAACCTAGTGCTGGTAAGGGCTCAATGGAGTCTTTCAGTCCTGCAACTTTTTAAGAAGGGGATCAGGAGGGAGGAAGGAATACTGCAACATGGAAGAGAAGGACAGCTATGGTTATGGGCTCACATGTTGCAGATTCACACTAGAATCCAAGGAGGATTCACCGAGTGAGACCTTAGGAAGGGGAACCAGATCTGTCGAGGCCAGAATGGAGCAATGAGAATCATCTTGCAACCCACCCGAGAGGCTTTCTGAAGGACTTGCAGCATCAGAGGCAAGGGTGGATAGGCATACAGAAGACCGGGTGGCCAAGCATGCACCAGGCGTCTCTTGGGGTACCTCCGGGAGGAGGTATTAAGCGAAAAACTGTCGCACTTGGTGTTTGAGGGAGAAGCAAAAGATCGCATGAAGGGTTCCCCACCGTGCGAATATGCGTTCGCTACTTGACAATTGAGAGACCACTTTCGTAAGGGGTCAGAATGGTGCGACTGAGCTTGTCCGCTAGGATGTTGGACCGACCGGAATGTGCGTTGCTATGAGAAAGCGATTGGTGGAGGTTGCCCATTCCCAAACTCTCATGGCCTCTCGACAAAGAGGGTAAGACCTTGTTCCCCCTTGCTTGTTGATGTACCAGACAACAGACATATTGTCCGATTGAATCGCAATTGTTCCCAAGGGAAGAAAGTCCTGAAGTGCTAGCAACGCTAAGAGCACTGCTCTCATCTCTAGAACATTGATATGCAGTGCGGTCTCTGAATGCGTTCCCCGTGCCTGGGACGGTCCGGCCCGAAAATTCCCCCGCCCCCACCCGAGGCGGGAGGCGTCCGTGGTCACCGTGGCGAGAGGAGAAGCACAAAATGGGCGACCCTGTGGAGATCCGGGAGTGGAGCCACCACAAGAGGGACCGCTTGCAAGCCTTGCTGATCGCTATGGGATGATGCATGGGGAGAGCAAGGTATGACCACTGAACTAAGAGCGTCCACTGTAGAATGCGCATATTGAGCCTGGCAAGAGGAAGAAGTGCTATCGAAGCCATGGACCCTAGAGCCCTCAGGACCAACTCCGCTGGAACAGAACATGAATGGAGAATGGCCCGCACCTGGAGTTGCAGATTTAGAACTCTGTCCGCAGTGAGGAAGGCTCGTAAACTCCTTGTGTCTAGTCTGGCCCCTATGAAATCTAAGAGCTGAGTGGGTGCCAGGTTGGACTTGTTTGTATTTATTGTGATGCCCAGAAATGGAGCAAGATGGAGAAAGGAGTCTCGCGCCGAGAGAAGTAGATGCCTTGTTGGGCGGTAAGGAGCCAGTCGTCCAGGTAGGGAAAGACCTGCACCCCTGAAGCCTCAGGTGGGCCGCTACCACTGCTAGTACTTTGGTAAACACCCTGGGGGCTGTGGTGAGACCAAAGGGAAGGACCCGGAACTGGTAGTGACTGGCTCCCAGCCGAGGCGGAGAAACCTCCTGGAGGCCTGTCCATTAGAATGTGGTAGTACGCATCCTTGAGATCTATCGAGCACATCCAGTGGCCTTCTCCCAGAAGGGGGAGAATAGATTGTAGAGTGACCATTCGGAATTTTTCTTTGGGGACTGCCAGGTTCAAGAGAGAGGTCTAGGATTGGTCTTAGTTCCCCGTCTTTTGGCACTAAAAGAACCTGGAGTAGAACCCTGATCCGATCTGGTCTGGGGAAACGGGCTGGATGGCTCTTTTCTCTAGCAGATGGCCAATTTCTGCCAAAGCGGCCTCCCTTTGCCCGGGTGGTACGTCTGGGAGGGACTTCAACTTTGGAAGGTGAAGGAAAGGAATGCGATATCGCCTGGATATGATTTGGAGAACCCAGCGGTCCGATGTTAAGGACTCCCATGCCGCTAGGTGCCCAACGTCCCGACTGCCTCCAGAGTAGAGCAGCCGGGCAACCCCTCAGGGTTGCCGCGCCGCCCGTGCAGAGAAAGGTTCCCTGGACCCGAAGTTTCTGGGAGCCCCTCTGCCTCTAGGGCGGCGTCCTCCCTGTCCTCCTCTGCCACGGAAGGACTGGTTGTCCGGAGCAGGCTGGGACTGCTGCGACTTCGAACCACATCTTCTTCTGACCCTTTTGGTTCCTAGAATAGGGCCTCTGGGGTGCAGAGAAGCGGATTCCGACGGCAGACAGCGTCTTCCGTCCTTCTCGCTCTGGGTCAACGTCTCGAACGGTCTTGCCAAACAGAGCAGAACCATCAAAGGCGTTAAAGCGCCTTGAAGGGCTCAGAAAAATAGAGTGGCGGAGCCAGGCCTGGCGATCTAGTGACCAGTCCTGTCCCCGCAGCTCTGCGGCGCCCTCCGTAGCATGGGAGAGTAGCCGCATAGAAGTATTTGTGACTGACCTAAGAGTGGCCATTTTGGTGGAGTGCAGAGCTCTGTCCTCCTCCGAAATGGACTCAGGGATGCAGCGTACTCCTTAATAAGGTCTCGCTGCATCCGAATAACATGTGCCAAATAGTTCAGCGCCCTTACCGAGAAGGTCGCCGAACTGAACATCCGCTTCCCCAAGCGGTCCATCATCCGAGACTCCTTGCTCGGTGGGTGGACTGAGGGACTCTCCTGAGCCAGTTCCTCTTTGTGGCGCCGCCATCAACATGGCATCTACAGGAGGCCCCTTACTCCAATGGGTCCTGTCAGAAGGCGGGCTAAGGATTCTATCAGGTCTTTTGGGAATTGGCTCCACGGTGTCCGGTTCCTTCCACGCCCTGGTGGTAATAAGGTCCACCAGGGGTCGGCAGGGGACACCCAAGAGGTAAACGGGCCCGTTTGAATGCCTCCAAGAACACGGACTCGTCCGAGGAAGACTTGGGGCAGACCACCCCCTAATCAGAGCATCTCCATGATGTCTCCGAAGGAGACATCCTCGGGGTGACCGTGGGGAGCCTTCCCTTCCTCCAAGTCCGTGTCTTCAGTGAGAGACTCAGGGAGTCAATGTGCCTCCTTTTGCGTATGCTTGCGAGGAGCCTCCTCTGGGGCTGTCAGAGGAGTCCTCGCAGCAGCAATTTGCTCCATGGGAGCAACTTGGGGCACAAGCGGGCTGTCCCAGGGGCCGGATGGTGGAAGCCTGGCCCAGTGCAGAGGGAGGCGGGGCCGGGCGAAGCAAGTGCCGGGGTCCGGAGACGCTCAACAGAGCGCTCTCCACTACATCAAAAGCCGAAGGGGAGCCGACCTCGACCAAAGGATCCGGCAATCGGCTCCCCCTCGGATCCGAAGAGTGGATCGGCGCCGGCGCCGAAGCGCTCGGATCCGAAGGGACAGTGCACTCCGACACAGGCGGCGCCGAAGGAGCACTGATCCCCGGATCCGGCTGGATCCAGGCTCCGAGATCGGGTCCGACGCACTCGAGGGCATGGTCGGATCCGAAGTACCAAGTACTATCGGTTCCGACCTCCCCCCCGCTCCGGAGCTGCTCGGCTCCAGTTGCTCCGAACCCGGGAAGCGGGTCGGAGAAGGATCAATTGGCTTAAAGAAGGGTGTTGAGCTCCCCGAGGGGAGGCAAGAGCACTCCCATCTGCATCTGGGCCTGGATGAACCTTCTCATCATCCGGTCCAGATCAGCATCCGAAAGGCTATGGGTAGATCTCGACGAGGCTACCGAGGTAGGCCTGGAATGCCTCCTCGATAGCCTCGACGGAGATCGAGTCTCCTCCTCCTCAGGACCCGGTGAGAAGCACACAGGTGACCGGGCCGAGAAGGAGGAGACCGCACCAACAAGGAAGCCGGGAGAAGCCGCATGGCGGGCGGGGGCGAAACAGAGGTCTCGGCCCGCCGCCAGTGGTGCTTCACCCTCCGGTCCTTCTTAGATGCATCCCTCTCCTGTCCTGGGCGGGAGTTTGAGTCCCAGGAGCAGGAGGGGGTGCCACAGTGAGAACAACTGCAGCCGCAGGAGACCCCGGAGGTGCGGAGGTCGGAGCCGTGTCCGGCGGTAAAAGACCCGCCAAGACCAGCTTGGACCTCCGCTCCTTCAGTGCCCTGGGGTTGAACCCTGCACAAATGGAACAACCAGATGTGAGGTGTTCAACCCCAAGACACTTAACACACCGAGTGTGGCCATCAGCCGGTGAGAGCTTATGGCCACACTCGGAGCATTTAGAAAATATTGACTTAGGCTGTTCAGCCATAGTCACAAAGTTAACCAAAAGTTACAGAAAGTAACTTAAAACAATAAAGAAGCACACAGGCCTCACACACACTCTACGTACCAGCGAGGGGAGGGAATAAAATTTACTACTGAAAAATTAAATTAAACTAAAAACAGTCAATAATAATAGGAAACCTACAACTTTCACACAAAAAAAGTTAAAGAAGGCAAAAATTCTCTATTTTTAAACAAGAAATATCCACTTAGCTGAGAGCTATGAAATCCACATCTAGTTACCAGCGCGGCAAACAAGATCTGAGGTCATGAGGGTAGAGTAGGGCATTATGGGTGAGGGGAGGAGCTGAGAGCTTGGATCCATAGCTGGAAAACTATGCCGGTTCGGATCCGATATCGGATCCATAACCCACAGGTTACAGACAAATGAATATCCTACTTCAGATCCTTCTCTTCCACTTGTCCAAGAAAGACTCCATGAAGTAGGATTGAGCACCTTCTGCACACAGACCAGCACATCTGTTGGGCAGTGAGCTCACTATGTGATCAGTGACCTAGCCCCAAGGCACTTAACTTGAGGCAGATGAAATTTAGGACCACTAAAGTGCTCCCATGTTGTTTCAGCAGGTTCAAGACACAGGTATGATAAGGGGTCCCAACTTTCTTTTTCATCTGCAGGAGAAGGGAGAACTAAGACTGTTGGCCAAAAGACAGCTAGGAGGATGAAGCTTCCCCATCTTCCCTACATTTACTAAGAATAAGGAAGGAAGGCATACATCAACTATTTTCCCCCATGTTAGGGAAAAGGCATTCATTGCTCAAGACTGTTTGCAAGGGTATCCTCATCAAAACACTTCTACTAGGTACTTCAGTAGAGTTGCAAAGAGCCCCCAATATAATATGAATGAGCGAGTGCAAAAAAGGGTGGGTCTAATCTCTATTATTAATGAGGACTGGTAGAGAATCTACTTGAGGCCATTCATAGTATTCTCCTCTGAAATGATGCAGACTAGCTGCAGATGAAGTTTCTGTTAGATAGCTGAGCTCCAGCTAATCAGCACTAATCCACAAAGCTGGAAGGAGCGTATACCCCTACCTGCTTGTTTACACCACATGGCTGTGGTTATCTACAACTATACTGAGCATTCTTAGTACCTGTGCACTGATGGGAGACCTGAAGGTCATAGATCAGTGCCGACATCCACTTAACTTTTACATGATTTGCTTTGCCCTTGGACGCCCTTCTGCCCAGTGCCTTGAGGCAATCTACATGCGCTCCACAAGCATAGCCTGACATCTGTTGCCTGGGTCTGGGTGTCTTTTGAGGGGGGAGGGGCTCCCCTTTAAATTTCCATCTACTACTTTAATTTCCTCTTAATGGTTGGGATAATGGACAATACCCTGCCTTGCATATGCTGATAATGTTATCACAGGTTCCTCAGTAAATACATCAGCAGACAAATGCTCTGGGGCTCTTAATATCATCTTGACAATCATGCTGGGCTTTGTAACAATCGGGGAAAAAAAGATAAAGAGGAGGGTGGACTTCTCTAAGGGAAGGATAATCCTGCTCTTTGTCATGTCCAGCACTGCCTCCAAGAAAGTCCTCCTGCTGGATGGAGACAAACTGGACTTCTGGTAAATGACATAAATGCTTACTCTGGCAAGATACGACATGGTCTGGTTTAATGCTTTCATCAGCTCCTTTTTGAAAGGGATCTGAATCAATTATCCAGGTAAGTATAGATATGTAAACCATGCAGACTATGAAGAGCAAAGACTGGTGTGAAGCATTTGGTGAATACAGTGGGAGCAGAGTAGACTTCAAAGAGCAAATATGTAAACTGGAAGTAATGGAACTCTGCCATGAACCTTCAAACTTACTTGTGACATCTAATGGCAGGGATGTGAAGGTGGGTATCCTTTATGTAGACTGACCATCACTGTTTCTGCTATCAAAAGATACAGCAGGGATTGAAGGATAAGAATCCCTAACTTGCTTACCACTAGAAACTGGTTTAGTTTTAAAGGTCCAAGACAGACATCCACATACTATCCTTTCTTGAATCAAGGAACATTCAAGGTAAATCTCTGTTCCTTCCTGTGCTGATGGAACCCCTTTTAAAGCATCAGATGTGAAGCTGCTCCAACATAAGACTTAGTAGAATAATCTGGTTTGGAAGAAGCTGGGATATACCATGAAAGATGTGTAAGTTTTTTCTTCTTCTTTTTTTTTTTATTCCAAATACTTAACACCCACATGCTGACTACCAGCTCCCTCCTTCAGCCAGTCTCATCCGATGCACTTCCTGTTGGTGGGAACATGCCCAGATTTATATCGGAGTACTGAAACCCAAAAATGTCAAAAACTCAAAATATGGAAATCCTATTTAATGCAGGGGAGGGGCAAGTGCACCCCCATATGGGATTGACAGCAACCTACACTCCATGGCAATTAACTAAAAGAAAGAATAGTTGTGTAAAATCTTACCATAACCACTGATGTCCCTCTCTTCCATGATGCAGTATTCATACTGTGGGATTCTCCACCTCAGGCGACCCGAACGTCGGCTCCTATACAAAAGCTTTCAGCCTGATTGCTGTAGGTGCGTGGGACATCACACGTAGGGTCATGGACCAGGTGCCTTAAATGTGATGTCTGCACGCACAGACCTCAGAACTAACTGCCTAGTCGGACAATAGCCTAGAAGATGCCAAAAAAGGTCTTTCAGATAGGTGAAATGCCACAGACTGACCCAGAATGAACCTAGTGCTGGTAAGGGCTCAATGGAGTCTTTCAGTCCTGCAACTTTTTAAGAAGGGGATCAGGAGGGAGGGAAGGAATACTGCAACATGGAAGAGAAGGACAGCTATGGTTATGGCAAGATTTTACACAACTATTCTATGTCCTTCTATTCTCATGTTGCAGTATTCACACTGTGGGAGAGTACCACAGCTCAGGAAGGGTGAAGGAAGAAGTAGTGGATTCCAGAAAAAAATGCAGGATTGCCCTAGGAAAACCTGCTCTGGCTCTGGAGATATGGTCCAGTTTGTAATGTTTGATGAAGGTATGCACAGTGGACCAGGTGGCTGCTTCAAGGATGGTAGCTGTGTCCAAGCCTTTGAGGAAGGCTTTGGAAGAAGCTACTGCTCTAGTGGAATGAGCCCTGTTCCCCTGATTCAGGGCCTTTCCGTGGTATGAATTGCAGAAAGAAATGATATTTCTGATCCAACAGGAAATACTCTTTGGAGACTACCTTGCCCAGGGCTCTGGGGTGGAAGGAAACAAAGAGTTGGCTTTATTTTCTGATGGCTTTGGTTTTGTCCAGATAAAATCTTAATTGCCTGTGAATGTCCAAGGAGTGTAGTATTCTCTCACTCTCATTCTGAGGAGAGGAGAAAAAGGATGGTAAGTGAATGGATTGCTTTAGTGAAAGTTCATTGACCACTTTGGGCATGGAGGATGGATCGGTGCGCAGGGTCACCCTGTCTTTATGGAAGATAGTGTAAGGGGGGGCATGCATTGAGTGCCTAAAGGTCTGACACCCTTCTTGCAGAAGTTAAGGCTACCAGCAAGACTGTTTTCCATGTGCACATCTGCAGTGATGCAGAAGTAGCTGGTTTGAATGGAGGTAGCGTAAGTTTCTCCAGGATATAGTTCAGGGCCCAGGGTGGTGGAGTAGGCTTTCTGGGAGGTCTTGTGTGTAAGACCACTTTGAAGAACAACTTTACATCCAACCTGAAGAGTAGAGGAGGTTCCAGGGGTAGGCAGGCAGAGATAGCAGAGAGATGTACTTTCACAGAAGAGTATGAAAGGTCTGCTTTAATCAGCTCACACACACAAGCTAAGACTAAAGGGACGTCCACTAAAAGGGGGGTCCTTATGTCTTTGGAGACACCATATGGAAAATCTCTGCCACTTAGAAATGTAGGATCTCCTTGTATTAGGTTTCCTGGCCTCCTGCAGGATAGATAGCACATCCTCTGTGTAGCGGTGTCTGAAGGGTACTAGACGTTTATCACCCTGAGAGTTAAGTTCAGCATCTCTAGGTGTGGATGGATGAGAGTTCGCTTCTGTTGTGTGAGTAGGTCCACCTTGTGAGGTAACTTGTGGTGATTGCTCTTGGCAAGTGACTGTAGAAGGGGGAACCACTACTGTCTTGGCCAGTAGGGAGTCACCAGCAAGAATTTTGGCATGTCTCTCTTGACCTTCAGGAGGAATTTCTGAATGAGAGGGAAGGGTGGAAAGGCATACAGAAACAGTCCTTTCCATGAGATGGTGAGCTAGTGGAGAGTGGTGTTTGGTACAGAATTTTGTCAGTTGTCTGTTCAGGGGAAGGCAAATAGATCTACTTGAGGGGTACCCCATCAGTGGACAATGTTTAGGAAAACTTCCCTGTGTAACTTCCACTCGTGATGTAGGGAGAATGATATGCTTAGGACATCTGCCTGCTGGTTGTCCTGGGAAGGGATATATGTTGCCTGTAGGGATAAGTTTTTCTGGGAGGCTAATTTCCAAATTTGCATTGCCATCCGGCACAGTAGGTAGGGCCTAGTCCCGCCCTGTTTGTTGATGCACCACATGACAGTGGTGTTGTCTGTGAAGATTAACAGCTGGCCTGGCTGAAGGATAGAGAGAAAGGCCTTCAGGGCTAACAGAACCACAGTCATTTCCCTGACATTGAAATGCTTTTTTAGGAGGGATGCCTGCCAATGTGCTTGTACCATGAGTCCCTTCATTGTAGCCCCAAGCCCAGATCTGATGCATCTGTGTGCATGTGTTGAGCTGGTGTGGGTGTGAAGAGAGGAAGCCCTGTATTCCTTTGAATTTACTGTATCCACCACCTTAGTTCTGTTTGTAGACAAGGAATGGTATTTGGGAGTCTAAAGGATGGCTGTGAGCATACATTCTTTAAATACCACTGAAGTTACCTCATGAGCATCCTGGCTAGGGGAAGCATGGGAATGGTGGCTGCCATAAGACTCAGGAGAAGCAAGAACTGTCTTGCTAAGAACAGGTTTGTGTGGAGAAGGTCCTGGAAATGGTTTGTCAGGGAGATTACTTTTTCTTGGGATAAAAATGCCTTCATTAGGTCTGTCTGGATCCTGCACCCTAGGAAGACCTTGTCTTGTTCTGGGGATAGGGATGATTTGGGAGGTTCAGAGTGAAACCTAGTCCCTGAAGCAGGGACATAGAGAACTGGAGATGCTTTTTGAGGATCTCTTCCTGTTCTGCTAGAATGAGGATATTGTCCAGGTATGGATATGTATGCCCTTGGTCCTGCAGAATACCTAGGAGCTAGGTATTTACTGAAAATCCTTGGTACAGTGGACAAACCAAAGGGTAAGGCAGTAAAGTGAAAATGAGAATAGGGACCAACAAACCATAAGCATTTCCTGTGGTTTGAGTGTATGGGAATGTGGAGGTAAGCTTCCTTCAAAAGTCCAAAGTGCCATGAAAGCTTATGGTGACAGTAGTGGAAGCAGGGTCTGTAGGGACAGCATTCTGAAAGAGGGGACTTTTAGATAAAGATTTAGGACAGATAAGTCCAGGATTGGTCTCCATAGTCTATCCTTTTTTGGAATTAGGAAAAGTCTGGAGTAGAAACCTTTTCCTTCTTGCCCTGAGACGGGTTCTATGGTGCCTTGAGCCCGTAGGTTGTGGATAATGTGTGGAATTAGGTGGAGATGATTTTTGGTGGGAAATGAATGCTCTGTGGGTTGTTTTTTTTCTGCCAGGATAGGAAATATCCATTTTCCACTACTGCCAGCACCCAATTGTCTGGGGTAATTTCTTTCCAGAGGGGCAGACAGTGAGAGAGAAAGGAAGACAGAGGGAGTAGGGCAAGGCAGTCGCACATTGTTGCCATTATTTCTGTCCTGAAAGGACGGTCTTTGGGCTGGTTGAGAAGAGGAAGTCCTGAAAGAAGGTCGTCTCCTAGTCCCTTTCCTATGCCTAGTAGAGGAAGGGGGGCCGTAGAAGGAGCCCTTCTGACATAGGATGTCTTAGCAGGATAGTTTCTGTAGAACTTTGGTATGGATGAGATCAGCAGATGTTTAATGTCCTGCAGCTCTTTGCTTTTCTCCTGCAGATTTTTAAAAAGCTCTGCAAATTTCTTTCCAAATAGGAGGTTATTAGTCAGGAAGGGCATTTAGGATTTTTTTACTTAAAATCCTCTGGCAGAGGTTGGAGTCTAAGCCAGGAGTATCTACGCATAACTGATGCAGTTGCAGCTGATCTAGCAGAAGCTTCTGCTGCATCATAACTGCATCTTATAGAGTGCCTGGCCATCTGGGATGCCATGAATAGCTTAGATGCTACTTCAGTTTTGTTAGGGGAATCAGGCAGGGAGCTGAGAAGCATACCTGCTTGGGAAACTAAGTCCAAGGTAAATTTAACCATATATGTTTGACAGTTGATAGCTCTGAAGGGCAAGGTACAGGAGGTATATGTTTTCTTGCCCAGCCTATCTATAAATTTACTGTCTTTATCAGAAGGTAACAGAAGACGAAGGGAGCAACCTAGAGTGTCCATCTGGGGCCACAGCTATGACAGCAGGGTCTGCCAAAGGGGGGTTTACCATGAATTTGTGGTCCTCAGGCACTTTATAGAAATGGTCTGGTCTCTTTAGAGCAGGTGGCTGGGAGTCAGGGTTCTTTGAGCATGAAGCAAATGCATCAAGGTATGCAAGGATCACCGGGGGAACAGAAGTTGGAGAAGGGTGATTCAACCTGCAGCAATTCAAAGTATTTTTTTTTGAGTTCCTGACATTTGGGAAGAATCCCATTTGAAGTATTCCATCATTTTAGTGATGGTTTCAACAAATGTAATGTCCTCTGGATGACAGTCTCCTTCAACAGAATCCTCATCTGGAGAATAATATTCCAGGGGTGAGGCTATTTATGAAGCATAGGAGATAGACTCCTCTGAGCAAGATGAGGGGGTCTCCTCTTCTTCCTGGAAGGGGGGGGGGGTAGGAAGGATTGAGACAGCAAATGTAGGCCTTGGACTGAGCAAAGGAATGGAGGAGGCAGAGGATGGTAGAGGCCTTAGGGCCATAAAGGCCTGCATCAGGGATTGAGTAAAGGACTGCCAGTCCATTTGACTATCAGGTAGGGTAGATAAATGCTTAGTTTTCTGCTTTCTTTTAGAAGGAGTAGTTTTTGGAGACAGGGTTAGCCTAGGCTCTAGGGTCTTAGCGACTGAAGGAGCCTCGAGCTAGTGAGATCCAGATGGGCGTTCGGTAGAACCTGGTTCCCCCTCGACATCGGGAATAACTGACGTCTGAGATATCTCCGTGGATGTGCCGGCTGGCGCTTCGACTATGGCTACCTCGAGTGAGGCAGGCCTAAGCGGACGGCTCAAGCAGCCTTCCCTCAACCCCTATATCAGCGGTTGGCTAGGTGTCCAAAGATGGAGAGGCAGTGGTGGCAGGCCGTGAAACTTTGGCCTTTTTCTTTGGTGGTTCTATTGGTTCTGTCAATTCTGGATCTATCCTAATGGCTAGTTTTTTAAGCCTTTGATTTTCTAAATATAGGTTAAGGGTCGCCAAGCAGCTTCTAAGAGTTTTAGGGACGAATGATTGGCAGATGGTGCAGGAAGTATGGTCGTGTTCCTGACGTAGACAGAAGACGCAATGGTTGTGGGTGTTTTTATGCAGAACTTAACTTCCGCGTTAACATTTACCTTTCTTAGTTGACATCATCTAAAGTAAAAGGCAGATAACCTGGCTTCAAGCAACAATATCAGTTAAGAAATCCCCAACGGGGTACTTAGCTTTTGACGTCTTGATAAAGGGGACCGATGCGATCTATCTGGACTTTTGACTGTGGCAGAAAAGTTCTGAGGTCTGTGTGTGCAGACATCACATTTAAGGCTCCTGGTTTATGATCCTATGTGTGATGTCCCATGCACCTATAGCAACCAGGCTGAAAGCTTTTGTATAGGAGCTGACGTTCTGGTTGCCTGGGGCGAAGAATCCCACAGTATGAATACTACAACATGAAAATAAAAGGACATATCTGGTATCTCAAAAGTGGGAAAAGGTACATTCCCATTTTCAATATTTTGAACTTTCAACATTTTGGATTTCAATATTTTGAGTTTCTAATCCAATGAATGGAACCTGATCACAGACTCTTGCATGAGCAGGTGAGAGGGATGTGGCATTCAGGCAGAAATGAAGGCTGCTTGGTGTCATGGTTATCTGTAGACTATCAGTCTTCTGTGGCTTTACCACCATCTGCAGACCAAACAAACTAGCAGCTTAAGGGACCTTCACAGGAAAACCCACGTCACCATCAGTTCTCTCCTGCCTCAAGCCCCCAGTGCTGTCATTTCTCCCAATATGGCAACAATTTGACTGAAACCTTTATTAACACTGGAGGCATTGTCCCTAACCTCACCTCCTGGTGGCTGACATAAGTGTGAGTGCTATTGTCAGGGCCTACTATGCTTTAACTGTGCATGTATATATTTCTGCATACATACTAACTGAGGGTTCCAACAATAGTTTGGTTTGCCATGCCCCTCAGTCCATCTGTCATTGGAGAGAGCGAGCCTCTGCTCTCTAATGGAAAAATACAAACAGTGATTAGAAACTTTAACATAAATGTAGATGTTCGAGTGTATTCACTGTTGCAGTCATCACATCTGGGTTATCATTGCCAGGGCAGCCCTCGGCTGGCCCGAATACTAGAGGCTTAGTATTTCTGCATTAGTTGCTGTCGCTTCGGGACTGACGTCAGGTCGTCAGTAGTATAAAGTAAGGCAGTCGCGACGCCATTACATCAGTTTTTCTTGCCCTAACCTGTCATGAGCCCCCAAGTAGGAGCCAGGTTCTGGTAGAAGAACCCCACCAGTAGAAAGTAAATACCAATATATCCCTTGTAAGGAAGAGAAGAAAATGGGGATGAAGGGAGGGAAACCAGAACTGCAACAGTGAATACACTCGAACATCTACATTTATTAAGTGTACACAACTGTACTATGTTCTTCATGTTTCACTGTTGCAGTCATCACATTTGGGTTGATTCCCAAAGCTGAGGAAAAGGGTGGAAGCAGTCAAGGAAACTAGGGGCTGGCTAGGATGCCCTGCAAGACTGCAGAGGTAAACCCTGCCGTGGATTTGGAGAAGAGAGGCAGGTGGTTATGTTTGGTAAAAGTGTGAACAGATGTCCAGGTGGCAGCCTCCAGGATGCCCCTGGTGGGGACTCCACTGAGGAAAGCTGCAGAGGTGGAGGCTGCTCTGGTGGAGTGAGTCCTCACCCCCTTGGAGGGAGGCTTTCCATGTTGTTTGTAGCAGAAATAGATGCAGTGTGCTATCCATTTGGAAATGGTTTGTTTGGAGATGGCTTTGCCTTCTGCCCCTGTAGCAAAGCTAACCAGCAATTGATCAGACTTTCTGAAGGATTTAGTCCTATCTAGATATAATCAGAGTTGTCTGTGCACAACCAGGGGAGTGCAGGATCCTCTCCCCCTGGTTCTGGGGATTAGGAAAAAAGGTGGACAAATGAATGGATTGGTTGACAGCCACACTGGACACCACCTTGTGCATGAAGGATGGGTTACTTCTGAGGGATACCCTCTCAGCATGGAAGATGATAAAGGGTTCCACAGCCATCAACGCTTGCAGCTTGGAGACTCTTCTGGCTGAAGTGATAGCCAGAAAGAAAGCAGTCTTCCAGGAGAGAAATTTTAGCTCTGCAGAAGAAGAAGCTGGTTCGAAAGGGGGCAGGGTGAGCTTTTCCAACAGAAAGTTAAGGTCCCAAGTTGGGGTTGGTGCTCTTCTGGGTGGCCTCATGTTGCTAGCCCCTCTTAGGAACTCTTTGATTAAAGGGTGTGAGGAAAGGGGCTGCTCAGTGGAGAAATGAGCAGAGTTAGCAGATGCATGAATTTTTATAGAGGAGAAAGAGAGCCAGTGTGTAGTAGATCCGCTAGGTAATCCAGGATGAGAGGGAGGAATGTGCCGTATTGGCTCCCTTAGCCTGAATCCAGGTGCAGAAGACTTCCTAGTGCTAGGGTGTCTGGCCTCACGTATAACATCTAGAACCTGTTCACTGAGGTTGGCAGATTGAAAGGGGGTTAGGGAATAAGCCAAGCTGCCAAACTGAGTGTTTGCAATTGGGGATGCATGAAATGCCCTTCCCTCTGGGTCAGGAGGTTTGGGATCTGAGGAAGATGCCATGGTGGCAGTGGGGAACATGCTGCACAGCAAGGGGTACCAGTGCTGCCATGGCCAGTCTGGAGCTATAAGAATTGTCCTTTGTTTTTCCTCCTTTATTTTGAGCAGTGCCCTGGGGATGAGAGGTAGTGGAGGAAAGGCATAGACCGATAGATTGCCCCACGGGAAGAACAAGGCATCCACTTTCCAAGCTATGCAGTGATGCTCCCTGGTGCAGAATTTGCTGAGCTGATGGCTGGTGTGGGAGGCAAATAATTCTATCTTCAGGGTGCCCATTTCTGAGTTATTAGGGTGAAGGTTTTTCTGTTGAGCTGCCACTCGTGTGGGTCCAGAAGATTTCTACTTAATTGGTCTGCCAGACAGTTGAGAGAACCTGGTAGGAATGCTTAATTGGTCTGCCAGAGAGTTGACAGAACCTGGTAGGAATTGTGCTAACAGGTGCAGTTGCATGGCAGAGGCTGTGTGCCAAAGGGTCATGGCCAGCCTGCATAGAGGGTAGGAGTGAGTCACAGTGGTGGCCAGTTTTCATCAGGAGAGCCCTGGGGAGAGAAGGGGCTTGAAAGCTATCAAGGTGTGCTGGACAGCCAACATCTCTTTTTGGTTGACGTGCAGCAGGATTTTGCTGCGGGCTCCACTAGCCTTGTATGCAACTGCCGTCCAGGTGGGCCCCCCAAGCATAGTCTGATGCATCTGTAGTGAGGGTCTGTGCGGGGGGGTGGGGGGGGGTGGTGAGAAAAGTAGCCTCTTGTTGTTTCTGAGGCAAGGAAGTATAAGAGTCTCCAGGTCTTGAGAGTGTTGATACCAAAGGCTTTTTAGGTACCACTGAAGTTTCCTCATATGCAGTCTGGCGTATCGAACAAGTAGTACGCAAGATGCAATGAAACCCACAGCTTGCAGAATCTTCCTTGCAGATAACTGGGGTCTAGTGGCTAGTTGAGAGAAGTAGGTTGTCTGGAAAATTTGCTTTTCTGGTGTAAGGAATGCCAGCTGGGATGCTGTGTCCAGGCTTGCTCCTAGGAATATAATCCTTTAGGTGGGCACCTGTTTGGATTTCTTTTCATTGATTGTGTACCATAGGGAGGTTAGTAGGGACTTTACACAAAGGCCAGGTGCTTGAGCAGCTTTTCCTGGCTGTCTGCTTAAATCAGGCAGTCATCTAAGTATGGGTAAATCTGGATATTCCTTTGTTTGCAAAAGGCAATGGCCGGAGCCAGACATTTTGTGAAAACTCTGGGAACAGCAGATAAGCCAAAGGGAAGCACAGAGAACTGAAAATGCTGAGATCCTGCCATGAAACGGAGATATTTCTTGAACGATTCCCTGACAGCAATGTGGAGGTAGGGGTCTTTTAGATCCAGGGTGGCTAGCCAAGCATCCTTGAACAGCATGGGTAGCAGCTGCTGGAGGGTGAGCATTTTGAATTTTGGGATCACCAGGAAGGTGTTCAGAATGGATAGATCGAGGATGGGGCGCCAAGTGCCCTCTTTTCTGGGCACCAGAAAAAGTCTGGAGTAGAAACCTTGGCCTATGTGTTCTGCAGGAACATGCTCTACTGCCCTCATAGAAAGCAGGAAAAGGATCTGCTTTTGAGCCTCCGCCCACTGGTTTGGAGGTAGATCTGGGAACCCTTTTGTGGTTGAAAGGGTGTGGAAAGAAAATTTGTATCCTTGGGACACTATGTTGAGAACCCAGCGGTCGTTGGTAATGGTGGCCCAGGTGCTTGTGTGAAAGAAGAATTTTCCTCCAAGGGGTAAATGAAGATGGACAGAGGGAGGGGGTGGGGAGGAGAGTCATTGTGAGTTCTTACCATATGGGGGTGGCTTAGAGCTCCCTGGTTTTGAAGTGGAGGTAGTCCGCTGCTTAGATCTCTGCATTCCCTGTGGCTGCTGTCGGGGGGGGGGTCTGGACTGGCTTAGTGGGAGTAGGAAAGGGTCAGTGCTTGGTGGGACAATGGCTGCTAAACCTGGGTGGTTGGACCTATATGAAATCCTTAACTGTCTGCACAGATTTTGCTTTTTCTTCCATCTTTTTTAAAACCTCTTCTGCCTTAGTTCCAAATAAGCTGTCCTTGTGCAAGGGGGCATCCAACAATTTAGATTTGACATTGTCTGGCAAGGGCTGTTCCTTAAGCCATGCATGCCTTCTAATGACAGATCCGGTGACTGCTGGCCTGCAAGAAGCTTCTAGGGTGTCAAAACCACAATGCAAGGTATGTTTAGTTACTTGACTTGCAGAATGCATCAACTCTTGTAACTCTTTAGATTCTGCACAACATGAAAGGAAAACATTTTTTGTTTGAGGAGTTCCAGGGTATGTTGCTGAAATTTTAGCATATGGAGCTGACAATTAGTGCCTTGATAGCAAGAGTAGCTGAGGTGTATACTTTTTTTACCCCATCTGTCTAGTGCTCGGCAATCCCTATTTGAGGGGGGGTGGGATTCTTAGCAGAGTTTGCTTTAATCCCTTTAGGCCCTTGAGAAATTACCACAGTGTCAGCAATAGGATTTTTAAAAAGAAATTTGTGAGAGTCAGGGACTCTATAGTACCTGTCTGGTTTTCTGGGTGCAGGAGGGAAGGTGTCAGGAGTCAAGCTGGATTCCAGGAAAACATCCTCCACAACATCCAAGACTGGGGGGATGGCCAAGGGTCTCTGTGCTGTGGAAGATCTAAGAATTCCCCGAGTCTCTTTTTAGACTGAGGGTAGTCCTGACTCTCCCATTGAAAATGCTCCCTTAAGGTATTAAGGGTTTCCCCAAACAAAAAATCCTCTGGGGAGAGGTTGGAGAGATGGAATCCTCTGCATCAGAATCCTCATAAGTAGAGAGGGACTGCATGCTTTATATTCAGAGGCATCAAAGTCATCTGACTCTTCTTCAGACAAAACTGCATGGGACAGATCACTTTTCCTTTTGGAGGGGGCAGCCTGGCTTCCCCTGATTAGCATGATAAGGTTTTCTGACATTTTAAGGATATGAGACAGACACAAGGAAGCAGGTGCCTGAGATTGGCTCGTCGGTTTCTTGGGTGTGGTTCGTACCCTGGGCCTAAGAAACGTGGTCGTTTTTGAAAGAACGGTAGTCGCGAAAGAAGAAGTTGGTTTGTGCTGAGAATCGGTAGTGGGAAGCACTTCCTTGGAAGCCGGTGCCTGCTCAGTGGCTCCAGACCATCCAAGGTAGAGACAACCGAAGGATCCTTAGTCGAAGAAGAGTTTGCGGGATACCGGACTCCGAAAGGGTCTCGGTAGCGGCCTACAAATCCACGGAAACGGGCATCAGGGGCTGCAAAAGCACTTCACTGAGGACCGGAGAACTGATGACTGGCTTAATGGGAGCGTCGTTGGTAGGTTTGGACCTGTGCGGTCTGTCTCTGTCTTTACCTTTAAGTTTTTTCGGAAGATCTGCTGTCGGATGGTTTACTGAAGCCATATCGGAGGTCAAGGACTGTAAGCAAAAATATCTAGCTACAATAAGGGCCCAATGATGGATAGTTCTGGCGTTGAGCAAAGCACAGAAGAGACAATGGGGGACGTCGTGGTCTGGGCCTTAACAAGTGATGCAGTAAGAATGAAAGTCTAGGTGTGGTATTTGCTTTATACGGGCGAGACAATTGTTAACTTTTTCTGACATCGGTTAGTGCAAGAAAAAAGGATCCCCAACGGGGTACTTAGCTTTAGAAGACTTCAACTTCAATTTGGTAGACGAAACTCAGGTAGTGGCCAATCGGCACTCATGCGAACTGCTTCGGCTTAGGGCTCCACGGCAAGAAAGACTGATGTAATGGAGTCGGCTGCCTTACTTTATATACTACTGATGACATGACCTCAGCGACAGCAACCAAAGCAGAAATACTAAGCCTCTGGTATTCGGGCTGGCCAAGGACTACCCTGGCAGGGATAACCCAAATGTGATGACTGCAACAGTGAAACACGAAGAACATCTACCACATCCTCCCTCTCAAACAGGGAATCTGTTGACAAAAGCAATTCACTCTTAACCGGTCTTTCAGTGCCTGAATCACACACTAAGTCAGGTCTTTACACCTCTACAGTATGGAGCCGGGTAAAAAGGTACAGAAGGCTATGAACTCTGTTTTGTATTCAGACACCATCAGGTCCCCCCATCCCAAGTGTCTGTAGTTTGAGTGAATCTTTTTTTTTCTTTGAGGAAAAAAATAAAATAACTTGTCCAAGGTTTCCTTTTACAACACATGGGTGGGAGCTTCAGGAAGGGAGAAAGTACCATTTTCTAGAAATTTCCAGTAAGGGGGACTAAGCAGCAAGTATTTGTCTAAAAGACATGCTCCTGAAGCATTTCTCCCCAGGCCTCCGATGAAACTAGGCTCTGTCCTAGTCAGACTTTCAAAGGTTAACAAATGTTAAATAAATAAATAAAAAAGGACTTTGGCCTAAAAAGTACAGTTTTGTACCTACCATAAATGTAGATGTTCGAAGATCCACATTGCTGCAGTCCTTACACTTGGGTAGTCCGCTGTCCTCGGTCGGCCCGAATATCAAAGTATAAGGCTGACGTCGGTCAAGGCGCATTAGACTGACATCAGGGCGTCAGGGTACAAATGCGCATGACCGACGTCATATCCTCAGTCTTTTCTTGCCCCAGATGTCAGAAGACCCTAACAAGAAAGGTCAAAACCCAAAGACAACAAAACCAACAACCAACCACCCTAGCACTAATAATATGTACAATATATACAATATACACAATATTTACAATCCAACCCACACAACCGCCTCTAACTACAGAGGGGAAGGAGGGAGGGTAAATTGGACTGCAGCAATGTGGATCTTGAACATCTACATTTATGGTAGGTACAAAACTGTACTATGTTCTTCATCTCACATTGCTGCAGTCCTTACACTTGGGTAGAATCCCAAAGCAGAGGTAAGGGAGGCTGGCACAACTATAAAGAAGCAGGAGCTGCCAAAATGCCCTGTAAAATAGCAGTGGCAAAACCAGCCCTAGATTTAGAGTAAAGTGGAAGGTGATAATGCTTAGAGAAAGTGTGCACAGAACTCCAAGTAGCTGCCTCCAAGATATCTTTAGTTGCCACCCCCCTTAAAAAAGCTGTTGAAGTGGCAGTAGCCCTAGTGGAATGAGGCCTAATTCCAGCTGGAACCTCCTTGCCATGATGGGAATAACAGAAAGCAATGCAAAACCCAATCCACTTAGAAATAGTTTGTTTTGACACAGGCTTGCCCTGAGAACTCAAAGCAAAAGAAACAAATAACTGCTGAGACTGCCTGAACCCTTTAGTTCTGCTCAAATAATATCGCAACTGCCTGTGTATATCCAAAGTGTGCAAAATCTTTTCCCCTTTATTTTGGGGTTTGCATAAAAGGTAGGCAAATGAATAGTTTGGTTTAAAGACACACTAGAAACCACTTTAGGCATAAAGGAAGGATTAGTACGTAAAGATACCCTATCCTTATGGAAAATTAAGAAAGGCTCAACTGCCATAAGGGCCTGTAATTCAGAAACCCTTCTCGCAGAGGTAATGGCTAACAAAAAAGCAGTCTTCCATGATAAATATTTCAACTCAGCAGTAGCTGCAGGCTCAAAAGGTTGTAGAGTGAGTTTCTCCAACACAACATTGAGATCCCAAGCAGGAGTAGGAGCTCTCCGTGGGGGTCTTATATTCTTTGCCCCTCTAAGGAATTGCTTAAACAAAGGATGAGAAAACAATGGTGGGTCACAATCATAGTGAGCAGAAATTGCTGCAGCATGAATCTTAATAGAAGAGAAGGACAAACCTTTGTCCAGTAACTCAGTAAGATATTGAAGAGCCACACTTAAATTAGGCTTAGAAACATCAAATGCTTTTGCTGCACTCCAAAATAAAATCTCTTCCATTTATCTGCGTACACTTTCCTTGTACTAGGCCTTCTGGCTTCCAAAATAACATTCAAAACTTGCTGTGGAAGCTGAAACCCTCCAGGGTTTAAAACAGAATATGCCAGGCTGTCAGGTGAAGAGAGTGAAGTTTGACATTGAGTAAATGACTGTTCTCCTGAGTCAGCAGGTGTGGAATCGAAGGTAAAGGCCATGGAGGCTCCCGTACCAGACTTCTCAGTAGTGGGTACCAATGCTGTCGAGGCCAATCTGGAGCTATTAAAATCATCTTTGGCTTGTCCTGTCTGACCTTCAGAAGTACCTTTGGGAGGAGAGGCAGAGGTGGAAAGGCGTATACATGAAGATTGCTCCAATTGAATGAAAAAGCATCCACTTTCCAAGCTGTGGGATGAAAACTTTTTGTGCAAAACTTTGGCAGCTGGTAGTTTAGTGGAGAAGTGAACAGATCTATGTCTGGAGTTCCCCATGACACTGTCAATTTCTGAAATACATGAGGATCCAATTTCCACTCGTGGGGATCCATAATTTGTCTGCTCAACACATCTGCTAAGGAGTTCTGTGCTCCCGGCAGAAACCTTGCCTGAAGATTTAGCTGTAAACTGAGAGCAGTCTCCCACAAAATCATTGCTTGTCTGCACAGAGGATAAGAATGTGTTCCCCCTTGCTTGTTGATGTACCACATGACAGTTGTGTTGTCTGTTAGAATCAACACCTGCCCTGGAAGAAGTAAATCCTTGAAAGCTATTAATGCAAATTGGACTGCTAACATCTCCTTCAGGTTGATATGTAGATGTAGAAGTCTGGCAGGCCACGTGTCTTGTATCCACTTTCCATTTAGATGAGCTCCCAAGCTTTGTCTGAGGCATCTGTCGTTAGAATCTGACTCGCCTCTGGCCGGGTTACAGAGAGTCCCTTGTTTAGGTGACATTCCTGAGCCCACCACAAAAATTCCTTTTGAATGCAAGGTATTATCTGAATGACAGTGTCCAAATCTTGGCAGTGCTGTGTCCATACATTTTTGAGATACCATTGTAACTTCCTCATATGCAGTTTGGCATTGGGAAGCACCAGAATACAAGATGCCATGAACCCCAAGGCTTGAAGGACTGTCCTTGCAGTCAGCCTGGACTGATGAGACAATTGATGGAAGTAGAGAAAGATTCTTTTGTTTGTCCGGGGTCAAAAAGGCCATCTGGGATGCTGTATTCAGTCTCACACCCAGAAAGCACATGTCCTGAGAGGGTACTAGACTGGACTTTATTTCGTTCACAGAATACCCTAGGCATCTTAGCACTGCTATCACATAGTGGAGATGATGAAGAAGCTCTTTTCCTTGAGCCAGAATCAGACAATCGTCCAAATAAGGATAGATCTGTATCCCTCTTAGTCTGAAGAAAGCTATTACTGGAGCCAGAACCTTCGTGAATACTCTGGGCAGTAGATAAGCCAAAGGGCAATGCAGAGAACTGATAATGAGAAGTCCCAGCCTGGAAACGTAGATACTTCCTGCAACATAGCCTGATAGGAACATGAAGGTAAGCCTCCTTGAGATCCAGAGTCACCATCCAATGATCTTTGCCCAGCAGAGGTAAAAGCTGTTGTAACGTCAACATTTTGAACTTGGGAATGTCCAGATAAGTGTTGAGGATAGATAAATCCAAAATTGGTCTCCACGTGTTCCCCTTCTTTGGTACTAGGAACAGGCGAGAATAAAATCCTAGGCCCACTTCTGACAGAGGCTGAATGGCTCCTATTTGGAGTAGCAGAGAAATCTGTTTGTGAGCCTCTATTCTTTGCTGAGGAGGAACGTCTGGCATGCCTTTGAAAGGAGGCAAGGTATGGAAATAAAACCTGTAACCTTGGTGTATGATATCCAATACCCATCTGTCTTGGGTAATTAAACTCCAATTTTCTTTGAAAAGTGCCAACCTTCCTCCCAAAGGTGCTGCTAGTCGAGAAGACTCTGGCAGCTGAAAAGGTAGGTCATTGGGTCTGTTTACGAAAGGACTGACCCCTGCCCTCACCCGAAGACTGTGCAGGTGAACTCCCTGTTCTAGGCCTGAAAGAGCCCTGAGCTCTGCCCCTACCCTGTCTAGACCTGCCCCTAGACTGGGAATCATAAGAAGGATACGTCCACCCCTTAGTAGGCCAATTTCTGCTAAACTTCGGAGGCTGAACCTGCAAAAAATCTTTAACAGTCTGCATAGACTTAGCCTTGTCTTCCATTTTCTTTAAGACTGCCTCAACAGGTGAACCAAATAACACATCAGATTGTAAAGGAGCATCCAAAATCCTTGTCTTAACATGGTCAGATAAATTCTGATCCCTCAGCCAGGCGTGCCTGCGAAGAACTGACCCTGTGGCAGCCACCCTAGACGAGGCCTGTACAGCATCAAAACCACATTGCAAAGAATGCTTACCCACTTGTTCAGAGACATGTACCAAATCCTGTAACTCTTTACAGTCAATACCTTCCGCCAGAGCATCTACCTTAGACTTCAATTGAGACAGTAGATAGTTTTGGTATTTCAACATGTGAAACTGGCAATTTAGAGCCCTCATAGCTAGGGTGGAAGACGATAAACTTTCTTTCCCCATCTATCCAAAGCCCTAGCCTCTTTATCTGGAGGAACCGGATTTTTAACAACAGAAGCCTTAACACCCTTAGGCCCCTGACTAACAGTTTCTGGGTCCGCCCTAGGACTCTTAAAAAGAAACTTATGAGCTTCAGGCACCCTATAATACCTATCCGGCTTAACAGGAGCAGGAGGCAGGGAATCAGGATTAAGAGAAGCCTCTGCAAACACATCCTCCACAACATCCAGAACAGGAGGTATAGCCAAAGGCCTATGCTGGGGTAAAAACAGAAATTCCCTAAGCCTTTTTCTGGAATCTGAGAAATCCTGACCTTCCCACTTAAAATGCTCCCTCATGGAATGGAGGGTCTCTGAAAAAGAAAAATCCTCAGGAGGAGAAGCAGAAGGAGTAGAATCATCCACATCAGAATCAGAATAAGGAGAATACTCCTGCAAGTCTTCAGCCGAAGACTCTGAAACATCTGAAACCTGCTCAACACTCCCTAACTCAGGTTCCACCCTAGGCCTTTTATCAGGAGGGGGCAAAGAACCTCTAATTAAGGTAATCAAATCTTCTGCCATTTTAAGCATATGCTTCTTGGGCACAGATCCTGAAGAACTAGGAGTGACACCAACTGAAGCTAAACCTGGCCTGCCTCTGGGAGAAGCCTTGGAAACAGAAGGCCTAACCACCCTAGGAAGGGAGGGGAGTACAGTAACATGAGAAGCCCCTTCAGCCTGACTTGCCTCCTGAGAGGCCACATCCTGCAATAACAAGGTCTCCCCCTGGGCCTCCAGAGAAACCTCCGGTGGAACCACCGGCTCCACCGATACCTCTAAAGAACCGGCGTCGAGGACGACTCGTCTACCCTGGGCTTAGCTGCTTTATCCTTGCGCTTCTTTGAAGAAGCGGACGCCGGAGCATCCGACGGCATAGTGTAATTGCACCGCTTCCCAAAGTCTAACCTGGCACAATCTAACCTTCTCTTAATAGTGCGCTTATTGAATCTAGCACAAAAGCGACACCCAACAACGTCGTGCTCAGGCCCTAAACAAGGAATGCACAAGGTATGATAATCTCTATGCGGTATCTGTTTCCCACAAGAAATACAGTTATTCACTTTTTCTGACATCCGGTAAACCACTGAGGCAAGAAAAAAGCAAAATATTCCCCAACGGGGTACTTAGCCAACTTTGACTCGGTCTGAAACTCCGAACTCGAAAAATTTCAGAACGCCGAACGGCACTTGCAACGCTGCTTCTGCATCGGACCATGCGGCAAAAAAGACTGAGGATATGACGTCGGTCATGCGCATTTGTACCCTGACGTCCTGATGTCAGTCTAATGCGCCTTGACCGACGTCAGCCTTATACTTTGATATTCGGGCCGACCGAGGACAGCGGACTACCCAAGTGTAAGGACTGCAGCAATGTGAGATGAAGAACATCATCTTCCAGCAAAGCCTAGAACCTTAGCTAGGGATGTCATCTTACTACTGTGCCTAAGGCTGTTATCCTAAAAAGAAGTTATGTACTCACCATAACGTTCCATGTTTGTTGTCCATCTCGCCATTCATTCTTACAATGATGGGTTCGGAGCCCCGGCCGAATACATAGCTGAAAGTCTCAAACCTGGCTTGTGGCAAGAAGGTATCCCACAATGCAGTGGTGTAATCCCCCAGATCTTGTTTGCTGCTACTACTGAATATGTGCACTATATACACACACACACACACACACACACACACAGACAGACACAGACACAGACACAAATATATACTATACCTAATAGAAGGAGAAACAAACTGAAACGAAGAACGCCTGAAGGTAGTAAAAAACATCCACCAGGTCCACAAGGAGTCTTTGGCAGGGGGAAGGAGGGAGGGTTCGTAAGTATGAACAGCGAGATGAACAACAAACATGGAACGTTATGGTGAGTACATAACTTCTTTATGTTATGTTGTCCTATCTCGCCTTCATTCTTACAATGATGGGACAGCGTCCCTAGCACCTTTACCCTGGGTGGCTCACGGGAGTACACCTTTAAGCACCATGGAACCAAAGGAGGCCCTGTCCCTGGAGGCCAAATCCACTATGTAATGCATGATAAAAGTATGTGGAGTGGTCCAAGTAGCTGCTGCACAAATGTTATCCATGGGAATCCTGGCTTGAAAAGCAGATGATGTAGCCATTGCTCTAGTGGAATGAGCCTTCACTTTGAAAGGTAAATCTCTGTGATTTGAGGTATAAATGAATGTAATACAATTAGAAAGCCAAATGGAAAGAGTAGTTTTAGAAACTGAGCTACCCTTTCTGGCATCAGAGAAAGATATGAATAATTGGTCAGATTTTCTGAAGTCTTTCCTATGCAAAGAGAATCCAAGTTGTTTATGCACGTCTAGTTGATGTAATTTGTATTCTGCCTTGTTGCTATGATTAGGAAAGAACACTGGAAGCTCTATAGATTGATTTAAGTTGTTTGGAGAAGAGACTTTGGGTAGGAAAGATGGATTAGTTTGCAAGGATACCCTATCCTTATGAAAAATCAAATATGGCGGTTCAATAGAAACAGTTTGCAACTCAGATACTCTTCTAGCAGAAGTTATAGCCACTAGAAACAAGGTTTTCCAGGAAAGGAACTTGAGGGTCTGAAGATGACAAGGGCTCAAAGGGTGGTAACGTGAGATGAGACAGAACAAAATTTAAATCCCAAGGAGAAAGGGGCTCCTTAAATGGAGGTCTTAATAAGGAGCCTCCTTTTAAGAAGGATCTACACAACCTGTGTGACATTAAGTTGGAGATGGCATCACCAATGTGGAAATTTGACATTGCAGCGAGTTGAACCCTGATGGTTGCTGCAGCTGAACCTTGCTGGAAGAGTTCCGCCAAAAATTCCAAAATAGAATGGATAGGTGCACAAAAAGGATCAATGTTCCTGTTTTGAGCCCAAGGGAAAACCTTTTCTATATGCTAGAATACAGTTTTCTAGTGGAAGCTTTATGAGAGGACATTAAGATATGTTTAACTGTAGGAGTGAAACTGTGAAGCCTGGCTAAACTGGGAAGTGGAGCACTCAAGCTGTCAATTTTAGGGTGTGGAGAAAAGGATGAACCTCCCCTGACATATGAGTCAGCAGATCTGGCATTGGGCCCAGAGTCCAAAGCTTCTCCTGAAGATGCGGCCAAAGGAAGGGGAACCAAACATCAAACTTGGCGAGGCCAGTAAGGGGCAATGAAAATTATCCTGCTTCCCGAGTACTGTGCTTTCTGAATGACTCTGGGTATGAGAGGAAACGGCGGAAAAGCATACAGAAGTCCCGAGGGACAATTGTGAGCAAGTGCATCTCTCAGTGTCTCCCCCGGAGAGGGTATTAGGGTAAAGTAGTTGCTGCACTTGGCATTCATGGGAGTGGCAAAGAGATTGCAGCAAGGCTGACCCCATGTTCGGAAAATCATTTCCGCTACATTGTGATTGAGAGATACTCGTGAGGCATCATGATTGTTCTGCTCAGCTTGTCCGCTATCATGCTGGACTTCCCCGGAATGTGCATTGCTATTAGAAAGCACTGGGAAGAAACTAGCCATTTCCAAACTCTTAGGGCCTCTTGACAAAGGGAGTAAGATCTGGTTCCCCCATGGTTGTTTATCTACCAAACCACAGACATACTGTCTGAATGCATCACAATTGCCCCTAGAGGAAGAGAGTTGTGAAGTGCTTGCTCTCATCTCTAGGACATTTATATGCAAGTGAGCCTCGTGTTCTTGCCATGTACCTTGGACAATGCCCCCCCCCCCTCCCCCCAATCTGGGAAGCGTCCGTAGTCACCGTAGCTATGGGTTGATTTGGAACAAAGGGTCTTCCCTAGGGTCACATGAGTGGAATGTATCCACCTTCTTAAGTCGTTCTTACATGATTCCATTATTCTGATGAGGTGAGACATCGGAAGCTCTTGAAGTGACCATTGGGGGAACAGCAGCCATTGAAGGATCCTCATTGTGCATTCTGGCAAGAGAGCCCAGTGTAATCGTGGAAGCCATTGTTCCTAGTAATCTTAGAATTATCTTTGCTTTCACTTTTGTCTTTGGAAGGAGATGAAGTATCTGCTGTCTTGAGTGCTACAACTCTTTATGTTAGAAGACGTGTTACCATAGAGGAAGTGTCTAGATCTGCGCCTATAAATGTAATATGTTGACAGGGCAACAAGGCATATTTTTGAAAGTTGACTGTAATATCCAGCTGATTGCAAATGTCCAAAGTTAAATCCCTAGCTTGCTGGAGTAGATGCCTGGTGGTGGCAGACAGGAGCCAGTAGTCTAGACAGGGAAGCACTCAGAATCCTAGATGCCTCAGGTGAGCCGTGACTACTGCCATGCATTTGGTGAATACTCTGGGGGCTGTACTGAGACCAAAGAGCAGAGCTCTGAACTGGTAATGACTGGATCCCAGCCGGAAGCATAAGTACCTTCTTGATGTCCTGTCCATTTTTATGTGGTAGTAAGCATCTTGAAGGTCTATCGAGCACATCCAATCGTCTTTACATAAAAAGGGAAGTATAGTCTGCAGTGTCACCATTCGGAACTTTGACTTCTTGACAAATTCGTTTAATTTGCTTAGGTCTAATATGGGCCTCCAGTCCCCTGTTCTTTTTGGCACCAAAAAGAATCTTGAGTAAGTTCCGAATCCTATTTAGTCTGCGGGGACCTTCTTGGATGACTCTTTTGTGCAGCAACTTTTGAATCTCTATAGTTACTTGCTCCCTTAGATTGGTTAGAACATCTGGGATTGTTCTGGTCTGTGGAACAGGATTGGAAAAATAGGATGGAGTATCCTCTGGATATTATGCTTAGTACCCATTTGTCTCTTGCAATAGTTTGCCAGGCTTCTGAGTACATGGATAAATGTCCCCCGACTGCCTCCAGAGTAGAGCAGTCGGGTCTCCTTTGAGAAGCGCTGATAAGGGCGTCTGCGAAAGGAATCACGGTCACCCTGGTTTTGTGGGCCCCCTCTGCCTCTGGGATGGCGTCTACCGTTATTGCCTCTCCATCTGTCCCTGGGGAAGGAATCACCCAGTGCTTCCTGGAAAACTCACCGAGATCTTTTGAGCCACATTTTTCCACTCTTCTGGCCTTCAGGATAAGGTCTTGAAGGTACAGAAAAACGTACACCAACGGCAGAGAGAGTTTTTCCTTCCTGCTCGCACTGGTTTAGAGCATCTTTTATTTTGGGTCGAAAGAGTGAGGAACCATCAAAAGGGGCGTTAGTAAAAGTAGACTTGAAGGGCTCTGCAGAATTGCACAAGCACATCCAGGAGCATCTCCTAAGGGAAACTCTGGAACCCGCTGCTCCGCTCACTCCATCTGCTGCGTAGAATATGAGCCTCATGGAGGAGTTGACAATGGAATTTAAGGAGAACAGCTGGGAGGAGACCTTCTCATTCACCCCCGCAACTAATGTACCTTGTAGAGCATCTCCTAGCTCTTTCAGCAGATCTTTGTAGCCTTGTAAAGTGGGATAGGTAGTTCAGCAAACTTAGTGAGAATGTCGCTGACGAAAAGACACTCTTCCCGTATCTGTCCATCATTCGAGAGTCTTTATTCGGAGGATGAACAGATGAGGAAGTCTCTGCAAGTTCCTTCTTAGTGGCTGCTGCCACCACCATAGCATCTACTGGTACCCCCTTGGTTAGGAAATCCTTTTCTGAAGGAGCTGACAAGAATTTGTTTGACCTCCGAGGGACTGGTTCCATTGTGTCAGGTGACTCTCATGCCTTTCGACTGACCAGGTCCATTAGCTCATCGAAAGGCAGAGACACCCAGGAGGCTGAAGGAGACCCAAAAGTCTTCAGGTACACTGACTCCTCATCAGAAGGGGTGGTGGCCTGCCAGCCGCCTCTCTGCTTCAGGATCTCTAGAACATCTGCAAATGAGATAACAACAGAGGATGACCGTGGGGACCCTTCCGACTCATTGAGGTCAGTGTCTGAAGTGACGGACTCATCTAGGGAGTCTATCTGCTTCCTCTTGCAAGTTTTCTTCCGAGGTGGCTCTTCAGAAGGATATTCTGGGGAGGCCTCGGAGGAGAGGGGGTTCTGTCCATTGGGGGAACCTGAGGCTCTGGGATCTCTGCTGTCCTGGGAAACGGGTGGTACTGAGATAGTAGCCAGTGCCTTAGGGGGATGGGTACTAGTATCCCTCTGTGGTGCTGAATGTGTAGACAACACACTCCTTATCAGCTCAAAAGGTGGATCCCGCCAGCTATGAAGATTCCCTCGGCTCCGAGGAGACAGAGGAAGGCACCAGAACCAATGAGATTGAACCAGAGGCCAATGGGGGAGCCGAGCTAACCTGGGCCGATGCTCAGAGGGGTAGACTCAGCACCAAAGATCAAGGCCGAGAATCCCTGGCTCCCAGACTCTCCAGACAGGACCGAGAAAGTTGGAGCAGATGTCAGCTCCATGAACACCGAAGGGGGTCCCGGAACCGACGGATCCACAGTAAGCAGTACCAAACACTCTGACTCTGAAGGACGAGTTTGGCTTGGAAGAGGAACAGTGGGTATAATTGGTACAGTAGGCTCAGAAACCAAATAGGTGGGAGCCGAGAATAATTTAGTTCGCGCCGGTGACTTCAGGAGTCTGTGCACCTCCCATTCCACGTCGTCTGATAAGCTCCTGGTGGATCTGGAAGATAGGGATGGAGAGCGAGACCTGTGCAGAATTGGAGATCTCAATGTCAGAGAAACCGGTAAAATATCCCTGGACCGGCTCTGAGTAGAGGTATCTTGCAGGTCCAAGGACTTTGGAGCCAAAGTACCAGACTCGTCAACTAATATGACCTCCGACGGCTCCGAGGACTGTGGAGCTGAGAAGGTAGTGAGCCTGGAGATTTTTGGTAGCTTGACTGGTGGCTCCGACTGAGCCGATGTTTCAGGTGAATGTCTTTTCTGAGATTTTTCCTTTTTGTAAGAAGAAGAGGAAGAAGAACTATGTATAGCTTCCTGAAAAGTTGGCCTTAAGAGCCCTTTCAGAATCAACTTGTTTCTCCTTTCTTGAAGTACTCTTGCACTGAAAGAGTGACAAAAGGTGCAGTCTTCTTGTAGGTGAATAGCACACCAAGGCAATAAATACATATAGCATGTCATTCTGTGATGGACATTTCTTGCGAGCATTTCTGGTATTTTTTAAAAGCCCGAAGGCTTATGTTCTCTCTCTCTTTTGGGTCTTTAGACATAGTTAAGATAAGACCGCAAAAGCAATAAGAAAAATTTTGCTATTGAACTATTGAAACCTAAAGCTACACTGAAAGGTACTACAGGAAACACAAGGAAACAGACAACCAGGGATAAAAAATAGGGCATCTTAACTCAAACGGTCCTATTTTCTAGACAAGACAACAATTAACTACAAGCCCTCTAACTCAAACGGGCGAATAGCTCTCCGACTTAAATGAGCTACTGATAAATTTAGCAGACAGAAAACCACCACCACTACAAGAGATACCAGTAGGCCTACAAAGCGACAGCAAAAGCTGTGCCAAAGGGGATAAAACTATCACTATCTAATTGTAATGCAATACAATACACAACAAATTAAATATAATTAGAAGATAAGCTATTAATTATCAAATATAACAGTATAGAGGAAAAATGAGAGAAAATTTGTCACAACTTAGCCACGGCCAAGACGAGCACATCCAACCTCATAAAGCGGCAAACGAGGTCTGGTGAATTACACCACTGCATTGTGGGATACCTTCTTGCCACGAGCCATGTTTGAGACTTTCAGCTATGTATTTGGCCGAGTCGGAGCAGAGAATCGGCTTCGAACCCATCATTGTAAGAATGAAGGCGAGACAGGACAACATAACATCAAATGTATCTACAACATCAGAGTCACATCTGATGGTGCATTTTCTACACTGTGGGCTGTCTGAATTAGTTTAAACAGTCTAAAGAATACAGCTGAAAGAGTTTCTACCATTTGCTTCAAAATGTTTCCCGGACGCGTGTTCAGCAACTGATAACCCTGATGCCCAAGGTCATTGATGAGCAGCATTTCCTGGTAAGCCTATCCAATTTACTGCTGGGAAGGGTGGTACTGACTAGAGATAGCCCAGGCAACACATAGTCACTTCCAGAGGCTTTTGGGAAGCTGGAGGTGGGAAGTCCACTTCTAAAACATACATTTTGAACAAACCTTAATGGTTTGAAGAAAACAAAGGAATGGCAGCTGGCTTGGCTCACCCGATACTAGCAATTCCACAAACCATTCCTGGGATTCATATTTCTTCAATCCCCACTTGGCAGTGCACCCTCATAAGACTGAGGGTCCCACCAAAAGAAACCTCTTCCAGCAAAAAGCCTGAAGAAATTCCATATTCTTCATATGTACCATATTTCAAAAATGGACTATATACATGGGGGTATATTAAGTCTTGGTCTTCTCCTCCTCCCTGTCTGAGCCAAACAAGGTGTCTGGTAAGGAAGGTAAGCTACAATTAGCCAGAGTTAAAGCACCTGAATTGCTAGGACCCGCAGCAGGAAGAACATGGACAGTAACTATTTGACAGGCCACTACATAATCCTCTGTGAATCCTCTGTAACTCAAGTACCCAGGGTCGGGCATCTGGAAGACAGACAACTTACCCATACCAGTGGTGTGAAAGTTTGTTTTAATTTTGAAACAAATACTGCTCTATAAAAAAAGAAGTCTCCTGCACACTGACAGAAGGAAACCTGGTGGGTAAAGTCATTGCCCTGGAGCCTGCACAACAGGTTGGTCAATGTCAGACACCACGGAAATGCAGTCCATTTCTGACACAGCCATTTCTGTTGAGGCCTAGAATTATACAAATAGTGCTGGCTCTGCTATGCATCTTAGAAGGGCTTTCACAGATGGCAACAAAGCAGAAAAAAAGAGCTAGCAGCTTATCAGATGGTGCCTCCTTGCAGATGGAGTCACAAGACTTCAGCAGGACTGATGGAGTCTTTAGGTCCTTGCACACCCTGCCTACTTTTACAGAAAACTAACTTCCTAGGCCTATCCATGTTCATGTGGTGCTTGGGGTTATGTTTCCTATTCTCTTCAGCAAAAGATGCTCCCAAAGAAGACACTGAGGTGCCAATTGTCCCCTGGCATAAAGTCAGGAAATGGTAGTGTTCCAATAAGGCCTTTTGATTTTTATCCATACCTCTTAGGGTCATACTCCTGAAAGAGGAAAGCGTCTTATAAGCAGAAATGTAATACTTCTCCCTCAATCAGAAAAGAACTGAAATTGGAAGTCCTTCAGTGGATTTTCTGAGCACAAGCAGGGTCATTGCTAAACCCCCTCCACCCCTCCCACCCACAAATGTCAGCAGCCTAAATAAAAAATGTACACATTCACATTTAGCACTCTTATAACAAACAAGCAATCAAAATGGAATAAGATCAATTATCTCAAAAGGATATGTATTACTCTTGAAGTTACCTGGATGAGAATGATGGTCTAACAAAAATTACCATTATGTAGTAAAAAAAAAAAAAAAAAAAAAAAAGTAAAATAAAATAAAATAATGTAGTAATTACTGATTTTATTTTGCTACCTGATGCCCTCTTGATATTGATGGCATGAGAAGGAGATCATTCTGTGCCCCCCTGGAAGTCAAATCAGATTGACATTTGCATGTCTACAGCTGAATTTCCCCATTTATAAAGCACGGTTATGCAAGAGCTTACCATAACAGTAGGATGTCCATCTGATCAAAGTTGCAGCATTGCAAACAGATAAATTACTCTTCCAAAGTAACCTGATATCTGGCCAGCGTACCAAAGCCAACCTTCTGGTGCTGGATGCTAAATATGTCCAATGTATGACCTCACTCCATTGGCATGGGGATACAAAAGCAGACAAATGAGCATAAGATTTTCAGACTATGTAAAGCCAGAAGACCCTGGAATGGCATGACGGCCATAAATAAGGAGTAGTCCAGCTAGGATAGAAGTGATTATCCCCCTTGGTCCTTAAGGTGTAGAGGGGCCAAAAAATAAATAATAGTAAAGGCATAGGAAGGAAGGAAGCAATACTGCAACAGCAATCAAAACAACAGCTACGGTTAAGGTAAGTTCTAATGCAAATGTACTACATCCTTCCATAGATCACTGTTGCAGTATTCTAAACAGACGGGTAATTTCCAAAGCTTGAGGTTGTTACGCATGGATGGATCGAACGAACAGGAGCCATCTTAACAGACCTAGCAACACAGATCTAGAGAAACATATTCTAGTACTAGAAAATGCTTCCACTCTGTAATGTTTTGTAAAGGTGTGAACTGAGGGCCAGGTAATTATCTCTGGTGGAAAAAGCTTTCACTAGTGAAGGAAAACATTTTCCATGAGAAGAGTAACAAAAGGATGACATATTTGGAGAGCCAGTTAGATATCGTTTGTTTGGAGACGGGGTTACCTAGTTTACTCCCCTGAAAGCTTTTGTCCTGTCCAAGTAGAATTTAAGTTGTCTGTGCACATCCATGGATTGGAGGAGTCCTTCACCCTATTTTGTGAGTTAGGGAAGATGGCAGGTAAATGGATGCTCTGGCTGAGTGTTTGTTTGTTACTACTTTAGGCATAAATGAAGGATTAGCTCTTAACAAAACCCTATCATTTTGAAAGATACGGAAACAGCGAATGGTCATTAAAGGCCTGAAGCTCAGAAACTCTTCTGGCAGAGGAAAGAGCAACCAATAAGACCATTTTCCAGATACCAAAGTTCAATGGCACACTAGCTGCTGGTTCGGGGGGAGGAAGTGCAAGTTTTTTCAGGAAAAAAAATCTGATTTCATGAGGGCGGAACCATCCTCCTGAAAGGATTTAAATACAGAACTCCTTTCAAAAAATGTTTCAGACTTCAACACTAGAGAATAAAGGAGGGTCCAAAGACACACAGGGAGAAATAGACAAGTGTGCCTTAGCTGAAGAGTAGGCTAGTGCACTCTTAAGTAACTCACATAAAAGGCAGACTAAGAGGAACCCCTGATCAAAAGGGGTCCTCATTCTTCTTCTTGAGACATCAAATAGAACATCTCTTCTACTTGGAACTATAAGATTTTTGTTGTGGTAGGGAGGTTTCTTCACCTCCTGAAGTACACATATAGCACATACTCAGAAAAAATGATATCTAAAAGGTATTAATATTCTGTCACCCATAGTTATGTTGAGAAGCTGCAGGTTAGTATGCATCAGAAATTCCATTTTTCTGTGCAAGTCCACTTTATGGGGTAACCTATAGTGACAGCCCCTGCCAACGTGGAGAAGAAAGGAGAACCACTGCTGACTGGGCCAAAAAGAGACTCACAAGATGTTTGTTGTGTCCCTTTGGATCTTCAGGAGGACCTCTGGGATTAATGGAAAGGGGGCTGCACAGAGGGACAATCCCCTCCCAAGTTGAAGGACATAATGTCCCTTCTCCAGCCTTGGGGTCAAGTGGTTTGTTCTGAGAGGATTCAAACATTGTGGACTATATCCAAGAAGGCTTCTCTGTTCAACATCCATTTGTGACTTCCATAGATCTGCTGAATGAGTCTGCAAGAACATTGTCTTCTGACTAAATGTAAATAGATTGCAGATGCAAATATGCATGTCATGCAATGCCATTAGAGGAAGGTTGTAAAGCTGGCAGGACTTTGTCTCTTCCTTCTTGTTTTTGTACCCCATGACTAAGGTGTTGTCCATGTAAATCCTGAGAAGCTTTAGGTTACAGACATGAGAGAACATGGCTTGAAAAAGGGCTTTCATTTCTTTGATTCTGATGTTCTCTCTCTTACCTCCCTGGATACTTCAGCAAAGTTGGGTGACCACTGATCCTAAACTTGTGTGACTCATCCATGCCCCCCAAGCCAGATCTGTAACATCTATGTGGATGACCTGAGTGGGTACGGCACAGCAAAAGGGTAGGCCTGGGTTGAGAAGAATTTGGAAGTTCCCCCATTGCAGCTTTCCTTAGAAAGGGTAAGAGGAATTAAGAAGCCCAAAGTCCAAGGATTGTGGTGCTGGGACTAGTCGGATTTCCAATGTCACTTTATCTTTCTCATACGTAGTCTTGCCAATAGCATTATGGGTATAGTTGGTGCTATACAACCCGAGGTTCTTAGGATCTCTCTTGTGAGCACAGATTCACAAGGAAGCAGGAATTGGTAGTAGTTCTGCAGGGATAGGACTCTGTCCTGAGAAAGAAAGGCAGCTAGACTATTCAGCCTGTAACCCAAGAAGACCAGATCCGAACGTGGACCAGGGAACACTTCTTGTAGTTGAGGGTTAACGCTAGTCTTTCCAGGAATGAGACAGTGTAACTGAGATGCAGTAATGGAGTGTTAGAGAGGATGCCTAGATGAGGAGATCGTCCAGCTATGGAAATAGTTGTATACCCTGTTTTCTGCAAAAGGCAATGGTCGATGCAAGAAACTTTTTAAAAACTTTGGGCATGGTGTCTAGACTAAAGCTGAGAACTGAAAGTGCGCTGAAAAAACAGAAAACCCAAGTAATTTCCTGCAGGAGGTATATATAGGGGTGTACAGATATACATCCTTTAAAGCCCAAGGAAATTAGAAAGACTTGGGGGAGAATGAAGGGAAGTAAAGTACAGGTTGTATTCAGGGCATCTTGAAAGATGGCACTTTCGGAAAGGTGATGAGATGGAACAAGGACAGTACAGGTCACCAAGTACCCTCCTTTCTGAGAACCAGGAAGAGTCTTGAATATAAATCTTTCCAAACCCATTGTGAAGCATGTTTTTTATGGTTCCCTGGAATAAAAAGATCATGAATGAGAGGTGGAAGGAGGTGGACCTTGACGGAAGTAGAAGAATTCCCTTCAATGACGAGAACTTCCTCTATAACATTTTTATGACATTTTGAAATTCCTAAAACCCACAAAGGCTTGCTTGACCCCCCATATAGACTCATTATTTCTGGTCATAATAGTATTACATATCCTTTAGGAATATTTATAGACCGTGTAACTAGGAATGCTTTAGCACCTATTGAACACATTTTGATTGATTCCTGGGATTTTTTAAGAAGAATTAAAAGTGATTTTTATGATGGTGAAACATGTTTTTCTACCGTGGATGTGGTTGATCTTTTTACCTCCATACCGCATGATGAAGGTTTAGAAATGTTTCAAGATGTGTTAGTTACAGAAAGTAATCTAACCGGTGTCATGATCAACTTTATAATGGAACTCATGGATGTAATTTTGAAAAACAATTTTTTTACTTTTGGGAGAGAATTTTTTAGGCAGGTCAAGGGCGTGGTGATGGGTAACAGTTGTGCACCTATTTTCGCCAATTTAGTAATGTACAGATGGGAGTCCACCTTCCTATTCAATACCCCTTTTAAGGATAACTGGTTTTTATATTTGAGATTTTTAGATGATGTTTTTATTTTATGGAAAAAAGGAGGGTCACATGAGAAACTACTTGACCATTTGAATGGGATATGTGATTAGTATTAATAGTTTCCAGTCATGTGTTTATAGGAAGCCCACCTTTTCCAATGATTATTTGGAATTTACAAGTAACCACCCTACTTATGTGAAAAGAAATATTGTTAAGGGACAAATGGTTAGAGTTATTAGAATGTGTTCTAATTTTTCATTAGTTAAAAAAGAAACTCAATTATTACTTGACATGTTTATAGCTAGGGGTTACCCAGTTGATTTTGTCTTGCAGATTCGAGAGCAGGTTATTAGGGATTGGGGTTTTAGATATAAACCCTTATTAGGTGCAAATGAAGATATATCCTGTTCAACACGAGAAGGAGGTAAAAATATTTCCCAAGCAATGGTGGTAACTTATGGTGAAACTTCAAGTTATGTCCAAAAAAATTATTAAAAACAACTGGACTATGTTCAAAGGTAATAGAGATTTATTAACTACTTTAGGTGACCAGCTTCTATTTACCTATAGGATTAATAGTAATTTAAAGTTCTTACTTGAAAACCCACATTTAAATAACAATAGGAAACTAAAAGGGACTACTAAGTGTGGGTCCTGTGAGTATTGTAGATTTATTTTCGACACCCCAAAGATTAAATTAGGACCCTACAACCTAGAGGTTTCTTTTGTTGCAGGTTCCTGTACAACAACAGGTGTGGTTTATTTAGCTATATGCATGAATTGTGGACAATTTTATGTGGGTAAGACAGAGAGAAGATTGAGTAGAAGAATTTATGAACATTGCTACAGTATTAACAAAAAGGATGAAAAAAAATGCACTCTTTAAACACATTAAGTTGTACCCTACACACTCTTTTAAAATTGGTATCCTTGAAGTAGTAGGAAAAAAATTTAGGGGTGGTGACTGGACTAAGTTGTTTAGGGCGGAAGTTAGGTGGCAACTTAAACTAAATGCTAGTGAATTCCCTGGTATGAATGAATATGTTAGTATTAAACACGAATTAAAATTTAGGGCATTGAAACTTTGAAATTTTATTCCCTGGACTTATATATTTATATGTTTTTCACTCCTATATTTTTTACCAAATTTTTTACAAAACTTCTTCTTAACATTTAATGAATTACACTTATTTTTTGAAAAGTGATTAGAAAGTATGTTTAAACTTTATTTTTTATTGTTATTTAAGCACGGTCACTTTATTATAACAATTAATTAATGGTTAATTGATTGAATTTGTATAAAAGGAGCTAAGTAATTGATGTTTAATTGTTTTGATGAAGTTTGAATACGAAAGTACTTGACCTAATGTTTTTGACTGTACTACACTGCTTGGATTTCTACATCGAATAAATTGTTGATTTGGGTTTTAGAATATCGGCTCCAGAGTGGTTGGTTGCTTTTATTTTTATGACATTGTTGCATGGTAGGCAAGACTCATGTATCCATGGGAATGGTTTTCCAAGATGGTAGGGACAAGGCGAGTCTTTTAGACAAGGGTATATTTAGACACAGGAGGAAGGGGGCAGGGACTAGTCAGACTGAGGCTAACTGCTCTAGGAAAAATAGCTCTTCCAGGCTTGGGGGCTTTAGAGGATTTCTACTGAAATCTTTTTAAAGTCAATTTCCTTCCCTTTTGTGTTGATTTCTGTTCTCTATGTAATGTATGTGATTACTTTGATATATAGGTATGGAAGTGAGAAAAATCTGTTTGAAATCCTTCAAAATTCTTTCTCTTTTCCTACAGAGATTTGAAAAGTTCAGTTGCAGTGGGGCCAAACAAAAGATCCTCACGTACAGGAGAATCTAGAAATTTGGCTTTGATATCCTCTGGGAGGGACTGGAGGGGAAGCCAAGCAAATCAGCTTATGACAGTGCCAGTTGCTGCAGCTCTGAAGGAAACCTCTGCAGCATAATAACTATATTTAACAGAATGTATGGCTACTTGCATAACTTGGCTGAGTCTGGGAACCATCTAAGCTGTATACTCAGTAACCTCCCTATCGACCACATTTTTATTTACTTCTCCTTGAAATGACATAAGACATTTTGTCATAAGTTTGATAATTTAAGGCCCTAACAGCCAGAGTGGCAGAAGTGTAGACCTTTTTACCATGACAGTCCATGGGTCTACTATCTTTGTCTGAAGGAAATACATTACCTGCAGGTAAAAGGTTAGTGGCTTTATCAGTAGGGATGAAAAAGACAGACAGGTCTGCTATAAGGTTTTTGTAGACGAACCGTGTCTTCACAGACCCTGTAAAACTCAGCTACAAGTTGGGAATCAGGAGAGTGGGTGATGGATGTAAAAGCAACAAGAAAAGCCTATAAAGACTGAGTACAGGGGTAGGCTTAGGGGCTCCTATCTTAAGCAAGTCACAATATATTTTTTGTACATCAGTAACTTGTCTGGATTGCCATTCATGTTGCATCATCTTGGCAACAGTTTCCCTAAATTAAATTATCTGTATATGTGGATTTGAGGAGAAGATTCTTCATCATCTGAGGCAAACTGTCCAGGATAATGCATTTGAGATGAGTAAGTTAAGCTAAGGAATCCTCATCTGAATTATATTCCTCCTCTTCCTCAGATGAAGATTCATGTTATCTTTTCAGTGGAGGAGGGGCCTGTGAAGGGATGAGGAATGAAGGAAGCAGGTTTTAATGACAAGATGGCCTTGTATAGGCCTTGGGACAACCATTCCTTTTCCAGAGACATCCAAGAAGAAGAAATAAAGATTAGTTTTTGTTTTCTTTTCCTGAGGCATGACATCCACTTTAACAAAGCGCAGAGCACCCGAACCCTGGCGTGCCTCAATTAAAGTGCCAGAAACGGCCTCCCTTACCCTGGATCTGAAATATAACCCGTGGGTCCTCAGAAATAATTGCAATAGGTTCCCCCTTCTCCACCATCACAACAGATTCAGTCTCTTTGGATGTGCAGGAAGCAGACACTATACCGGCCACTGGTAGGACTGCAGTAGCAGGTGTCTGTGAAGGAGTTTGATGTGCCAATGACTCCCGCTATATTTCAGCATGAACATCAGAGTCACACTGGGCAGACGAAGTTTCAGGCCTCATCTTCCTGAATTTCTTTTTGGGAATGAGTGAGACAGCCAAGTCTGAGGGTTCTGCCATCATGCTTTGTGCGAGGCTCTTTAAATGTTGGGTTTCTAAGTAGACATTTAGACAAGAAAATTTCATTTGTAGGGCAATGGTGATTTTTACAATTTTCATGGCCATGTTCAGCACCTAGATATGAACACTGGGAATTGAGGTCTTTATAAGTGATCTACCTACCACAATCACACTTCCCCCTCTTAGCTGACATTGACAAATCCTTTATAATAAAGGCACGAAAAAATAAAGTTCCCTAATGGGGTACTACACTGAATAAGTCTAGGCAATGGTGGCAGCAATGAAAATGTGGTGTTCAGACAGAAGGGAGCAAGGACCCTACATTCAGACTGGTGGCAACATAATCTGAGGCTCTTTCTCTCATATGTCCACTTATGTACTCCCTATGTCCAAGGGCTGAGGTTATACGTTAGACATATGCAGTGTCCAGAAGGTTATGGCTTTGGTAGGTTCACCTGGCATTAGGTTGCCTCAACTGAATCCATTCAGAATACTGCAACAGTGTTCCAAGGAAGAACAGTGAATGATATTGCAACAGTTATCCCTATGATAAAAGTACATTTAATAACTTCAAATAAACTTTTAATGAACTGGCTAACAACAAATGCACACACACTACCATTTGGCTTTAAAAAAGAATTAAAACATCTTGGACAGACTGACATCTGCATCTATTTAAGACACCCACCTCTTAGAACTGTACTTCTGTGCTGAATTACCAGCATGACCACTCTAGAAAACTTTGAATCTTTTTTAAGTCCTTTCTGTGCAAAGAAGACTAAGTATATAATACTATGAAATGCTGCTGATGATTATTACTGTGAAACAAAAAGTATTACCCCAAAATACATGTCCTACAAAGCCTTATTAATGCAGTGTTTTGCCAAACATTTCCTACAAAGAGCTTGAAATCCAGAACTTTATGACCACTGTCTCTTGAGTATAGCATTATTCTATTTCTTACAAAAAGCAAAATGTGAAAAACCTATGGGTAGCTTCCACTGCTTCAGTTTCAGAAGCAGTCTTGGTTCAAGAAATGACCCAGGACATCTAAAGCACTAACCCATAAAAAACATTCTTCCTCATGAAGCATAATAAATGTGTCAATGGGCAGTAAAAGACACTCATGGGCAAGCAATAGCTTTGCAACAAGTCAATGCACAGACACAGCACACCAATCTGTCCTATGCACAAACCATGCAACTACTAACACTTACACATTTCCCTCCAATCACTGGCTACAGGGGCATCCGATTGCCTTCTATGCTTATTTTCACAGCTCTCTGAGCCTTTTTAAGTCTTCTAATTTCAGCAAAGTGACGTTTATGCTTTTCCAGACGTGAAATTCCCTTTCTAATAGGTCCCTGCTCAAAATAACAAAAAATGCAAGGAGGAGAAAGCTGAGAAGCCAGAGACTTCCTCTGTTCACAGAAAGACAAGCACCAAGTCTTCAAGTGCAGGAGTAACCTTACATTAATAAAAATGAGTAGCACTGTACCTTAAACACACTACGCACAAGCAAAATGATGAAAAACAAAGCACAGCAAATAAAAAAACTTACTGAAAAAAAGCTGCAAAAGAACGTCAAGCTCAATATTTGGAAAACTATGGCTGAAATGTGATGATCAACAGCTTCTGCATACTGAGCAGCCAAGTGCTACACAACTAGGTGGAATTTTAATACTAACTATTCTCAGAGACTGTTGAACATGTTGAGTAAAGTTACAATATGGTAAAACCACTCTTCTTATCATACTGAGGTATGACGTCTGCTTTTCGCACTTCACTAAAAAATGCCAGTCAGCATTCAGTACCCACCCACTACAAGATACTGGACAACAGATTCTGTGAATTAAGCACTAATGGTTCCATAAATGGTGTCCTGTAAAAGACAGCATGCTTAATTCAGACAGGGCAGTTTATGGACATGATGGCGGTGGACATCTTATTTATTATGCTAACTGCCCTGCTACTTTGACCAATTTTTATCACTAAAGACCATTCAAGAAGAAATGCTCATTTCTTTGACTATCACTTCATAAAATTACCAACACAAAAGTAAAGTGCTCAGGGAAAGATAATAAAGTAGAAATTAATTAAGAGCACAGAAAATGAAGGCTTCACTCTTAACTTGGAATTCATGACCTTGCCACCAAGGATGACACTGCAAACATGGCAAAACTTCATCTTTTTGCTGGGCTGAGGATAACCAGCTTCACTGACTGTTTACACAGAAGTTCTGCAAACGTATTCACTTAAATATGATCACAGAGCAGAAATGTAATTAATCATTACAGAGTCCACCAGATTTCAAAATGATGCTCCTAGCAAGCATGGCATCCCTCACTCTCAAACCTGGGGTACTAATAAAGGGATCCATCAGTCCGTCTTAAAAAAAAATAAATGCCCTTTAAATCTGTGGATATAGAGGGTAATATAGACTAAATTACAGCTACATTAAGCTGGAGGATAACTGCCATAAATGCACTTTGTCAGGTCAGCTGTCAAAGATACCACAACACTTACCCGTGAACCTTCAGGATCGGTATTCCACTTGGGTCGCACCAAATAATCTCTGTTGGATGGTACTGGCACTCTAGCACGAGCACAAAATCCAGGCTCACCAGGCCTCAAGGCTCTAGAGAAAAATCACAGCAATACAAAAAAAAACATAGAACAGACAGTATTAGCCTAGAATAAAACATAAAATTAATGGCTTTCACAACTTCACTGCTGACAAAAGACAAACAAAAGTAATAGCAAATCTTCAGTGCTGTAATATATAAACATTACCTGCCCGTTTTAAAAAAAAAAAACTACACATATTCAATAATCAAACTCTTTTGTAAAAAAAGGCTGGAAAGGCTTGATGCATGACTGAACCAACAGAATAATGAAATGGAAATCTTTCCTCCAATCAGCTTCACAATGCATAGTGCTTATGTACCTCCCTATTTGGCTAAAGACTTTTACTAAGCATTAAGAAGCCCCATGGCACAGAGGAATAAAGTCGTTACTGCTCCCCAGATGACTTGTTTGATTAGCAAAACAAGCACTGCAGGGGTCACAAGGAGAGGATGGGAGTGAGCAGTAGATAAGCCCATCTTGGGAATGGAGGATGGGAGGGAGTTAGCCTATGCTCATCACTGCAATAAAGTAGAGTTACGAACCTTGGAAAATGTGTAGTGCGTTACGTAACCAGTGTGCCTCTTAGTTGGGAGGTTGTGCATGTTGGGAACTGTGCATGTACCTGCTGAAAGCAGAGACTGTGGAGTTAACAAGGCTGCCATAAAGGTGGTGGATGTTAGTGCACACTCTCTGGCAGCATTGTGACATTGCATCAGCATTCTCAATCTTACCATCAGGCACAGACATAGGTCACGTTGATCTCAAGTGATGCTAAGGTGGGTCTTGCAGACCCAATAAATGTTAAGAGGAGGAGGTGGTGGCAGCTAGTCAGCAGCAGGGAGAAAAAAAAAAACAAGGTGTTTTTTTTTTTAATATAATGTATGCTAACAGAGTGCTGCTGGTACTACTGGAGTAGTTTATAACCACTGTACAGTACAGGAACAGAATATGTATAACTCACTGCTCCTAAATAACTGTCATGATGAACACTAGCAAGCAGTTCTACAATGAAAACAATAGAAGTACCTTGGCAACAACATTCCTTAACAGCAAGCATCGCTCAATGTGATTATATGCCTGCAGCTGAGGTAGTAGTCTGAACTGCTGAACAGGCAGCTACTGAAAGAAAAATGTTTGCTTAGGCTTTATAAACTGCAACATACACAAAACACAGACCTGTTACAGTGAATGTCAGACACAGCAGCAGTATGGCTTAAAACACTAAGGACTGCCATCAGCATATTCAAGTGGAATGCAAACTTTTAACACTGGCAGGAGCACTGTTTTTGCCACAAAAGTTCAGTACATCTTGCTTGGACCCTCACCTCAAAGTACAGTTCTGTGAGCTGCACTTATCATAAATGTAGATGCTCAAATTCCTTACTGCTGCAGCAACTTTTGGCTATTTGGATTGAATATGGCTCAGGAGACAACTGGACAGTTTTCAAAAAGCTCTGGCTCCCTCCCACACCTAGACTCTTGACTGCTGATTAGCTAGCTCCTTGGAGGGAAATCAGAAGTCAGATTGTAGACAACTTCATGACTTTCTTACCCAAACATAAAGAGAAAGCTTATTAATCTTGAAACCCCAGTAATATATAAACATATAACTTTTTATCACAACTAGCTATATACAGTAGAATGGGGATGGAGGGTGTTTGCAGCTACTGTAGCAGTGAGGAATCTGGGCATCTAATGTTATGGTAAGTGCAACTTACACAGCTGTACAATGTTCAACATTTGCACTGCTGCAGTAGCTTTTGTCTATTTGGGGATGATTACCAAAGCTTATCCAACTGAGGAGAAGGAGGAGGAAGAGTAAGGGTCCAGGAGCCTCTGCAGAATGGTCCTAGCAAAGCCAGTCCTGAACCTGGAAAAGGAATTCAGTATGTAATGTTTTGTATAGTATGTACAGAGGACCATGTAGTTACCTCTAGAATGCTTCTAGAGTCCACTTTTCCAATAGCTACCAAAGAAAAGAATACATTAGAATGTGCCTTAATCCTGCCTGATATGTTTTACCATGGTAGGAATAACAAGAAAATATTTAGTATGGAGCAACCAACTGGAATGTCTGAACTGAACAGGTTGTCCTTTTCCAGTCCCATACAAGGAAGTTGTACAACTTTCCTAAAGGAATTAATACTGACAAGATAATACCAGAGTTGCAAAGGTATGACCAGATTATAAAGAATCTATTTTCCCCATCATTCAAATTCTAAAAGAAATAAGGGTGATAAATGGCAAGATTCAAGGTATACTCTGAAGGTAGTAAGGGCATATATGGGTGATTTTTTTCAACAGATAACCCTATATACATGGAAAAACAAAATAGCTCACCCAAAATGAATTGTTGAAACCCGGATAATTTCTTGCTGATATTAGAGCAATAAACCAATTAATTTACCAAAAGGAACCAACAGCCAGAATAGCTGGTTCAAATGTAAACAGAAAACATTTCTAACAAAAAGTAAAGAATCCAAATAACTGTCATCTGAATAACAGGTAATGTTACATGTTAAGAGAAAAACCTACTTGTGTAACAGTTTGGGCAAAGTATAAAATGAAGCAGAAGATCCACACGCACACATGCTGAAATGGCTGATAAATACCCTTTGTAAAGGAGTAAACGGGTCACAGGATAGTAAATTACATATGTTTGGGAGAACCACAGGTAATAACTCTGGCTACAACCCTGGCTACAGGGGAGGCACCAACTAGAAAACAGTCTCCACTGGTTAATATAAAAATACCTAATAAAAGGATTTCTTGCCTCCTTTACTACCTGATGGGGAAGGTATCTAAATGGTATTAGACCTGCATCACCCTGGCCAATTCCATAAGAAGGGAGAACCAATGTTGTATATATGCACATTGGGAGAGTTTTTCTGAATTTTTATAATAATAATCTAGACATCAGTGGAAAAGATGGAAATGCATACAGGAACATTTCTGACCAAGGGAATGAAAATGCATTCATTTTACAGGCCAGCCTGCAAGGAGTCCTTGTGTAGAATTTATTCAATTTCTGTTCTGAAAGAAGGTGAACATATCTACTTGAAGTGTTCCCCACAACTGCATCCATTCCTGGAAGTACACCTAATTTAATTTCCATTCATGAGAGTCTGTCCTAGTCCTGCTCAGTGTACCTGTCACTACATGTTGCTCTGACAGTATGTAAAATGCTTGGAGGGTTATACAGTGCTGTAGAGTAATTCCCAAGCTATCACTGCCAGCCTGCAAAGAGGTTATAAGCTGGTGCAGCCTGTTTATGTACCACATCACTGTGGTACTGTCTGTAATCACCTGCACGGTCATGGGGCCCACAAGTCATTAAGAGATTCAATAACATGGACCAGAACCAGCACCTCTGATATTTATGTGCTTTGGTCTGTTTGCTAACTCAAAAGGTAATGCAGAGAAATGACAATGTGAACCAGACACAGAATCTGAGAATTTTTCTAAATATGTGGCTATGGGAATGTAATAATTATCTTTTAGGTCTAAGGTTACTGTGAAATTCATTAAAGGAATAATAGGTAACAGACTGAAGGGTCAACATTTTGAATTTTGGTACTTTTACAAATTGGTTGAGAATGGAAAGACAGAGAACTGGCCTCCAGAAAAGCTTGTTCCTTGAAACCAGAAAATATAAGGGTCTACTTCTGTTGTTTGAAAACACAGTTTTTCAAACACCAGAAAGCTGAACCCACTTTTGCAAAAGTGCACTTCCGTGAAAATCAGTTTACCAAACCATGGTACAGTAGGGATAAGAAAATCTACCCTTTTCCCCACTGCAGTGCAATCTCAGAGTTGGTATGTATAAGCAGCAAAAAAAAAAAAAAAAATCATGCTGATGCAAAACCTGTTATTTTATCAACTTTCTAAGTTTGTAAGAACAATATTTTAAAAAGTCCCTATTTTTGGGTCGTTGTCTCCCCATTACTTATGTCTTTGTCCAGATTTCTTGTTCTAAGAGGTTGAGAGGTATGAACTATATTAAGAACCTTGAATCCATGCTCTCTCGCACACCAGTCAGTACACATGACAATGAGCGGGTTTGCCAGCATGCACACCTCACCTCCTGCTCCATCGAAATTCACATCACACATACCTACATATGCAGAGGTCCTCACCAGAAACGCACCTAAACACCAGAGACCTCCCAAACACAAGCATACTACACATAATACTTCCTCTGCAGAACACATTACACATAATAGGTCATGCACCAGTGTCTTACGGTAAAACACAAAATGAAACATATTAGTGATAGGTGATTCCATTGTGAGACGCACTGATGTCCCTCTCACCAGGGTGGATAAGGAAAAGGTCACAGTCAACTCTTTGTCAGGTGCTGGGATATGCAATAACACACATGCACTCCAAGTCTCTCAACAACTCTGTCATAGTCCATGCTGGTGTAAACAACTTGAGACGCTTCTCTCTAGACTATATGAAGAGACGTGACTGAGCTCTCGGACTGTGTGTCTCAGGCAGGTATGCCCCTAGCCTTTCATTTAGGATGATGCCTCAATACAAACAGAAAATGACTGACTTCAATAATTGGCTTAGCTTCTGGTGTCATTCTAAGGGGATCCATTATCTGTCAGCCTGGGATGATATGACTGACAGACCTTGACACTTTGCCAAAGATGGTCTGCATCTGTCACCCTGGGATTTCGGCTACTAACCAAGGCTCGTCACCCCCATAGTGACTTTTTTTAGGCACTGTCTCAAGGACAAAATTCCCAAAGCAAAAACTCCATTTAAAAACAACCTCGAGGTTCTGCTGCTAAACGCTAAAAAACTGCACTCACTAGAAGAGGTTCTTCACGTTGGAAGATGCAGACATTTGCGTAGTCAGGGAGACCTGGTTCAACGCTGTGGACAGCACCCCAGCTATACAGAGTTATAGCTCCTTCCACACTTTCAGACCTCAAACTGAAGGAGTGAAGACAAAAGGAGGTGGTGTATCAATATTCATTAGTTAAACAGTACGATTCCCTGGAGACACTTCAGGTGTAATTAACTGTTGGTACGACACCTACTGAAGTCCTTGCCAGCTACAGAACCCCCTCTATGAATCAGGACACCCACTCTGCCTATTTGGATCTACTCGAGTCTATCAAGATACATCCAAACACCATGGTTTTGAGTGACTAACTACTCATCCACTGACAGGGTAAATTATTCATGCTCAAACTCATTTGCCCAAGGGTTCCTCGACTTCGTTAACTCCAAGGGGTACCAACATCCTGGATCTGGTGCTTACCAATATGGGCGACCACTATAGCACCCACACTGCGAGGTCCGCCCTGGTGATATCTGACCATAGATTTGTCTCATTCGAAGTAACTATCACACCTGACTTCCCCCAGCAGCAACTAAAAAACTTCTCCAAAGCAGATTATAACCTCTTACTGGATGGTATAAATAGCTTCACTGCTCCTCCTTCCTCAGATGGAACTGGCAACTATGTCAAGCTCTACACCAGGTATAACTGCACTGACTCAGCTATACCTGACAGGACCAAGACAAGTTCCCCAAGGAAGAGCAAACCTGCCTGGAGGATAACTGCCATTAACAGGCATTACAATAACAGGAAGAAATTGCTGACAGTAAGAGGAAGCGAGCTCTCCTAAACTGGAAACACTCCCTCCTCCGTTTAAACAAGCACATAAGACTTCTTGTGAAGTCCTCCAAAGCAAACTACCAGCCCAGTTTAGCTTCCTGAACAAAGGACAGCCAAAAGGCATTCTATAGTTCCATCCATAACCTAAAAGGAAAGGCACACATTTGTGCCAAACTGGTAGTTAATGATCCTACATATACTGAGCCTATGGACATAGCTAACCTGTCCGACAGGTTCTGTGAAAACTATACTCCCCTGTCCTCACCACACATACCCCATAACATCCCTACTACCTGTCCCCTACCTTGCATCTCTAAATCAAAAGAGCAGGTCGTAAATGCCCTCTCTAAGGCTAAAAACACAGCATCTACGAGACCTGATAACATCCAAGGCTGCGACCCACATGAACTCCAACACGAATTAGCAGCACCACTGGGTACTCTTTTCAGTCACAGTCTAAGCGCTGGCTTCGTACCAGCTGACTGGAAAACAGCCACTGTTATTCCCTTCCACAAAGGTGGTGCTTCCACTGACTCCAGGAACTACAGAACTATTAGCCTGACTAGCCTTATCTGCAAGGCCACGCAGCGAATCATCATGGACCTTATCAACAAAGATATAGGTAATCTCCAAACACTTGACCCTACTCAGTCTGGATTTGTCAAAGGGAGATCATGCTTGTTAAACCTGCTGGACTTCTTGGAGACAGTCAACAAGGCCCAAGACAAGGAGAAGTCTGTGCATACAGCCTTCCTGGACTTAGGCAAGGTGTTTGACACTATCCCTCACTCAGGCATCATTGACAAACTCAACCAACTATATGGGTCGCTAACTGGCTCATTGATAGAACCCATATAATCAAAATAGGGGAATCCACCTCCAATAGCAGACCTGTAACCAGTGGTGTTCTACAGGGATCAGTCTGGAACAACTACTGTTTGGAATCTGTTTCTCCAAAGTACAAGCAAAATCTAAAGGTCTGTGGCTGACAAAGTTTACTTGACGAGTGCAAACTGGGAGAAGTTATAGAATCTCCAAATGATGTCAACATCCTACAAGAGGGTCTTACACAAATAAATGATTGGGGCCAAAGACATGGCCTAAAAGTCAGTGTAAAAATATGTATTATTCCTTTCGGTAAAAGCGATGTTCCTGCTAACTACCACATCAATAGCGACACCTTACATATGCACTCAGTGGTGAGAGACCTGGGCACACAGGTCGACAGCAATCTTACCTTTGACCACCATGTCTCCACAGTGGTAAGAAGGGCAATCTATGCTGCTCATCTCATAAGGAAGGGCATTGCCTCCAGAAAAAATAAAGTCATAACCTCCTTGTACTCTTCCCTCATCAGGCCAATAATTTTATATAATGCTCCTTTAGGTAGGTACCTTTCCAAGCACCTGCAGCAACTGGAGAAGCCACAAAGGATCCTCAAAAGGAAAATTCATGGTCTTCAGCATCTGTCATATGGGGACTGTCAGAAATCACTGTTACTTTATTCTGTTTTATACAGACTACTCAAAGGTGATCTCTGCCTCGCGTACAAGACAATCTCTGACCCTGCATTAATAGAAATGCTGCATATTCATAAGGCAAATGGTATACAGGTTACTCGCTCTAACGACCTTAACCTGGTATTTGACATTAATAAAACCTGCTGGAGGGACAGATTTGTCTCCCAGAGGTTACTACACCTTTGGAACAGACTCCCACTTCATGTCAAACAGAACACTTCAATGGCCCTCTTCACATGCAATCTGGGCAATTGGATGGGTGACTGTAAATTATCCCTGGGAGGTTCCACCTTTGTCCCTCTTGGACAGGACAATAGTTGCTGATCATGGAAATAATGGTAAGAACTTGGCTAGGCTTGTAAGGGCCCTAGGGCCATTAGCCTAGTAACTTCCTATGATCTTATATGGTGATTCCCCAGGAGATGAAGTTAATGCAGAAAGATGGGGAAACTGCAGAAAATGAGTATAAAGGGATAGGATCTGACTGCATCAAAGGAGGAGGACAAATTTACAATATGTCCCAACAGGTCATCTTTCTTTGGTACAAAGAAAATCCTGAATAAAATATTCTCCTTACACCTCTAAAGGGATCCTATCTAAAGCCCAACAGATAAAGAATAGTTGTGCAAAATCTTATGATAACCATAGATGTCCTTCTCTTCTGTGCTGCAGTATTCTTTCCATATGGTTTGTATTCCGCCAAATGCCCTGACATCCGGCATGTATACAAAACCTTACTGCCACTGCCTGTACGTGGGACTTTGCACAAAGGCACACAGAACGTCGGCCATAAAAGGGACGTCCGCATGTACCATCCTCAAAATAAGTTAGCCCCATGATGAAAAGAAATCCAAAGGGTACATACAAAAGGGAGTCATCCTAGGAAAGAACAAATAGTGGGGGGAGGTGGGTGGAATAGAATACTACTACATAGAAGAGAAGAGCATCTATGGTTATGGTAAAATTTTTACACAACTATTCTATGTCCTTCTATTCAATGTTGCAGTGTTCCTTACATATGGGAGAGTGCAAAAGCTCAAAAGAAACCCAGGGAGGAGGATGGAAAAGAGGAAGACAATGAAGAAGCATTTTCTACACATCTACATAGAATTGCCCTAGAAAATCCTGCCCTGGATCTGGAGATAGTGTCCAACTTGTAATGCTTTGTAAATGAACAGATGACCACGTAGCAGCTACCAAAATGGAATAAGCATCTAGACCGTTGAAGAAGGCCCCTGAGGAGGCAACAGATCTGGTAGAATGGGCTTTAACAGAGGATGATAAAGATTTCCCACGAAAGTCATAGCAAAATACAATAGCCTCAGAAATCCATGAAGATATAGTTTGTTTAGAAACAGATAATCCCAAAGCCCTGGGATGAAAAGACAGAAAATGTTGATCAGACTTCCTAATAGACTTTGTTTTGTCAAGGTAAAATCTGAGTTGTCTAGCACAAGGAATGCAAAACCCTCTTATTAGGAGACTGAGGTGAAGGGAAGAAAGTAGGCAACTGAATGGAATGATTAAGTGGGCATGAAAGATGGATTAGTTCTCAAAGATGCTCTGTACTTGTGGAAAACCAAAAAGGGGAATGAAGCCATCAATGCCTGAATCTCAGAGACCCTTCTAGCAGAAGTTAAAGCTACTAGAAGTACTGTTTTTCATGCACAAAATTCAGAGAAGCAGAGGCCGCTGGCTCAAAAGGGACCCGAGTAAGCTTCTCTAAAACACAGTGAAGATTCCAAGGAGGAGGAACTGGTTTCCTGGGAGGTTTCATGTGTAGGACGCCTTTAAGAAAAAGCTCAACTTCCAGCCTGGAAGCTAAGGCTGGGGACACTGGCAAGCAAGCAGACAATGCAGAGCAGTGGACTTTGACTGAGGAATAGGAAAGGCCACTATAAAGCAACTCACACAGTTAAGAAAGCACTATCCACAGTGAGTGGGCTCTCTTTTCTTTTGTGACACCAGATAGAAAATCTTCTCCACTTGGAAATATAAGACATCCTAGTATTGGGTTTCCTGGCCCCCTGCAAAACCCTAAGCACATCCTTAGAAAAGAAGTGCTCAAAAGGGATCAAAAGTTGATCACCCACAAGGTCATCTGCAGAGCTGACAGATGTGGATGAATTAAGAATCCGTTGTCCTGAGTGAGTAGTTCCAACTGGTAAGGTAACTTGTAGTGATGACCCTTGGCTAACTTCAGAAGTACAGGGACCCAATGCTGTTTTGGCCAAAAGGGGGTCACTAGCAAGATGTTTTTTTTTTTTCTGTAGAATTTTCAGCAGGACTTTTTGAATTAGACGGAAGGGAGTAGGGTTGTATAAAGAAACATCCCTTTCCATGAAAAGGATAGAGCCATCCACCTTCCAAGCCTGAGGGTGAGGGACCCTGGCACACAAAAAAAGAGTAAGTAGTCTGTTCAGAGGGGAGGCGAAGAGGTCAATTTCTGGTGTACCCCACCTGAACTAGATCCAGGAAGACATCCCTGTGAAGCATCCACTCGTGGAACTGTATCATGGATCTGCTTAATGCATGTGCCATTGAGTTCTGAGCAGAGGGGAGGTACACAGCATGGAGTGTCACTTTGTACTGGACAGCCAATGCCCATGCTTTGATGGCTAGGTAACAAAGAAGGTAAGATTTTGTCCCCCCTGCTTGTTTATGTACCAAAGGACCGTGGTATTGCCTGTAAGAATCCTGAGTGGTTCTGACTAAAGTAGAGGATGAAAAGTCTACAAGGACAGAATCAGAGCCCTCATCTCTCTGATGTTGATGTGCTCCCCCTGTTGAGAGGTGGACCAAAGACCCTGTACCTTCCCAGAAGCAAAAGTTGCTCCCCAACCTAAATCTGAGGCATCTGTAAACAGCTGCTGAGCAGGCTGGGGTACTTGAAGTGGAAGGCCTAGGTTCTGACAGAGTTACTGCATCCATCAAAGCAGCTCCATTTTCAGGCAGGGAAGAAGAGTAATAAAGCCATATAAAGGATGAGAACGCTGGGACCAAACTGAAGAGCTAGGGGGTAAATACCACTGGAAGCTAACCCTGGCCCCCCCCTGGGGCCTTCTCAGGTAAGAGAAGGAGAGGGCCTAACCACCTTAGGAAGGGAGAGGGGAGTAACCTGAGAGAGCCCTCGGCCTGACTGACTTGCCTCCTGCCAGAGGCTGCACTTGTAATAATAAAGTTCTGTGAACACAAAAGAAATCTCGGTGGAGCCACCGGCCTCCACCTATTATTCTCCAAATGCAGCGCGTAGACGGGTTCTTGTTCTTCTGTCTTTACAAACCACTGGAACTTTCCATTGTGTAATTTTCCAAAGGCAGCATGGGGATTGTGGAAGTCATGAATCCCAGCAGTCTCAGAAACTCCATGGCCATGATGGAAGGAAGAGGCAGAAGAGATTCCATGAATTCCATTAGAGAGGGAGGGCTTTTTCTGAAGAAAAGAAAATCATTATCAATTCTGTCCGGAAACTGCTCCCCAAAAAAATGTGATCCTGACTAGGAATCAGACTGGATGTTTTTTAATTTATTGAACAAAGGGGAATAGCTACGTCCTGTTGTGGTTTTAATAGATCTGGGTTGCTGGCAAGGAAGAGAAGGTCAACCAAGTAAGGGTAAACCTGAAGCCCTTTCACCCTTAGGTAGGCAATGTTCATGGCTAGGTACTTTGGGAATACCCTTGGAGCAGTGGAAAAACCAAAAGGCAAAGTGGAAAACTGAAAGTGCAAAGAACCCAAAGAGAAATGCAAGAATTTCCTATTACTGAGGGTGAATAGGGATAGGCAGGTAGGCATCCTTGAGATTCAGAGAAGCTAGGAAGGATTGAGGAGGAGGAAACCGGGGAAGAAGAGATGGTAGAGATAGCATCCTGAAAGAAGGCACCACCAGGAATGTGTTTAATAGGGAGAGATCCAGAAGAGGCCTCCTAGGGCCATCTTTTCTTGGCACAAGAAACATCTTGGAGTAAAACTCCTTTCCCTGTTGGTCTGGAGGATGCAGCCTGAATGGTGCCTTGATCAGAGAGCTAAGCAAGTAACAGACAGAACAAAAGAAGTTCCACAAACAAGAAGCTGAAAAAAAAATGAAATAAAAGAACAAAAGACTAACTAACAGAAATTTACTGCATTAACACTCAAAACACTCTAGCGCTTCAGCAAACAGCCTTCCAAGAGTAATACAAAATTACCATAGATAAGCACCTTATATAGTCATGACTATTGTACAATCAATTAGATATTTACAATTAACCTGAGAATTTAAACCTAAAGGCAACAGTGTATTAAATTTAAAAATATAAATGGATTCTTTACATAAAAGTTTCTTTTAAAGCACATCTCCCCAAGTTGTACACAAATTTCTTTCAAGAATACAACCCAGTAATAAAGAAAAATTGCTATCATGTTTATCTCTAATGCATGGCAATAGTTGCTCTCTGCTTTTTGTTTTTTGATCATTTCCTTGATACATTCTTGTAGTCAACAACAATCAATCAGGAACAGAAGTTGTTGACTATAAGAAGGCTGAGGTATCGCCTGGAAAGGTGGAAGAATCTTCCAAGTCGTGAAGTATCCCTTTGGATGATGGAAATGACTCGGGAGTCCCGAGTGATTTCAATCCAGGCTGAAAGAGAAAGGCGAAGTGATAAAGGAGTATGACTTGGAAGAAGAACTTGATCATTCCAGATAATTTTGCCTGGGCTGAAAAGGCTGTTGAGGAGTAGGGGCAGAAACAGCAGACTTAGACTGTGGGGGGGGGGGGGTCTCCTGAAAGACTTACTTGGCCTAGATCCAGATGAAGCAGAAGTGGTGCAGTGGTCAGGTCTTCTGATAAAGGGAGTCTTGGCAGGAAAATTCCTATGGAATTTAGGGAGTGGGGAAACAAAAAGTGTTTCAAATCCTGGAGCTCCTTACCCTTTTCCTTCGAGTATTTAAAAAGTTCTGCAGCTGCTGTGCCAAAAAAGGCAGAGTTATCCAAAGTAGCATCAAACAATTTGGCCTTTATGTCATGAGGTAGTGACTGTATCGGTAGCCTAGAATGCCTCCTGAGAACAGAAGCAAAACCTGCTGCCCTGGAAGATTCCTCCAATGCATTATAATTATTTTGATGGAATGTATAACTATCTGGGAGAAAGCAGACAAAAGAGAAAGAGTTAGTGACTTGGCCTCTGAATCAGGTAATTGGGAGAGAGCCTGGGAAGCCTGAGAAAGCAAGGCCAGAGAGTACCTAGACATCGGTGTCTGGTAATTAATAGCTCCATTAGCCAAGGTGGTAGAAGTATAGATCTTCCCCAACCTTTCCAAAATCTTGCTTTCTTTGTCAGAAGGAATCCGCTTTGCAGAAGGTGACATGTGAGAAGACTTGTCAGAAGTAAGAGAGACCACAGCTGGGTCAGCAGAGGGACATTTGAAAATAAACTTATAGTCATCAGGGACCTCATAAAATCAGTCAGGTTTTTTAGGGGCAGGGGCTTGAGAATCAACTTTTAGAAGTGGATGCAAAGGCATCTAAGAAAGGTGGAAAGACTAGTGGAACTGCAGAGGGAGCAGGGGCTTCCAACTGGAGAAAATCATATCTCTTTTTAGCTCCTCAGAAATTTGAGAAGAATCTCATTTAAAGAATATCCTCACATCTTAATAGTTTCCCCAAAAGAAAACTCTTCTATGGGGGAATATCCCCGATTAGACTCCTCCTCCTCTGGAGAGGGATATTACAGAGAAGAAGGAATAGTACAGTTGTGTACACTTACAATAAATGTAGATGTTCGAGTGTATTCACTGTTGCAGTCATTACAACTGGGTTATCCTGCTGGCAGGCTACCCTCAGTCGGCCTGAATTCCAAAGTCTAGGTCCGGCGTCGGTTGTTGTCGCCTCTTCCCTGACGTCAGAGTGCCAGGGGTATAAAAGATGCAGCCAACACCATTTTCTTCAGTTTTTCTTGCCCCAGATGTCAGGTGTCCCCAAAAGGGTAGGCTAAAAATATGTCAATAAAACATGCATGCACCAAAATATATATTTTGCCTTCATCTACAAGCAAATACACCACATAGGATGTATAGAATAGAGAAGTACAGATAAGTTCCAGCAAAAAAAAGGGGGATGGCGGGTGGGTAATCTGGACTGCAACAGTGAATACATTCGAACATCTACATTTATGGTAACTGTACACAACTGTACTATGTTCTTCATGTTTCACTGCTGCAGTCATTACAATTGGCCTTGAAATACCACCAGAAAGAATAGACCAGGGTCCACAAAATGATATGATTTAGCGCTTTTGTTTTTAATAAAAACTTCTTCAGAATAACAAGTGCAAAGAAGCTAACCCTATTTATACACTCACATATACCCTTTCCCCAATTACTTGTAGGCAATTAGTTGATAAAAATAATGACATCACAAAACCAATTACAAAAACAACCGAGTCTAAAAGGCACATAGTTACATAAATACAAAATTCCATAGATATGTACATACTGAAATACAAAACTAAAAATAACCACAAATTCCAACATATAAGTATGTTGTGTTTTCAGTTATATATAACCTTCTGCTTTTAATCTAAATATAGAACTAATGGAAATATTAGTATTTAAACCTGGTTCTTGTGTTGCATTGGTTCTCAGCTGCCACCTGAGTTCCTTAGCCTCCAGGTAATCAGTGAGGGGTCCACCTCTATCACCTAATACAACCTGTTCTAAAATAGAAAACTTAAAGTGGTGTCCTTCATTATTTTTAATATGTAGAGCCAAGACATTCTTGATGTCTTGTTTTTTGATGTCATAATAGTGTTGATACACTCTACTTCTAAGTGCATTGATCATCTTCCCTATGTAAAAACAAGGACATTGGGTACAAATTGCTAAATAGACGACCGCCTTATTGCTACAAGAGAATTTCTTTTTATGTACAAATTTCCCATAATTTGGTATAAGAATCTCCGTCCCTTCAGCTATTTATTGACATTGCATACAGAAATCACATTTGCACATGCCTTTATTTCCACAATAAACTTCAAGTGACTTTTCTATCATGTTCTTCAGGGTTGTATCTTTTTTGAATACAATGTTGGCATCTTTCCCACTGTATCTGTGCATTCCTTATTAATGTTAAACAAATTCCAATTATGTTGTATAATTTGTCTAAGATCTGTGAACTGCTTGTTGTATTTAAAAATTGCAGCTTTGTTAAAGATTTTGGGCTCAGTGCCCCTGTCCTCTGTGTAAACATTTTCCATGCTTTTACCTAACAATGGAAAAAAGTGTCCATTTTCTCTCTTGTTCACCACTTCCTGTAGTGTATTTTTCACGAATTCTAACGGATAACCTCTCTTTTTTAACATATCAGTAAGAATATTGATTTGATCTACAAAATCACAGTGGTTTGATACCACCCTAGCTAATCTTACCCCTTGCCCCTTTATCAACGCCTTCTATTGATGTATAGGATGAAAACTACTGAAGTGCAATAATGTATTAGAATATGTAGGTTTCCTAAATATAGCGGTCTCAAAACATTTACCCAAATTGTTTTTGCTTATAGTAATGTCTAAATAGTCTATTTTATCAAGTGAAATACTGTGTGAAAATTCAAGGAAATCTGTGCTTTCTTCAATAAATGTCAAAAATTCTTTGAGCGTGTCTTCACTGTTGTTCCATAGGATTATTATATCATCCAAATAGTGGTCATAGTAGCTCCAGTGTTTTGCAAAGGGACTGCTAAAGATGAATTCCACTTCCCAGAATGCTAAAACCATATTGGCGAAGATAGGCGCACAAATAGCCCCCATAGCTACTCCCTTACACTGTTTAAATAGTTGCTCTTCAAAAACTATGATGTTGGTATACAAAATTAGTTCCATCAAGCTCCTAATTGTAAGGATACGATCATGCGTTAAATTAGTATGTTGACAAAGAAATTAATAAAACCATTCAATGCCAGTAATATGTGGAATAACTGAAAACAAGTCTTTTACATCTATAGTCACAAAAATCAGTGCTTCATTATACATATTCCTGTTGATCTTCCTAAGTAAATCCCATGAATCTTTCACTATCCAATTGTAATTAGAAAGAATGTCCTTGAGTTGTAAATCTACAAATTTAGCAATGAAATAAGTTTTTGATGCTTTTGCATCAACAATTGGTCTAAGGGGGGGGGGGTTCGCTATGTCTTTATGCATTTTTGGTATTCCAAAAATTGTGGGTATTTTAGGATGTTTCACTTCCATAAAGGAACGTTCCTCTAGGGAAATTTGTCTATTCATAAGAAGTTCTTCTAGTAGTATGTCAACTTTTCTATATATTACATTCTTCTCATTCAGACTAACCTGACAATATGTCTCAGAGTGTAGAATACCAAATATTTTATTGAAGTATGAGTTTTTATTCATAATAGCCAACCCACCCCGCTTATCTGGTTTCATAATTCTTCTCTCACTATTATTACAAAGATTCTGTACTAATTGTTTCTCATATATACTCCAGTTGTTTTCCATTTCACCTGAAGCGTTCTTGTTTTTGCATATCTCCCTAACATCATGTTCACACAATTTTTCGAATGTGTGTACCACGGGGCAAAGGGGGGGGGGGTGTTAAATAGACTTGATTTTTTGTATACATTTGTGTTGTTACTATCTTGAAAACCATCTTTAAAACAAAACTGAAGGTTCAATTTTCTTGTGTATAGCTTTAAGTCAATCAAAATGTCATCTAATGCTGCTTTTTTACTTGGGACAAAAGACAGACCTTTATCAAACACATCAGCAATATTATTATTAAACACAGTGTCACTGTAGTTGTAAATCTTGAAGTTGTCACTTTTGTTGCAATCTGAAAAGGACTATTTTCAAAACTGTTGTTGAAAGACACATCAAAAACATCTAAAACATCTACTATGTTTTCCCTCTCCCTCTGTAGTTGTAACTGTAATGCCTCATTCCCCCTCTCTGATTCTTCAGTCGTTCTGAACTCCTCAGAGGGGGGAATTCTAAAGGGTCGAGGTTAGTCTCCCCCTCACCATCTGGTTCAAAGTTTTCACCGTCTGTATCATTAACAACCCTATTGCCATAGTTATTATTAAATTTAGATTGACTTCTAGGAGGTGACGGGTATGCCCTCTGTTGTGCATACTCCCTTTCATCCCTTTTAAGCTACACCTCTTTTTTAACCTTCAAATCAGAAATATAATCTTCAATACTCTTAAAAATGTTATCATATTGTGCCTTTTTAGATTCAAACAATAAATCCGCCTTTATACTAGTGTTAATACTTTTAATTTTGTCTGATATTACCATTTTTCTGTCATTGCCTTTCACAAGACAGTCTAAAAGTTCACAGCCATGCCTGTTGAACATCTGAATAAGTTCCAGATGTAGTTAGGAGTCCTTAATAAGTTCTGTAGGGTAGCACCATAACGTAGCCCTTTCGGTATCTGCTCCCTCGTTTACATTCACGGAGGTAGCTATTCTCCAGTTGAAGCTTACGGTAGTCCAAACTAAATGTTTCAAACAGATTAAGCTGTTTGTTGAGTGAACAGTTCGTGTCTATACTTGGATTAAAAGCAGATGGTTATATATAACTGAAAACACAACATACATGTTGGAATTTGTGGTTATTTTTAGTTTTGTATTTCAGTATATACATATCTATGGAATTTTGTATTTATGTAACTATGTGCCTTTTAGACTCAATTGTTTTTGTAATTGGTTTTGTGATGTCATTATTTTTATCAAGTAATTGCCTACAAGTAATTGGGGAAAGGGTATATGTGAGTGTATAAATAGGGTTAGCTTCTTTACACTTGTTATTCTGAAGAAGTTTTTATTAAAAACGAAAGCGCTAAATCATATCATTTTGTGGATCCTGGTCTATTCTTTCTGGTGGTATTTCAAGGTCTACTTGTGGTTTTGCACTGGTTTAAGTGAACTATGGAAGGAGTAGACTGTGTGGACCCACCCACACTTAATTCCTTGGCAACTTCACTTCACACTCTTAATATTACAGTTGGTAATCTAGTTCAGCTTATGGAAAAGCTGACCCAACAAAAGGATAGCGTACAGACTTCTCATGTTAGTGGAACAAGCTATAATACTGGAGAGGACGATACCAGCATGTTCGGCATTACACCGGCTCAACATTACCAATCTACGAATGCTACCACATCGGGTAGGGATGAGGAAAGTACAGTTTTGTACCTACCATAAATGTAGATGTTCGAAGATCCACATTGCTGCAGTCATAACCTGTGGGTAGTCCGCTGTCCTCGGTCGGCCCGAATACCAAAGTGTTAGGCTGGCGTCGGTCATGGTCGCTCAGATCTGACGTCAGTACGCCGTGGTACTAAAGCGCATGACCGACGTCATATCCTCAGTCTTTCTTGCCCCAGATGTCAGAAGGCCCCAAAAAGAAAGGCCATAGCCAAAAACAGAAAACCTTCAAACACCCATGTACAAACACTATTTACAACCCAAACCACCCCAAACTACAGTGGGGAAGGAGGGAGGGTAAATTGGACTGCAGCAATGTGGATCTTCGAACATCTACATTTATGGTAGGTACAAAACTGTACTATGTTCTTCATCTCACATTGCTGCAGTCATAACCTGTGGGTAGAATCCCAAAGCAAAGGTAAAGGGAGGTTGGCAAAATCATAAAGCATTGGGAGCTGCTAACATGCCCTGTAAAACTGCAGTGGCAAACCCAGCCCTAGATTTGGAATAAAGAGGGAGATGGTAATGTTTAGAAAAAGTGTGCACTGAACTCCAAGTAGCTGCCTCCAAAATATCTTTAGTAGCTACACCCCTTAAAAAGCAGTAGAAGTGGCAGTAGCCCTAGTGGAATGAGGTCTGATTCCAGCCGGAATCTCCTTACCATGATGAGAATAACAAAAAGCAATACAATGGCCAATCCACTTAGAAATAATTTGTTTTGAAACAGGTTTCCCCTGAGAGCCCAAAGCAAAAGAAACAAACAACTGTTGAGACTGTCTGAACCCCTTAGTTCTGCTCAAATAATAACGCAACTGCCTGTGAATATCCAAAGAGTGCAAAATTTTCTCCCCTTTATTTTGGGGATCAGCATAAAATGTAGGCAAATGAATAGATTGGTTCAAGGCCACATTTGAAACCACTTTAGGCATAAAAGTAGGGTTAGTACGCAGGGATACCCTATCCTTATGAAAAATCAGGAAGGGTTCAACTGCCATTAGAGCCTGTAATTCAGATACCCTTCTAGCAGACGTAATGGCCAACAAAAAAGCAGTCTTCCAAGACAAAAACTTCAACTCAGATGTAGCTGCAGGTTCAAAAGGAGGTAAAGTGAGTTTTTCCAACACAAAATTGAGATCCCAGGAAGGAGTAGGAGCTCTAGGCGGGGGTCTCATGTTCTTTGCCCCTCTAAGAAATTGCTTAAACAAAGGATGAGAGAATAATGGTGGGTCACAGTCATAGTGAGCAGAAATGGCTGCAGCATGAACTTTTACAGAGGAGAAAGACAACCCCTTGTCTAATAATTCTGTAAGATACTGAAGTGAAACACTCAAATTAGGCCCTGAAACATCAAATCTCTTTGCTTTGCTCCAAATAAAAAATCTCCTCCATTTATCAGCATAAACTTTCCTTGTACTAGGCCTTCTGGCCTCCAAAATGACATTCAAAACTTGTTGAGGAAGCTGCGACCCCCCAGGTTCTAGAACAGAATATGCCAGGCTGTCAGATGCAGGGACTGTATCCTGACATTGAGGAAATGATTGCCTGCCTGGGACAAAAGGTGAGGAATTGATGGCAAAGGCCAAGGAGGCTCCCGTACCAAACTCCTCAGCAGAGGGTACCAGTGCTGCCGTGGCCAATCTGGAGCTATTAGAATCATGGAGGGCTTGTCCAGTCTGACCTTCAAGAGCACCTTGGGAAGGAGAGGCAGAGGAGGAAAGGCATAGATGTGAAGATTGTTCCAACTGAATGATAGAGCATCCACTTTCCAAGCTTTTAGATGAAACATCTTTGTGCAAAACTTTGGCAACTGGAAATTTAGTGGAGAAGCGAACAGATCTATGTCTGGAGTCCCCCAAATCACTGTCAACTGTCGAAATATATGAGGATCCAACTTCCACTCGTGGGGATCCACCATCTGTCTGCTCAAAACATCCGCTAAGCAGTTCTGTGCTCCTGGCAGAAACCTTGCCTGAAGAGTGAGGTGCAAACTGAGAGCAGTCTCCCACAAAATCATAGCTTGCCTGCAAAGAGGGTACGAATGGGTTCCCCCTTGCTTGTTGATGTACCACATGACAGTTGTGTTGTCTGTTTGAATCAACACTTGTCCTGGGTGAAGTAGATCCTTGAAAGCCATCAATGCAAATTGGACTGCTAACATCTCCTTCAAGTTGATATGCAAATGTTGAAGTCTGGCAGGCCACGTGTCTTGAACCCATTTTCCATTGAGGTGTGCTCCCCAAGCCTTGTCTGAGGCATCCGTCGTTAAGATCTGACTCGCCTCTGGTCGGGTCACAGAGAGTCCCTTGTTTAGGTGACATTCCTGAGCCCACCACAAAAATTCCTTGTGAATGCAAGGTATTATCTGAATGACAGTGTCCAAATCGTGGCAGTGTTGAGTCCATACACTTTTGAGATACCATTGTAGCTTCCTCATATGCAGTTTGGCATTGGGAAGCACCAGAATACAAGATGCCATGAACCCCAAGGCTTGAAGGACTGTCCTTGCAGTCAGCCTGGACCGTAGAGACAATTGTTGGAAGTAAAGGGTAAGATTTCTTTGCTTGTCCGGGGTCAAAAATGCCATCTGAGAGGCTGTATTCAGTCTCACACCCAGAAAGCACATGTCCTGAGAGGGTACTAGACTGGACTTTGTTTCGTTCACAGAATACCCTAGGCACCTTAACACTGCCATAACATACTGTAGATGGTGAAGTAGCTTGTCTTTGTCTTGAGCAAGAATCAGGCAATCGTCTAAATAAGGATAAATTTGTATTCCTCTTAACCGTAAGAAGGCTATCACCGGAGCCAGAACCTTTGTGAACACCCTGGGCGCAGTAGATAAGCCAAAGGGCAATGCAGAGAACTGATAATGTAAAGTTCCAGCCCGAAAACGCAGGAATCTCCTGCAACTGGGCCTGATAGGAATATGAAGATAAGCCTCTTTGAGATCCAGAGTAACCATCCAGTGATCTTTGCCTAACAGAGGCAGAAGTTGTTGCAAAGTCAACATTTTGAATTTTGGAATGTCCAGGTATGTGTTGAGGATAGACAAATCCAGAATTGGCCTCCAAGTGTTTCCTTTCTTTGGAACAAGAAACAGACGAGAATAAAATCCTAGGCCCACTTCTGACAGAGGGACCTGCTGTATAGCCCCCATTTGAAGAAGTAAAGAAATCTGTCTGTGAGCCTCCACCCTTTGCTGAGGAGGAACGTCCGGCATGCCTTTGAAAGGAGGCAATGTGTGGAAATAAAACTTGTAGCCTCGGTCTATGATGTCCAACACCCATTTGTCCTGAGTGACCAAAAGCCAATTTTGCCTGAAAAGTGCCAACTTTCCTCCCAGAGGAGCTGCCAGACAGGAGGGATCTGGCAGCTGAAGATGCAGGTCATTGGGTCTGTTTACGAAAGGACTGACCCCTGCCCTCACCTGTAGATTGTGCAGGGGAACTCCACGTCCTAGGCCGGAAAGAACCCTGAGCTCTGCCCCTACCACGTCTAGATCTGCCCCTAGACTGTAAATCAGAAGAAGGGTAACCCTTAGTAGGCCAATTTCTGCTAAACTTAGGGGGCTGCACCTGCAAAAAATCCTTAACAGTCTGCATAGACTTAGCTTTGTCTTCCATTTTCTTCAAGACTGACTCCACAGGAGAACCAAACAAAACTTCAGACTGAAGGGGAGCATCCAAAATTCGAGCTTTAACATGCTCTGACAAGTTCTGATCCTTAAGCCAGGCGTGCCTACGAATAACTGATCCAGTGGCAGCCACCCTGGAAGAAGCCTGTAAAGCATCGAAACCACACTGCAAAGAATGCTTACCCACCTGATCAGAGGCATGAACCAAATCCTGTAATTCCTTACACTCTATGCCCTCTGCCAAAGCATCTACCTTAGATTTTAACTGAGTAAGGAGAAAATTCTGGTACTTCAACATATGAAACTGGCAATTCAAAGCCCTCATTGCGAGAGTGGAAGAGGTATACACTTTTTTACCCCACCTATCCAAAGCTCTAGAATCTTTATCCATAGGAACTGGATTCTTTACAACAGAAGCCCTGACACCCTTAGGTCCCTGGCTAATAGTTTCTGGGTCAGCCCTTGGGCTCTTATACAAATATTTATGAGCCTCTGGCACTCTGTAATATCTATCTGGTTTAACCGGAGCAGGAGGCAAAGAGTCTGGATTAAGAGAAGCCTCAGAGAAAACATCCTGAACCACATCCAAAACAGGAGGTATAGCCAAGGGCCTATGTTGTGGTAAAAACAAAAATTCCCTAAGCCTCTTTCGGGAATCTGAGAAATCCTGACCTTCCCATTTAAAATGCTCTCTCATAGAATGCAGGGTTTCTGAAAAAGAAAAATCATCTGGAGGAGAAGCAGAAGGACTAGAATCCTCTGCGTCTGAATCAGAATAAGGAGGAAAATCCTGAATGTCTTCAGCCGAAGACTCTGAGTAATCTGAAGAATGTTCCAAACCTTCCACCTCTGGCTCCACCCTAGGCCTCTTATCTGGAGGGGGCATAGAACCTCTGATTAAAGTAATCAAATCTTCTGCCATTTTTAGCATGTGTTTTTTAGGTACAGAACCTGCAGAAAGTACAGTTGTGTACACCTACCATAAATGTAGATGTTCGAGTGTCTTCACTGTTGCAGTCATAACTGTAGGGTGCTCCTGCCGGCAGGCAGCCCGAGGTCGGCCAGAATCCCAAAGTCTGGGTCCAGCGTCGGCTGTATAGGCTAGTACCCTGACGTCAGTACGCTTTGGTACATAGCCCTCAGCCGACGCCATCTTCTCCAGCCTTTCTTGCCCTAGATGTCAGAAGTCCCCAACAAACCAAAAATGAATCCAACAAGGAAACACAAATACACCACAAAAAAGGAAAAGAGGGGATAGGAGGGAGGGAAACCCTGACTGCAACAGTGAAGACACTCGAACATCTACATTTATGGTAGGTGTACACAACTGTACTATGTTCTTCGTGTTTCACTGTTGCAGTCATAACTGTAGGTGGAATCCCAAAGCAGTGTAAAAGGAGGAGGCTTTAGATAGAAGAAGGGAGGCAAGAATACCCTGCAAGACAGCAGAGGCAAAGCCTGCCCTGGACTTAGAAAACAAGGGAGATTGTAGTGCTTGGAAAAAGTATGCACAGAACTCCAAGTGGCAGCTTCCAAGATATCCTTGGTAGGGACTCCTCTGAGGAAAGCTGTAGAAGTGGCAGCTGCTCTAGTAGAGTGACTTCTAATGGTACCTGGAAACTGTTTCCCATGATGAGTGTAACAAAATCTGATTCCATAAGCAATCCATTTGGAAATAGTTTGTTTAGAAATAGGTTTTCCAAGAGAACTGGAGGCAAAGGAAACAAACAATTGGTTAGACTTTCTGAAATCTTTAGTCTTGTCCAGGTAAAATCGTAACTGTCTGTGCACATCTAATGAATGCAAAATCCTTTCCCCTTTGTTCTGAGGATTTGGAAAGAAAGTAGGAAGGTGAATTGTCTGATTTAAAGCCACTTTCGAAATCACTTTAGGCATGAAAGTAGGATTTGGTCCTCAAGGATACTCTGTCCTGATGGAAAATAAGGTATGGTTCCACAGCCATGAGAGCTTGCAACTCTGAGACCCTTCTGGCAGAGGTCAATGCTAACAAAAGAACAGTCTTCCAGGATAGAAACTTAATATCTGAAGATGCAGCAGGCTCAAAAGGAGGCAAAGTAAGTTTTTCTAAAACATAATTAAGATCCCAGGCAGGGACAGGAGGGGTCCTTGGAGGCCGCAAATTTTTAGCCCCTCTCAAGAACTGCTTCACCAAAGGATGAGAAAAAACAGGAGGATCAGAACTGAAATGCGCAGAGATAGCAGAAGCATGAATCTTAATGGAAGAAAAGGAAAGTCCTTTTGATAAAAGTTCCAAAAGGTAAAGCAAAATAGAAGAGAGATCAGGTACCTGAGGATCAGAACCTCGGTCCCGCATCCAAATAGAAAACCTCTTCCATTTAGAAGCATAGGATTTCCTAGTGCTAGGCCGTCTAGCTTCCAAAAGAACATCCAAAACTTGTTTGGGAAGACTAGAAGGAATCAAATTCCTTTGAAGAGCCAAGCTGCCAGGCAAAGGGTCTTGAGATTGGAATGTAGTAACTGACCCTGATGCTGGGACAGAAGCGAAGGGTTCAGTGGGAGAATCCAAGGAGGTCCCGAGAACGGGAGTTTTAAAGTTGGATACCAAAACTGTCGAGGCCAATTTGGAGCAATCAAGATGAGGAACTTGGGCTTGTCCTGTTTTATTTTCAGTAATACCCGAGGTAGTAGAGGAAGAGGAGGGAAGGCATAAGCTGAAAGGCTTCTCCAGCTGAAGGACAGGGCATCCACTCTCCAAGCTGCTTTGTGGAAGGACCTGGTGCAAAAGCGAGGCAGCTGATGATTGAGATGGGATGCAAACAGATCTATCTGGGGACATCCCCAAACTGCAGTAATCCTGTTGAACAAGTTGGTGTCTAGCATCCATTCGTGAGGATCTGAAATGTTTCTGCTCAGGCTGTCTGCTAAGAGATTCTGTTTCCCTGGAATGAATAGAGCCTGGAGATGTAGATTCAAATTTAGAGCTGAGTCCCATAAACCCACAGCTAGTCTGCAAAGGGGGTATGAATGAGAACCCCCCTGCTTGTTGATGCACCACATGACCGTGGTGTTGTCTGTGCGAATTAGCAGAGGGCCTGGTTGTAGAAGATTCTTGAAGGCTAGAAGGGCGTTTTGAACTGCCAACATTTCCTTCAGATTGATGTGCCAGTGAAGATGGTCCTTTGTCCAGGTTCCCTGCTGGCAATTGTCTAGAAAGTGTGCTCCCCAAGCATAATCCGAGGCGTCCGTGGTTAGGATTTGAGTAGGTTGAGTAAGACGAAAAGGTTTTCCTTCGTTTGAAGTGCATGCCCTGGACCACCAGAGGAACTCCTTCTGAAGGCAAGGGATCAGAGGAATCAGAATATCCAGATCGTGGTAATGCTGTGACCATACACTTTTCAGATACCATTGAAGCTTTCTCATGTGAAGCCTTGCGCTTGGAATCAACAGAATGCAGGAAGCCATGTAGCCCAGAGCCTGCAGGAATTTCCTTGCAGTGAGCTGAGATAGAGTTGCCAAGGTGTTGAAAGTAGAAGCCAGCTGAATTTGTTTTTCTGGAGTGAGGAAGGCCCTTTGTAAGGTTGTATTTAAGAGGGCACCCAAGAATACCATTTGATGAGAAGGGATCAAATGTGACTTTTTTATGTTCACTGAGAATCCCAGTAGGAGGAGAAGACGTTGAACAAAGTCCAGATGTTGAAGCAGAAGATCTTTGCTGTCTGCCTGAATAAGGCAGTCGTCCAAATAGGGGTAAATCTGGATCCCCTGAAGTCTGCAGTAAGCCACTACTGGTGCCAGGCACTTGGTGAAGACTCTGGGCAGTAGATAAACCAAAGGGCAGAACAGAGAATTGAAAGTGCCTCGAACCTGCCTTGAACCTGAGGAATTTCCTGCGTTCTTGTCTGATGGGAATATGTAAATAGGCTTCCTTTAAGTCCAATGTCACCATCCAGGCGTCCTGAGAGAGCATTGGAATTAGCTGTTGCAGAGTAAGCATCTTGAACTTTGGAATTTCCAAAAATTTGTTTAACACAGAAAGGTCCAGAATAGGTCTCCAAGAGTTTTGTTTTCTGGGAACCAGAAACAGTCTTGAATAAAAGCCTTTTCCCATTTCCGAGAGTGGAACAGGCTCTATGGCTCTCATGGCCAGAAGAGCATCCACTTGAGTTAAGGCCTCTGACCATTGAAGTTTTGGCAGATCTGGCCAACCGTGAGTCCTTGGCAAAGTGTGAAAGTGGAATTTGTAACCTTTTAAAATCACGTCCAATACCCATCTGTCCTGGGTAATATGAGTCCAATTTCTGTAAAAGAGACAGTTTTCCTCCGAGAGGCGTCCAGGTGAAGGGGTCCTGAAGCCCAACCCTTGAGAGTCATTGAGTTTGCTTTCTTTGAGATTGGGATCTGTCTTCTCCCCTTCTAGGTGAAGAAGCAGTCCATTGTCTAGATCTGTAAGAGGCCTGGCCTTGACCACGACCTCTGGCGCCTATATCTTCCCCTTTGAGGCCTGTCAGGCGTGGGAAAGGACCAATTTTAGAGGGCCAATTCCTGGAAAATCTAGGAGGCTGAACTTGCAAGAAATCTTTTACAGTCTGCATAGACTTTGCCTTTTCCTCCATCTTTTTAATAACTTCCTCAGCCTTAGATCCAAAAAGAACATCTTGTTGAACAAGGGCATCTAATAACTTAGCCTTAACCTGTTCAGGCAAACTTTGTTCACGAAGCCAGGCATGTCTCCTAATAACAGTACCAGAGGCAGCAGCCCTGCAAGAAGCATCCAAAGCATCAAAACCACAATGTAAGCTATGCTTGTTAACCTGTTCAGTAGCATGCAAAACATCCTGAAGTTCCTTATCCTCTGCACAAGCAGGAAGGGAAGCAAGCTTTTGCTTTAAAACGGACAAAAGAAATTGCTGATATTTAAACATATGAAACTGGCAATTTAAAGCCCTTACAGACAGGGTAGCAGAAGTATATACCTTTTTTCCCCACCTGTCTAAAGCACGAGAATCCTTCTCAGAGGGAATAGGATTTTTAGAAGTAGCAGCCTTAGCAGCCTTAGAGCCCTGAGAAACAATTTCAGGATCCGCAGAAGGGTTTTTAAATAAAAATAAATGAGAGTCAGGAACCCTATAAAATCTATCAGGCTTAGAAGAAGCAGGAGGCATGGAATCAGGATTCAAATTAGCCTCAGAAAAAGCATCATCTACAATGTCCAAAACAGGAGGGATAGCTAAAGGCCTATGCTGAGGAAGAAGAAGAAATTCTCTAAGCCTCTTCTTGGAAGCAGAATATTCCTGTCCTTCCCAATGAAAATGTTCCCTCATCTCATGCAGGGTTTCCCCAAAAGAAAAATCCTCAGGCGGAGAGGCCGAAGGTAGAGAGTCCTCAGCATCCGAATCCTCATAAGGGGGAAAGGAATAGTCCTGATCTGAGGAAGAAACAGAAGATACAGAAGCCTGGTCAGAGGAATCCAGAGTAACATCCTGTTGAGGCCTTTTCTCAGGAGGGGGGTGAGAACCCCTAATCATTGTAAGCAAATCTTCAGCCATCCTCAATAATTGCTTTTGTGTCTTGGGAGTGGATTCAGAAGCAGCTTGAGCTGGAACTTTAGACTTAACAGGAGTCTTTGTCTTTGCCTTTGAAATAGTAATGTGAGTAGGCCTGAAAACCCCCTCAGAAGCCGGTACCTGCACAGCGGTTCTGGACCCATCTGAAGGAGCGACGTCCGAAGGTCCTGCAGCAGTTAAAATAGTGGGTCTTGATGGCTCCCCATGGGAGTCCGTATCGGCCATCGGTTCAGAAGTGGTGGACGACAGGGGCTGCAAAAGCGCCTCACTGACGACAGCCGAACCGGACGCTGGCTCCAGCTGCAACGAGTCCTGTTTGGACCTCGGCGGCCTGTCTTTGTGCTTCTTTTGGACTCCGGTAGTGTCCGACGACATTCTATAATTGAAGCATCTGCCAAAATAATTTAAAGCCCAATCGTACCTGCGCTTGATAGTATGAGAGTTGAACCTGGCACAGAACCGACAACAAGAAACGTCGTGGTCAGGGCCTAAGCAAGGTAGACAGTAAGAGTGGAAATCTTTATGAGGTATTTGTTTCCCACACGCTATACAATTATTAACTTTTTCTGACATCGGAGGAACAAGAAAAAGATTCCCCAACGGGGTACTTAGCTTTGAGAAGAGAAGTAAGAACTTCGGACCGACAACAACCAAATACGCTGTTTGATAATCGCCAACCAACGACTTGCGAGCTGCTTTCCACCGCACGGCAAGAAAGACTGGAGAAGATGGCGTCGGCTGAGGGCTATGTACCAAAGCGTACTGACGTCAGGGTACTAGCCTATACAGCCGACGCCGGACCCAGACTTTGGGATTCTGGCCGACCTCGGGCTGCCTGCCGGCAGGAGCACCCTACAGTTATGACTGCAACAGTGAAACACGAAGAACATCTAGGACTGACGCCAGAGGAAGACAAACCAGGCCTGACCTTGGAAGGTACCTTAGAGACAGAAGGGGAAGGCCTAACCACCTTATGCAAAGAAGGGAGTACAGCAACCTGAGAGGCCCCCTCAGCCTGACCCGACTCCTGAGAGGCCACATCTTGCAAAAGTAAAGGCTCCCCCTGAGACTCAGCTGAAACCTCGGCTGGATCCACAGATTCCACCGTAGTTTCTAAAGAACCGGCGTCCGGAACGGACGACTCATCCTGCTTGGACTTTAACGATTTTTCCTTGCGCTTCATAGCGGTAGCAGGCGTCGGAGGATCTGACGGCATATTGTAATTACACTGCTTACCGAAGACAAGCCTAGCGCAATCTAACCTACGTTTAATGGTGCGCTTATTAAATCTAGCACAAAAGCGACACCCGACTACGTCGTGCTCAGGCCCCAAGCAAGGAATACAGAGAGAGTGGTAATCCCTATGAGGTATCTGTTTCCCACAAGAAATTCAATTATTCACTTTTTCTGACATCCGGATTTAACTGAGGCAAGAAAAGACAAAAATATTCCCCAACGGGGTACTTAGCCCAACTTGGTTTTCGGTCTGAAACTCAGAATACGAAAATTTCAGGATGCCGAACGGCACTTGCAAACGCTGCTTCTCCTTTCGGACCATGCGGCAAGAAAGACTGAGGATATGACGTCGGTCATGCGCTTTAGTACCACGGCGTACTGACGTCAGATCTGAGCGACCATGACCAACGCCAGCCTAACACTTTGGTATTCGGGCCGGCGGAGGACAGCGGACTACCCACAGGTTATGACTGCAGCAATGTGAGATGAAGAACATCGGACTTCCGCTAACCCGGGTACTTCAATGAGTAACATTTCTGGTAACGAACGTAGATCCTTAAGTCAATGGCTTGAGGGGGACCGCGAATGGCGTTCGGCGCCATTGAACAACACGGATACGAACTGTTCACTCAACAAACAGCTTAATCTGTTTGAAATATTTAGTTTGGACTAACGTAAGCTGCAATTGGAGAATAGCTACCTCCGTGAATGTAAACGGAGGGAGCAGATACCGAAAGGGCTCCGGTTATGGCGCTACCCTACAGGACTTAAGGACTCCGAACTACATCTGGAACTTATTCAGATGTTCAACAGGCATGGCTGTGAACTTTTAGACTGTCTTGTGAAAGACGACAGAAAAATGGTAATATTATCAGACAAAATTAAAAGTATTAACAATAGCATAAAGGCGGATTTACTGCTTGAATCTAAAAAGGCACAATATGACATTTTTATGAGTACTGATGATTATATTTCTGATTTGAAGGTTAAAAAAGAGGGGAAGCTTAAAAGGGATGAAAGGGAGTACGCACAACAGAGGGCATTACCCGTCACCTCCTAGAAGTCAATCTAAATTTAATAATAACTATGGCAATAGGGTTGTTAATGATACAGACGGTGAAAACCTTGAACCAGATGGTGAAGGGGAGACTAACCTCGACCCTTTAGAATTCCCCCCTCTGAGGAGGTCAGAACGACTGAGGAATCAGAGGGGGAATGAGGCATTACAATTACAACTACAGGGGGAGAGGAAAACATATTAGTAGATGTTTTTGATGTGTCTTTCAACAACAGTTTTGAAAATAGTCCTGTTCAGATTGTATGTAACAAAAGTGACGACTTCAAGATATACAACTACAGTGACACTGTGTTTAATAATGATACTGCCAATGTGTTTGATAAAGGTCTGTCTTTTGTCCCAAGTAAAAAAGCAGCATTAGATGACATTTTGATTGACTTAAAGCTATACACAAGAAAATTGAACCTTCAGTTTTGTTTTAAAAACGGTCTTCAAGATAGTAACAACACAAATTTATACAAAAAAATCAAGTATATTTAACCCCCCCTTTGCCCCGTGGTACAGACATTCGAAAAATTGTGTGAACATGATATTAGGGAGATATTCAAAAATAAGAACGCTTCAGGTGAAATGGAAAACAACTTCAGTATATATGAGAAACAATTAGTACAGAATCTTTGTAACAATAGTGAGATAAGAATTATGAAACCAGATAAGGGGGGTGGGTTGGCTATTATGAACAAAAACTCATACATCAATAAAATATTTGGTATTCTACACTCTGAGACATATTGTCAGGTCAGTCTGAATGAGAAGAATGTAATATATAGAAAAGTTGAAATACTACTAGAAGAACTTCTTATGAATAGACAAATTTCCCTAGAGGAACGTTCCTTTATGGAAGTGAAACGTCCTAAAATACCCACAATTTTTAGAATACCAAAAATACATAAAGACATAGCGAACCCCCAGACCAATTGTTGATGCGAAAGCATCAAAAACTTATTTCATTGTTAAATTTGTAGATTTACACCTCAAGGACATTCTTTCTAATTACAATTGGATAGTGAAAGATTCATGGGATTTACTTAGGAAGATCAACAGGAATATGTATAATGAAGCACTGATTTTTGTGACAATAGATGTAAAAGACTTGTTTTCAGTTATTCCACATATTACTGGCACTGAATGGTTTTATTCATTTCTTTGTCAACACAGTAATTTAACGCATGATTGTATCCTTACAATTAGGAGCTTGATGGAACTAATTTTGGATACCAACATCATAGTTTTTGAAGAGCAACTATTTAAACAGTGTAAGGGAGTAGCTATGGGGGCTATTTGTGCGTCTATTTTTCGCCAATATTGTTTTAGCATTCTGGGAAGTGGAATTCATCTTTAACAGTCCCTTTGCAAAACACTGGAGCTACTATGGCCGCTATTTGGATGATATAATAATCCTATGGAACAACAGTGAAGACACACTCAAAGAATTTTTGACATTTATTGAAGAAAGCACAGATTTCCTTGAATTTTCACACAGTATTTCACATGATAAAATAGACTATTTAGACATTACTATAAGCAAAAACAATTTGGGTAAATGTTTTGATACCACGATATTTAGGAAACCTACATATTCTAATACATTATTGCACTTTAGTAGTTTTCATCCTATACATCAAAAGAAGGCATTGATAAAGGGGCAAGGGGTAAGATTAGTTAGGATGGTATCAAACCACTGTGATATTTTAGATCAAATCAATATTCTTACTGATATGTTAAAAAAGAGGGGTTACCCTTTAGAATTCGTGAAAAATACAATACAGGAAGTGGTGAACAAGAGAGAAAATGGACACACTTTCCCATTGTTAGGTAAAAGCATGGAAAATGTTTACACAGAGGACAGGGGCACTGAGCCCAAAATCTTTAACAAAGCTGCAATTTTTAAATACAATAAGCAGTTCACAGATATTAGACAAATTATACAACATAATTGGAATTTGTTTAACATTAACAAGGAATACACAGATACAGTGGGAAAGGTGCCCAACATTGTATACAAAAAAGATACATCCCTGAAGAACATGATAGAGAAGTCACATGAAGTTTATTGTGAAAATAAAGGCATGTACAAATGTGGGTTCTGTATGCAATATCAATACATAGCTGAAGGGATGGAGATTCTTATACCAAATTATGGGAAATTTATACATAAAAAGAAATTCTCTTGTAGCAGTAAGGCGGTCGTCTATTTAGCAATTTGTACCCAATGTCCTTGTTTTTACATAGGGAAGACGATCAATGCACTTAGAAGTAGAGTGTATCAACACTATTATGACATCAAGAATGTCTTGGCTCTACGTATTAAAAATAATGAAGGACACCACTTTAAGTTTTCTATTTTAGAACAAGTTGTATTAGGTGATAGAGGTGGACCCCTCACTGATTACCTGGAGGCTAAGGAACTCAGGTGGCAGCTGAGAACCAATGCAACACAAGAACCAGGTTTAAATAGTATATTTCCATTAGTTCTAAACTTATATTAAAAGCAGAAGGTTATATATAACTGAAAACACATATATGTTGGAATTTGTGGTTATTTTTAGTTTTGTATTTCAGTATATACATATCTATGGAATTTTGCATTTATATAACTATGTGCCTTTTAGACTCAATTGTTTTTGTAATTGGTTTTGTGATGTCATTACTTTTATCAACTAATTGCCTACAAGTAATTGGGGAAAGGGTATATGTGAGTGTATAAATAGGGTTAGCTTCTTTACCCTTGTTATTCTGAAGAAGGTTTTATTAAAAACGAAAGTGCTAAATCATATCATTTTGTGGATCCTGGTCTATTCTTTCTGGTGGTATTTCAAGGTCTACTTGTGGTTTTACGTTGGTTTAAGCGAACTATGGAAGTCATTACAATTGGGTTGAATCCCAAAGCTAAGGTTGGGAGGCTGGAGCTAAATAGCATTAGGAGCGGCTATTAGGTCCTGCAGAACTGCAGTGGCAAAGCCTGCCCTGGATTTAGAGTAGAGTGGTAAGCGATAGTGCTTTGTGAAAGTGTGCACTGAACTCCAAGTGGCAGCCTCTAAAATATCTTTGGTTGGTACTTCCCTGAGGAAGGCTGCTGAAGTGGCTGCTGCTCTGGTCGAATGTGGCCTAATGCCCTTAGGTACTGGCTTGCCATGTTGTGAATAGCAGAAACAAATGCAGTGGCCCATCCACTTTGAAATAGTCTGCTTTGAGATAGCTTTTCCTTGTGATCCTGCAGCATATGCCACTAGTAATTGCTCTGTCTTTCTGAAAGCTTTGGTTCTGTTCAAATAGAAGCGTAGCGGTCTGTGTATATCCAAAGAATGCAGAATTCTCTCCCCCTTATTCTGTGGGCTTGGATAAAAGGTAGACAGATGAATAGTTTGGTTAAGGGCCAAACTGGACACCACCTTAGGCATAAATGTCGGGTTCGGCCTCAGAGAAACCCTGTCTGGATGAAAAATGATAAAAGGTTCCACAGCCATGAGTGCCTGAAGGTCTGAGACTCGTCTTGCAGAAGTTATTGCTAGGAGCAAAGCTGTTTTCCAAGATAAAAACTTTATATCAGCTGTAGCGGCTGGCTCGAAAGGAGGCAGGGTGAGTTTTTCCAAGACATAATTAAGGTCCCATGCAGGTATTGGTGATCCCGGAGGCCTTAAATTTTTGGCCCCTCTGAGGTACTGCCTTAATAAAGGATGAGAAAAGATCGGCGGCTGTGTATTGTAATGAGCTGAAATGGCAGAGGCATGAATTTTTATAGATGAAAAAGTTAGGCCTTTGTCCAGCATCTCAGTCAAGTATTGCAAAGTCTGATGAATGTTTGGTACAGCTGTGTCAATTCCTAGTGCCTGGTTCCAAGCACAGAATCTCTTCCATTTTCCAGCATAGGATTTTCTAGTACTAGGCCTCCTGGCCTCCAAAATGACATCCATCACCGCTTTAGTTAGAGGTGTGTTTTGTATGACTACATTATCCAACATGCTGCCAGATTTAAGGTCTTGAGTTGGCTGTGCAGGATCTGATTGTTCTGCTGGGAAAGTAGATGAGGCATTTGAGGTAAGGTCCAGGCTGGGCATTGAGACAAGTTCCTTAGGATTTGGATACCAGTACTGGTGTGGCCAAGTCTGGGGCAATCAGTATAATTTTTGGCTTCTCCTGTCTGACCTTTAGGAGTACCTTGGGGAGGAGAGGCAGAGGAGGAAAGGCATATACTGTTAGGTTTTTCCAGCTGAAAGATAGGGCATCCACTTTCCATGCTTGTCTGTGATAGGTCCTTGTGCAAAATCTCTTTAGTTGGCTGTTGTGAGGTGAGGCAAATAGATCTATGTCCGGGCATCCCCATGTCCTTGTTTCCGCGCTGAAGACTTGTGGATCCAATTTCCACTAGTGGGGATCCATGAGGTTTCTGCTTAGTTCGTCTGTCAGAGTATTTATCTTTCCTGGCAGGAATTGTGCCTCCAGATGTACTTGGTAAGTCAATGCTGTGTCCCACAAAGTCATAGCTAGTCTGCAAAGGGGGTAAGAATGAGTGCCTCCCTGCTTGTTTATGTACCACACGACCGTGGTATTGTCTGCCTTTATCAGTAGCTGTCCCGGATGAAATAGGTCCTTGAAGGCTGTCAGGGCATTTTGAACAGCTAGCATCTCTTTTTGATTGATATGTAGATGCATTTGGTTTGTGGACAATGTGCCTTGAATACATCTTTCTGCCATGTGGGCTCCCCAGGCATAATCCGATGCATCTGTTGTTAATGCCTGTGTGGCTGGGGGTAGAGTGAATGGCTATCCCTTGTTCTGATGACAGGCCTTCGCCCACCATCGAAACTCCTGTTGCAGGCAGGGAATGAGAGTAACTATTGTTTCCAGGCTGTGGCAATGTTGAGTCCAAACACTTTTTAGGTACCACTGAAGTTTCCTCATATGCAGTCTTGCATATGGAATTAGTAGAATGCAGGATGCCATGAAGCCCAAAGCCTGCAGAATTTTTCTTGCAGATAACTGGGCCTTTGTTGACAACAGTTTGAAATAGGTAGTCAGTTGTCTTTGTTTGTCTGGTGTGAGATAAGCCATCTGGGCAGTTGTAATTAAGCTTGCACCCAGAAATATTATCTCTTGTGAGGGTACTAGTTTTGATTTCTGTTCGTTGACTGTGTACCCTAGGCATGGTAGTAATCTTTTTACAAATGCCAGATGCTGTAGTAGAATGTCCTTGTTCTCTGCTTGAATGAGGCAGTTGTCCAAGTAAGGATATATTTGTATTCCTCTTTGTCTACAGTATGCAATTACAAGACCCTGGGCGCAGTAGATAAGCCAAAGGGCAGTGCAGAGAATTGGTAGTGCATTGAGCCAGCTTTGAATCTGAGGTATCTTCTGCATGTTTGTCTGATGGAACATGCAGGTATGTCTCTTTTAGATCTAAAGTCACAAGCCAAGCCTTCTTGCCCAACATGGGCAGAAGCTGCTGTAGAGTCAACATTTTGAATTTTGGAATATCCAGATATGTGTTTAGAATAGACAGGTCCAGTACTGGTCTCCAGGCTTTGTCCTTTCTGGGTACCAAGAACAGCCTTGAAGAGAATCCTTGTCCCTGCTCTTGCTCTGGTACTTGTTGAATGGCCCTCATGTCCATGAGAGATGAAACTTGTTTTTGTGCCTCTGCCCATTGATTGCGTGGCAGGTCTGGCATACTGTTTGGCCTTGGCAGGGTGTGGAAGTGGAACCTGTAGCTTTGTGATACTATATTTAGGACCCATTTGTCCTGGGTGATCATGTGCCAATTTTGTGAAAAAAGTGCTAGTTTTCCCCCAGAGGAGCTGTCAAAAGAGAAGTGCTTGGTGCTGGAAGGGGGAAGTCATTGAGACTGTTTCCTGTATGGCTGTGAGTTTTCCTCTCCGCTCCTGGAGGTAGAAGCACCCCATTGTTTAGACCTGTATGAGCCTTGGGGCTGTGATCTGCCTCTGGGGCGTCTGTATCTGCCTCTTTGTGGCCTGACACTGGAAAGGACCAATTCGTTGTAGGCCAGTTCCTGCTAAATCTGGGAGGCTGTAGCTGCAAGAAATCCTTGACTGTTTGCATAGATTTAGCTTTGTCCTCCATTTTCTTCAACACCTCTTCTGCTTTAACACCAAACAAAGTATCATCCTGTAATGGAGCATCTAATAGTTTTGCTTTAACACGATCAGAAAGATTATGTTCTTTTAACCAAGCATGCCTCAATGACAGAACCTGTAACAGCCGCCCTGCAGGAGGCCTCTAGAGAATCAAAACCACATTGCAAAGTATGCTTTCCAACTATTTCAGCTGCATGCAATAAATCTTGCATTTCTTTGTTGTCTGCACATTCTGTATTTGTTAACATTTTCTGCTTAAGCAATGACATAACATATTGCTGATATTTAAGCATATGAAATTGGCAATTTAAAGCTCTTACAGCCAAGGTAGCAGAAGTATAAATCTTTTTACCCCATCTGTCTAGGGCCCTAGAATCCCTATCAGAGGGGATAGGGTTTTTTGCAGTAGAAGCCTTGAGTCCCTTTGGGACCCTGAGAAATAGTTTCTGGGTCAGCAGCAGGGTTTTTATAAAGAAATTTATATGAATCAGGAACCCTATAGTATCTGTCTGGCTTAACAGGAGCTGGTGGTAAAGAGTCTGGAGATAGACTGGACACTGAAAATACATCATCTACAATGTCTAAAACAGGAGAGATAGCCAGGGGCCTGTGCTGAGGCAATAAAAGGAAGTCTCTGAGCCTTTTCTTGGATTCTGAGTAATCTTGGCTCTCCCAGTGGAAATGCTCCCTCATAGTATGCAGTGTCTCCCCAAAAGAATAATCCTCAGGAGGAGAGGCTGAAGGGATAGATTCTTCAGCATCAGAATCCTCATAGGGAGGAATGGAATATTCCTGTTCAGAGGAGGAATCAGAGGAAATGGAAACCTGGTCTGAAGATTCATAATCTAACTCTTGCCTAGGCCTCTTATCAGGAGGGGGATGGGAACCACTGATCAAAGTAATTAGGTCTTCGGCCATTTTAAGCATCTATTTTTTAGGCATGGAGGCCTGTCCAGGAGAATGCTGTACTTGTTTCTTTGTCTTTAGAGCTGCTTTAGTCTTTGCCTTTGAAGCTGAAGTAGGATTCACATGTAACTCTGTAGGCCTGAAAACACCCTCAGAAGCTGATGCCTGCTCAGCGGCTCCGGACCCATCTGAGGGAATAGTTTCCGAGTGTCCAATACCTTGAGTTTCCAGCGGCCTAGTCGGCTCCAAATGGGAGTTGGAAGCGGCCTGTGGCTCTGAGGTAGCGGGCTTCAGGGGCTGCGAAAACGCCTCACTGAGAACTGGCGACAGGCCTAGCAGAAGCCTCGTCGTCGGTTTTGGATCTGGGATGCCTGTCCTTTTCTTTGTCTTTGCACTTTTTATAAACTCCAGTAGTCGGCTGTTACGACGGCATTATATAATTAAATCTTCTGCCAAAGTAATGGAATGCAAAATCATACCGATGCTTAATAGTGCGTTGGTTAAATCTAGCACAAAACCGACAACTAGCAATGTTATGGTCAGGGCCTAGGCAAGGAATACAGTAAGAATGAAAATCCTTATGAGGTATTTGCTTCCCACAAGAAATACAATTATTAACTTTTTCTGACATCGGTCTGGAGCAAGAAAAAAAGTTTCCCCAACGGGGTACTTAGCTTTAATGAAGACTTCGGATCTGAAATTTGAATTTGAAAAACTAGTCGGCTGACCGGCACTTGCAAACTGCTTTTGCTTTGGGCACCGCGCGGCAAGAAAGACTGAAGAAAATGGCGTCGGCTGCATCCTTTATACCCATGGCGCACTGACGTCAGGGAAGAGGCGACAGCAACTGACGCCGGACCTAGACTTTGGAATTCAGGCCAACTGAGGGTAGCCTGCCAGCAGGATAACCCAATTGTAATGACTGCAACAGTGAAACACGAAGGACATCTGGGTGGAGTATGCTAAGGAATCTTCATCCAAAAAATCCTCAGAGTCAGGAATCTGATTTTCAGCAGCCTGCACGGAGGGGGGACACCGGAGACACAGATGCCAACACTGGAGACAAAGAAAAGGCAGGCAAGTGAATCATAGAAGCAGTAGCTGAAGGCCTCAAAGCCATCAAGGCTTTAATGAGACCCCGTGAGAAAGCATCCCAGTCAGATTGAGGGGTGAAGAGTATAGTGGAATGCCTGGTCTTCTGCTTCTTAACATGTTTCTCTTGTTGAGGACAATGGCTGGGCGTAGGCCTTATGTCTGAAACTTCTTTCGATGGAGGGGGAGGAAGCGGCTCCCGAGTCCTCCAGAACAACAAGGCGTGGTTCCTCCAAATCGTACAAACTGGATGTCTGCATGGCCTCGGACGCGGTAGGATCCACACCTTTGATGGCTTCCACTGCAATACCTGCCTAAGAAGCAGACCCGACATCCGAACCCATCACCGGGTTTTCACCAACCTTAACTGGTACATTGGAGGGAGTAGGCACAGCCGAAGATGATTTGGGCCAAACTTTACTAACCTTTCTCTTCAAAGTCTGCTCAGAAAGACTCCCGGAATCCTTCATCACGTCCCTAACCAGATGTTTTGAGTCACTGATTTTCTAAGTAAAGATTTAAAGCTGACAGACTACTCAACGTCTTAGGCACAAAGGCATGAGAGACAGAATAGGAGCAGTGGTCGTGAATAGGCCCTAAACAGAACAAGCAAAGCTCATGACTATCCTTATGTGGAATTTGCCTTCCACACCTGCACTTGCCCTTCCTGGATGACATGAACAGCAATAAGAGGCAGTAGCAAGAAAGTAATCCCTTATGGGGTACTTATCTGAAGCTGGATGGCGAAATCAATGATATCTGACAGAAGACTGAACTTTAGAGTCAACCTTTCCGAATAGAGGCGAAAAAGTTCTGAAGATGGTACATGCGGATATCCCTTTTATGGCCGACATTCTCTGTGGCTTTGTGCGATACCCCATGTACAGGCAGTGGCAATAAGCTTTTGTATACAGGCCAGACATCAGGTTGTTTGGTGGAATACAACCCATATGCAAAGAATACTGCAACACTGAATAGAAGGACATCTTGATTTAGTACAGGCAATGACAGCTAGGTCAAAAATGAGAGAAATGGAAACATCCCTATAAAAGGAGCCTTAATTTTCACTATGAAACCTAGTCACTCTCTTGTATGCTCATCAGCTGCCAGATTAAAGTAGCTCTGCTTGAAATAGGAGTGCCTGCCCCCCCCCCCCCCCCCACTGGAAAAGAGCTGAGCCGTAGGGGAAGGAGGTTGGGATTACAGTTAATACTTAGTCATTTCTTTCATGTGAAGGATGGAACTCAACATCCTCTCTCCTACTTTGTCACCAATCTCTGACACTACCAACTCTTCAGGTCTGCTTCCTCTCTTAAACCTTGGGTCTCAACTTCTCTACTTTAGTTTGATTCCTGTAAATGAGGCACTGTTTTGTAGGATAATTTGTTACACTATGGAAGAGGTGGTGAGAAAAACTGCTCCACATACAATAAAATTCCATAAAACTGCACCACAGCCAGTCAAGAAATCAATCAGCAAGTAAACCACCTTAAAAAGGTCATCAATAAGCTGATTTTTTTCCAGAAAACTATTTGCTAGTGTTGCTCAACATTCCATTTACATTTCATACATTCTAAAAACAATACATCTAGAGCATTTTTCAACTTTATTAGCTATTTGTTACATCTATCGGAGACCAATAATCACACATATTGTGTAAAACATCAATAAATACACATATACAAACTAGCACATAACCATTTTTTTAATCAATCTTATTAGCTTTCATTCTACGTCTTCAAAATAATCAGTCGGGTATCCAAACTAACCTGAACTTCCTTACACAAACATGTAGGCCTTTATTCACTTATTTTTATTGAACTTCAATACATGCTTTCTGTTGCCTTTGTTACTCTTTCCCACACCTTCCATTTCATCCTATGGAACCCCCCCATCTTTAATAACCCTTATTTCTTGTAATATTAGACTATATTTTAACCTTATTACATCATCTAATGTTTGGATATCTTGTGTTTTCCATTTTGGAGACAATCCACAGTAAAAACCCCAATGCCTTCCAAACTAAACTACCTTGAGCAATCTGAGACTAAGATCAATCAGTTCCGAGACTGAGATCAATCAGACATAATTGGAGTGCTTTCATCATCTTACTTCACAGACTTCTTCAAAAATAAGCCTATACATTTCTCTTGGTTGAATGCTATCTAACTAACCAAGCATGTGACACTGTTATCTAACTGCAAATTGTAGACAATTATCCCATTTTAAAAGTCAAAATTTTACAATAACTATACATAAACCATCAGGAAGAATCTCACAAACACAAAAAATATTTACCATGTAAAACAAACCTTGTGTTCTAAAAAACAGTTAGAAATTAAACCTGCAATTTGGTACTTGTGATATTGTTCAATCTCAGCCACTGACGTGCCTTAAAATTCTAAAAGGAATCAATTTCCAACCTCTTCCATCTCCTTTAATGTAGTCTACCACAAAATAATTTGTTAAAACTGGGGCAAAGTTAAGGCATTAAAATCAGTCTTAATTTTAATTGTCAAAACATGTTCATTAATACTCTAAGACAACTTCCTATTTAGGCTTCTTAATATAAAAAGGGTAATGGGATATTCAAGTGGCTATATACATAACATTTTTGGTGTTGCAGTTAAACTACCCTTAGTACTGCAACCGTTCCCTGATAAAGCTATATAAATATTTTGTCCCTTGTTAACAAGCCTGTAGACTTTACAAAAGTGACACAGACAGTACTACTTTCAGCAATAGCTGAAGCCTCAATTGCATTACCAAGGTCTGACATGGACTTTATGCTTTTCTTATTGTAAAACAGGAGTTTCACCCAAAACTTTGTGAAACTCATAAATAATTACTAAAATCATCCAGCTGTTTGAAATGATTATCACTAGAATCAACAATGTAAGTCACGTGAAATGAAAGTTTTATGCAATACCACAAGTCTGACTTTTCCTCCCTCAGAATACTACAGGCATGTACACGAATTATCTATCACTATATATATACTACAGAATGTGAATATCTTCTTATACACAGCAAAGAACAGCTCCTTCAGAGTGACGGACTCTGCTATAAAGGTATAGCCAGAAGTCTAGGCATATTGTCGACCTATCCATTTACAACACAATTTCATGCAGAATGGGTTTCCACTGTCAGCATACAATTATACAAGTCTTGGTGGCTAGCTCCCTGTTTTGAGCATCCGCCCTGCCCTGATATTCAAAATGCTGTATTAAGCTTGGCCCATTGTACCTGCAAAAGCTAAAAAAGCAAAAAAGTGACAGAATTAAGGTACACCAGAAAGGCTTTAAATTCATCTTCACTGAGAGCCCTGACCAGATAAAGTCAATAAAGTGCTTATTAATTTTCTGAACGTAACCACACAGAATCTCCCATTCTACCAATAAAGCAAAAGGCTGAGGGCCATAATGGCCCCAAAACAGCCTCCTATACCCATTTTAAGTCATGTCAAGACTAAAAACATTGCTACCTTGATCCAGATCCAAGAGAGTACAGAACAGACCTGCTTCTGTGTTAGAAAAATCTGTCCTAATATCAAGTTAACTACTCACCACTTCAATGCCCTTGTCTTGTGTAACAGAAGAGTTGTGATCAATGGCACAAAAAGACCACTCTTCATGCCATTTTAAGGCTTTGAGATGCTTTAGAGATTTTTATCTATTAAGCAATATCTGGAATTTTCTACGGTCACCTTTAACTTGTAGACCAAATACAAGCCTAGTGGCTTGGTTTTAAAAGTCGCTGAGACCATAGGCCTGAATGTGTGTGTGTGTGTGTGTGTGTGTGTGTGTGTGTGTGTGTGTGTGTGTTGGGGGGGGGTTGATCCATAAATCCTTGACACCCTTGGAATTAACTCCACCTACAGGTGTCTAATTTGGGAAAAAAATATCATGCAGAGTCTGAGGTTTCTCTCCAGTTCGTACAAGTTCTAGCACATTAAGGTGAACAGATGCAAAGAGGTTTCCCTAAGGGATCTGAGTAATAGCAAATGTTATTTAACATTTGTGACATTCACTCAGGGCATCCATTACTATTCATTTATTTCACAGCTTTAACTTCACCTGTACACCTCCTAGCATAGGTTACAACATCGGCCAGGCATGACTTCTAATCACTGTACAACTTGCTCCTGCAAGAACACACTCCATCATAATCACGTTTTCTGGCAAACTCACAGGCTTTAAAGGCTGCCTGGGATAATCTGCGTACTATTTACTTCAAAGGATTATCTGAAGCCTCAGGTGCTACATACTCTATCTGTCTGAGCTTCTCAACCCGTTACATAAGCATCTGACAACTGATAGCTCTGAATGCCAAGTGAAAGAGATATATCCACATGACAGAAAACATGAAACTATCATTGGGAAGAATGTTGCATAAAGGACACAGCATAAATCCCCTAGCAGTTTCTAGTGATACAACTGTTGGTCTGCTAGAAGGTTCTTGTACAGATACTTGTGCAACTCTTGAACTCAGATATCTGCTCTGTGTTTTTTGAGGAGCAGGTGTCTGGGAGTTTGGCTCTAAGGAAGCTGACTTAAAAGCATTTCCACAAGCCTGGAACACCATGCAAACCATTAAAGGCTTTGGATCCTCTATGCCCAAAGGGTTGGGAGGGTGGCCTAATGGTTAAGGTGTTTGACTTGCAAGCAAAAGGTTCAGGGTTTGAGTCTCACAAGGGATAAATGGCTAGGCTTAAAATGGCTCACAAGGGCAGTTAGCTTAGTACTAATCTATGAACCTATGAACCTATAAATCCAAATAACTTTTTTTGAACTATGAAATATCTTTGGAGCCCCATTTAAAATATTCTCTCATGAAGTTTAAGGTCTTTCCAAAATAAACTACCTCTAAAGAACAGACCAAAGAACTGGTTTCCTCATCATCCACTACATAACCGAGACTGAGAAGATAATCGTTCAGCCTACCCACTGCAGACAAACAATCTTTCCCGAGTGGGGAGCCTCATTACCTTCTCAAAAAGGTCTGGCTCTTGTATTTCTGAAAAAAAAAATTGTAGGCATGTTGGAGTCACACAGGTCAGCAGTTGGGGCTGAAATCGATGAGCAAAAAAATACAACCACCAACCACAAAAAACACTTCACCTCACGAAAGACATCAGTAAAACAACATCATGAAAGGAACAACGCTGGAAGATGCTTTTTCCTTTTATTGGCCATTCGCCTTCAAATGGAAGAATTTAATTCAAAACATCACCTCCTTATATACCAAACAATGCAAGCAATTATATGCAATTAATTAATCAATTAAATACTAATACTCATTATTAACTGATTTTCTTAAAGTGCGACCACATGGTGCAAATCTATGCAACTCAAGAGAAGACATTATATACAGCAAATAAACAAACAATAAGCACATATGATGTAACCATATACTTTAAACATAGAATAATAATTCATGTGCGCATACAAATACATGTAAACGTTTCTTTATATATATATATATATATATATATATATATATATATATATATATATAAACAATTTTATCCAAATCTTATAAACTAATGCATTCATGAAAAAAATTCCATATTAACCTTTTTAATTTAATCAAGTCCATATTTATGTTATACTAAACTATTTTAAAATATATCATAATTTATATTCATAGATTTATTCTTACTATACATATTCTTTTATCCTACTATTCTTTATTTTACAAAGTTATATTACTATCTAAAGTCATTCCCCTAGGACTTAAATGTATGATAATTTAATATCATCCTATACTCACGTTTATTCAAATCTCTTTTAAAGATGCCATTATGAACTTTAGGTTGTGCTGGGTACACGAAAAGTGAATCCTCCCATTTGCCCTTGATGTGTAGATATAAAATGGTTAGTTACAGGGCAATCCATATTTTTCCTTCTGATGTCTCCAATATGTTCTAAAATCTGAACCTTAACCTTTCTTTTAGTTTGCCCTATATACCACAAAGTCTTGGAACAATTACATCCAATAATATAAATCATCCCACGAGTTGCATTTAAATTTCTCTTTAACAAAATAGTTTTTTCCATTAATCTTATTACCATGTAGGTTTTTAACCTTATTGCACACAGTGGAATTCCCACATCTATGCATGCCAACAGATTTTCCATCCCCAATCCCATGTATTTTTCTATTAAGCAATTCTTTCAAATTATTATGCCTGCCATATGAGAAAGTAATGTTTGGGAAAAAGATTTCCCACCATAACATCCTCAGTTACTATACCCCAAAATTGTCTTACTATTTCCTCCAAAGTTTCAGAAAACTTAGTTACAAAAAATAACTTTTCCTCTTCTTGTGACGTCTCTCCCTCTCTACATAATGATAACCTGCCCTGTATCCTTGTTTAAAACCCTTCTGTTGGGCTTTAGAGAGAGTTGTCTCAGAATAACCCCTTAGTAATAGTCTTTCATGTACCTCACCCATGAAGACCTTTCTAAGTTCCTTTTCAGAGGTATTATAGAAAATTCTTCTAAATTCACCATATGGCAGTGCTCTGAGTAAATGTGGGGGATGCATACTGTCAGCATGCAAATAATTATTCACCGAAGTTGGTTTTCTATATGGTCTATGTTGGACTCTACCCTGCTCATGAATGTAAAACTCAACGTCTAGAAAAGCTGTACTGTCATCCTTACATTGCCAAACAAAATTAAGCCTGTGTGTTTACATTAAGCTTCTCCATGAACTTTTCAAACTGCAACTTGTCACCCCTACATACAAAAATGAGGTCTATGTAATGTCTATAGTACACGACATCATTTACAAAAAATGGATTTTGAAACAAACTGCATTTCAAATTCACCCATGTATAGAACAGCATACGATGGGGCAAATGCTGCCCCGATTGCTGTACCTCTAGATTGTAAATAAAACTCTTTTTTTCCCACACAAAATAACTGTGGGTCAAACTAAACTCCAAGAGAGAAAAAGTACAGTTTTGTACCTACCATAAATGTAGATGTGCGAGTGCTAATACAGCTGCAGTCATAACAGATGGGTTCTCCTGCCGTCAGGCGGGTCCTCGGTCGCCCGAATTCCAAAGTCGAGGTCCGGCGTCGGTTGTCGTCACTTCTTCCCTGACGTCAGTGCGACAGGGGTATAAAAGAACCAGCTGATGCCATTTTCTTCAGTTTTTCTTGCCCCAGATGTCAGGTGCCCCCAGAAGGAAGGCAATACATAAAATTATGTATGCAATGCAATATAATCAAAAAACAGTAGATGCAAGCAAATACACCATAAAAGAAAACCCCTAGAGGGGAAGGAGGGAGGGAAACCTGGACTGCAGCTGTATTAGCACTCGAACATCTACATTTATGGTAGGTACAAAACTGTACTATGTTCATCGTGCATACAGCTGCAGTCATAACAGATGGGTAGAATCCCAAAGCTAAGAAAAGGGTGGTAGGCACTAGGTGGAACTAGGAGGAGCCAAAATGCCCTGCAAGACTGCAGTGGCAAAGCCTGCTCTAGATTCGGAGTATAATGGTAGGTTGTAGTGCTTGGAGAAGGTATGCACAGAACTCAAGTGGCTGCTTCCAAAATATGCTTGGTAGGTACTCCTCTGAGGAAGGCTGCAGAGGTGGCTGTGGCCCTGGTGGAATGGGTTCTAATGCCTGTAGGTACAGTTTTGCCATGAAAAGAATAGCAAAAGCATATGCAGTGTGCTATCCATTTTGAGATTGTCTGTTTGGAAATTGGCTTTCCTTGAACTCCTACCGCATAGGTCACAAAGAGCTGTTCTGCTTTTCTGAAAGACTTTGTTCTGTCCAAATAATAACGCAGTTGTCTGTGGATGTCCAAGGAATGTAGTAATCTCTCACCCTTGTTTTGAGGATTAGGATAAAAAGTAGGTAAATGTATGGCCTGACTTAAAGCTACCCTGGATACCACTTTAGGCATAAAGGATGGGTTGGTTCATAAGGAAACTCTGTCCTGATGGAAGATGATAAAAGGCTGGACAGCCATGAGAGCCTGAGTTCTGAAACTCCACGAGCTGAAGTGATAGCCAGAAGGAAAGCTGTTTTCCAGGACAAATATTGCAAATCTGATGAGGCAGCTGGCTCAAAAGGAGGCAAGGTCAGTTTTTCCAGAATGAAATTAAGATCCCAAGCAGGTATTAGTTGTTTCCTTGGAGGTCTTAAATTCTTAGCCCCTCTGAGGAACTGTCTTAAGAGAGGGTGAAAGAATAAAGGTGGATCAGTGTTGTATTCTGCAGAAATGGCTGAGGCATGGATTTTGATGGAGGAGAACGAAAGTCCACTGCTTAGCAGTTCCGCTAAATATTGTAGTATTTGAGGTAAATTCAGTTTTCCAGGGTCCTGGCCCTTTTTCTCATTCCAGACGCAAAAACGTTTCCATTTTGCGGAGTAAGCTTTTCTAGTTGATGGCCTTCTGGCATCCAAAATGACATCCTGCACCTCCTTGGAGAGTAGGGCCTGCTGTGATGCTAAGGAATCTTCCATGCGGCTAGATTGAGTGTTTTTAGCTGACTGTGAAGAGTTTTGAAGCTGTGCTGAGTCAGAAGAAGAGGCATTAGAGGCAGGGTCCATGGTGGGGAATGCGTCAGGCTCCTCAGGAGTGGGTACCACTGTTGCCTTGGCCAGTCCGGAGCAATGAGGATCATCTTTGGTCTGTCTGCTCTGGTCTTCAATAGGACTTTGGGCAGCAGAGGAAGAGGCGGGAAGGCATAAACTGTCACTGATGTCCAACTGAAAGAGAGAGCATCCACTCTCCAGGCCTTTGGATGGAAGATCCTTGAGCAGAATTTTGTCAATTAATGATTTTTGTGGGAGGCAAAGAGATCTATGTCTGGCTTTCCCCATTCTTGGATTATTTCTGTAAAAACTTTTGGATGCAACTTCCATTCGTGTGGATCTGTCATATTCCTGCTTAGGTTGTCTGCCAGCGTGTTTTCCTTGCCTGGCAAGTACTGTGCTTGTAGTTCCATTTGTAAGTCCATGGCCATGTTCCAAAGTGACATGGCCAGTCTGCATAGGGGGTAAGAATGTGTTCCTCCCTGCTTGTTTATGTACCACATAACTGTGGTGTTGTCCGTTCTTATCAATAGTTGACCTGGTTGTAGAAGGTCCTTGAAAGCTATAATAGCATTTATTACTGCTAGCATTTCTTTTTGATTGATGTGAGGTGCTTTTCTTTTTGGGACCATTTGCCCTGAATGCACCGGTCTGTCATGTGCGCCCACCAGGCGTAGTCCGAGGCGTCTGTTATGATGACTTAATTTGCTTGAGGCTTGCTGAATGGAAGACCTGTGTTTGACATGCTCGAGCCCACCACATAAATTCCTTTTGCAGACATGGAATTATTGGTATTATTGTTTCCAAACTGTGGCTGTGTTGAGACCATATGTTTTTTAGGTACCATTGTAGTTTTCTCATATGCAGCTTTGCACATGGGATTAGTAAGATGCAAGATGCCATGAATCCCAGAGCCTGCAGGATTTTCCTTGCAGTCAGCCTGGTGCAATTTGCCAGTGTTCTGAAGTATTGAATTAGTTGCCCCTGCTTCTCTGGCGTGAGGTAGGCCATCAGGGTGTTTGTGTCCAAATTGGCACCCAGGAAAATTATCTTACGAGAGGGTATTAGCCTTGATTTCTCTTTGTTGACTGTGTATCCCAGAGAGTTTAATAACATTATTACATAAGCCAGATGTTTCAGAAGAATGTGCTTGCTGTCCGCTTGGATCAGGCAGTCATCCAAATAAGGGTATATTAGTATCCCTTGAAGTCTGCAGTAGGCAATTACTGATGCCAGGCATTTCGTGAATACTCTGGGCGCAGTAGATAAGCCAAAGGGCAATGCAGAGAATTGATAATGGGTTGAACCTGCAAGAAATCTGAGGTATCTTCTGCAATTTTGTCTGATTGGGACATGCAGGTATCTTGAGGACCAATGTTACCAGCCAAGACTCCTTGCCCAGCATGGGAAGAAGTTGCTGTAGAGTGAGCATCTTGAATTTTGGTACGAGTAGGAATGTGTTTAGGATGGAAAGATCCAAAATAGGTCTCCAATCTTTTCCTTTCCTTGGCACCAGAAATAGCCTGGAATAAAAACCTTGACCTTGTTCGTGTGTAGGTACCTCTTGAATAGCTTTCATGTTTATGAGATCTGAAATTTGCCTTTGTGCCTCTGCCCTTTGATTGTGTGGCAGGTTTGGCATGCCTCTCATTTTTGGAAGGGTATGAAAATGGAATTTGTAGTCTCTGTTTATAATGTCCAGGATCCATTTGTCCTTTGTGACAACATGCCATTTTTTTGAAAATAGTGCCAGCTTTCCTCCTAAGGGGGCTGCCATTTGAGACCTGGTTGGCATGCAAATGGGAAAGTCATTGGGTTTGCTTTCTGAAAGATTGCGAGTTGTCCTCACCACCTCTTTGTGTAGGAGCTTGCCATTGTCTGCCTCTATACGATCCTTGTGATTGTCCTCTGCCCTCGGTGCCTGTATCTGCCTCTTTGGGGTCTGTCTGTGGCAGGAAAGGACCAGTTTTTGGAAGGCCAATTTCTACTAAAACGTGGGGGTTGAACCTGCAGAAATTCTTTCACAGTTTGCATTGATTTAGCCTTTTCCTCCATTTTCCGTAATACTTCCTCAGCATTAGCCCCAAATAGTACATCCTTTTGAAGAGGGGCATCTAGTAATTTAGCTTTGACATGATCAGGCAAGGCTTGTTCCTTGAGCCACGCATGCCTACGTATGACTGAGCCTGTAACAGCAGCTCTACATGAGGCCTCTAGAGCATCAAAACCACATTGTAAGGTATGTTTACCCACTTGTTCTGCACTATGCATCAAATCCTGCAACTCCTTCAAGTCTGGTTGTGACATTTTTGGTTGTTCAGGTTGTGACATTTTACTTTTCAATTGTGATAACAAAAACTGTTGGTATTTTAGCATATGAAACTGACAGTTTAAGGCCCTCATGGATAAGGTAGCTGAGGTGTATACCTTTTTTCCCCACCTTTCTAGGGATCTGGAATCTCTCTCGGAAGGCAATGGATTTTTGGCAATGGAGGCCTTAACTCCCTTGGGCCCTTGTGAGATGGTTTCTATGTCAGCAGCGTGGCTTTTGTACAGAAATTGGTGTGAATCAGGAACCCTGTAGTACCCGTCAGGCTTAACTGGAGCTGGAGGTAGAGAGTCCGGGTTAAGGCAGGCCTACGAGTAAACATCATCTAGGATGTCCAAGACAGGAGGTATAGCCAGAGGCCTGTGCTGGGGTAACAAAAGAAATTCCCCGAGCCTTTTCTTGGAATCTGAATAATCCTGGCCTTCCCAGTGGAAGTGTTCCCTTAAGGTATGCAAAGTTTCCCCAAATGAGTAATCCTCAGGGGGGGATACAGAAGGAATAGACTCCTCTGCATCAGAGTCTTCAAAAGGGGAGTAAGACTGTTCCTGATCATCAGAGTGTTCTGAAATAATGCCCGGAGGTGGCTGAGAACCTCTGATTAGAGTAATTAAATCCTCAGCCATTTTAAGCATCTGTTTCTTAGGCATGGGGCCTGGAGATGGGCCCTGTGTAGCTGGTCTCTTAGAGTGCATGGATGCTTTAGACTTGGTGAAAGCCTTGATGGAGAAAGAAGAGGAGGGTCTGAAGACACCTTGAGTGGAGGTGGACCTGTCCACATTCTGTGTTTCAACACCAAGAGTGGCGTCAGTATCTGTAGTCGGAGTGTGGGCCGAGGAGCCTGCGACCTCGGGTACAGGAGACACCGCCAAAGATGTGTCATCGGTAATCAGGGGCTGCGTAGGTGCCTTGTTGAGAACCGGACCACGTGGAGTCGGCTTTGGCGTGGTGTCGGTAGAGGCCGCGGACCTCGAGTGTCGGTCCTTGTCTTTGCGTTTTTTAGACAAAACCGGAGTCGGAGTATCCGATGACATAGTATAGTTAAATGCTTTCCCAAAAAAATGCTGGGCGAACTCCGCCTGACGCTTAATAGTGCGTTTGTTGAATGTAGCACAAAAGCGACAGACCGAGACGTCGTAGTCTGGGCCTAAGCAAGGAATACAGAGGGAATGGAAATCCTTATGCGGTATTTGCTTCCCACAAGAAATACAATTATTAACTTTGTCTGACATCGGTCTGAGGCAAGAAAAGTTTCTAACGGGTACTTAGCTTTTAAGAAGACTTCGGTTTCCAAATTTTCGTAATCTCAGGAGCTGGCCGACCGGCACTTGTGAACTGCTTCTGCTTCGGGCACCGCGCGGCAAGAAAGACTGAAGAAAATGGCGTCGGCTGGTTCTTTTATACCCCTGTCGCACTGACGTCAGGGAAGAAGCGACGACAACCGACGCCGGACCTAGACTTTGGAATTCGGCCGACCGAGGACCCGCCTGACGGCAGGAGAACCCATCTGTTATGACCGCAGCTGTATGCACGATGAACATCAAAAACGAGGTACGAGGTCCTTCTCCAATTACTTTCATCACAGCTTCCAGGCCCCATTTTTTCTGTATATTAGTACACAAAGCTGTCACGTCAACAATAACCCAAAAGTAGTTCTGATCCCACTTCATGTTGCATAAATCTTTACAAACTTCACTTGTGTTTTTAATATGGGATACAACACGGGCCAAATATGTTTTCAGATGAAAATCCAGAAATTTGTTAACTCACTCTATATATGAGCCTATACTTGAAATTATTGGTCGGCCAGAAGGATTTCTAACACTTTTGTGAATTTTCGGTATGGCGTACAAATAGGGATGCTTGGGGTCATTTACAATCAACTTCTTAACATCATTTGATTTTAAAAAGCCCAAACGCTCCCCTCTTTCCAATAGTTCACAAAGTTCCTCACTATACTGTTGCATCGTGTTTCCAAATAATTTCTTATAAACAATTTCTTCAGATAACAAATCCAATACCATATTTTCATACTGTTCAACATTCATGATAACCCAACTGCCCCCCTTGTCCACTTCTTTAACAACTATTCTATCTAATGAATTCTTAATTCCTTTATTGCTAGCCATTCATTTTTACTGAGATTGTACTCTCTTTGTGTTTTACAAAACCTACACAATTCTTGTTCAGTTGTAGCACAAACAGTATTTTCAAACACATTAATAGCATTCGAACACTTTGGAAGCATAAAGGTGCTGTTAGAAAAAAAGTTAGGTCTAGGAATATGTCCATAACCCAGACATAAATCCCCACAATCCAAGTTATCATGTTCACAATTCTCATCTGAAAGTGATATATCCAACTCATAGTCATATGCACTCAAATGTAACAATTCATCATTGTCAGAAATGTCACATAGATCCTGAGCACATTTTTTTCTCTCTCTCGTGGAAAAAAACTTTCAAATTCAACTTGCGGACAAACCTCAACATCAATTATAATGTCCGCTAATGCAGGAATCCTGGTGGGTACAAATTTAGCCCCCTTCAGTAACACATTTTGCATTTCAAGAGTTAGACATTCATTAGATAAATTAACTACATTTAAAGCAACAGCAGCAGGATGTAATGCATAAAGATGAGAAACAGTTTCATTACTAAATGATTCAGTTAGGTTTGGTAACATATGAACATCTACCAAATTTCTATCAATATGCACATTAACAGAATTCACTGGGGGGGAATTCAAAAGTGTCCTTACTGTCTGTGCTTCTATTAAGTGTTGTTCCATCTCCCTCAAATCTTCCTGGAATGAGTTTGAACCTGAGAAGGTGCTGAGCTGGAACCCTGAACATTTTTTGTATGTCCCTCGGTCCGCTCCGGTGAGCTTTCACTGGCAATCTCCTCAAAGGAGACACTTTTCCTAGTCCCGCTGGTTTCGACTGAAGACCAAGATGATCCGTTACGCGCCTTGGGTTTGTAGCAATGACGTCTTCCTCTCCGTTGCCAGGTATAAACACTGTTGGTCTCAAAATCTTTCGCATCCCTACTTAGTTTACCTTTCTTATGTTCAAGCACATTTTGTTCCACCTTGTTAATTCTTGTCTTACTGTCCTTAAATCTGTTCTGAAATGAATCAGAGACATTTGCCATCAGCTCATTCTGCAACGTTGTGATCTCCCCCCCGCAATCTTTCAACAGTTCTGGTATTCCGTTTGATCAAAACCCAGAGCCAGTTCAAAGTGCACTCCAACGCCGCTTGTCTCCATTCACACAATAGGTCATTTTCATCTTCAGGAAACCCACCAGCAGGTAATTGATCAATTCGAAACCCCCTGGGTGTAATGCCCAGAGAAACATTTTTCCAGCAATTTTAGATCATAGAAAACAGTCACCTCTTTAGACATGAAGACATTCCAACAAAGTAAACCTCTCCATAGCAGTGTCTTCAGAAACCGACAAAAAGTCCGCACAAGCAGTCTTCCACGCTCTCTCCAACACAAAATCAGCAAACAATATTCCATCGTTAACAGTAGAAGTAGCATTGTCCGAACTCATGGTTGTACGATACACAAAAAAGATGACCACCAACCACAAAAAAAACACTTCACTTCACGAAAGACATCAGTAAAACAAAATCATGAAAGGAACAATGCTGGAAGATGCTTTTTCCTTTTATTGCACGTTCTGGTACCTAGGCCATTCGCCTTCAAATGGAACAATTTAATTCAAAATATCACCTCCTTATATACCAAACACTGCAAGCAATTATATGCAATTAATTAGTCAATTAAATACTAATACTCATTATTAACTGATTTTCTTAAGTACAACCACATAGTGCAAATCTATGCAACTGTTTTTAATAGCTTGAATTGTTTATTGCACTTGCTTGTTTAAGTTTTGCTTAAAAGTTAAACAACAGGCTAATACACTCAAGTGTACTAGCTTTTGATAGCATTTAGTCGAAAAACACAGCATTTATTGTATTTTCTGCCTATCTGAAAAAAAACTTGAAAAAACAAAAAAATACTCTTGTTTTCCATACTTTTCTACTAGTTTGTTCCAGTGATCAGATTTTGCTGATCCCTGGGCTTTGTCTTGGTTCCTGTTTTCTCCATTTTCCTTGTTTGGTCAAGGGGTAGTTTCTTTACTCACTAGTGGGAGTAGGGAGTACTGAGCTGCCTGTTTGTCCTCAGAGGAGTGGTTTAAGGCAGTAACTTGTAGTTTATTGGCCATTTTGGGTCATTTCCTGTCTTTTCCAGCCCCCTGCTATAAAGCACGCTTTGGTGGGCTTTTCTGGCTATAGAGAACTCAGCACAGCTCCTCATGGTGTCCAGCAGAGTTCCTAGAGCAGCAGAGACCAGAAAAGACAAACTTTCCAGATTCTAAGTATTTTTTCTGCATTTTCGACTTTTTAAGCCTTTCGATTGCTATTTCTGCCTGTTTTATTCTGCTATTACCTATTATTACTGTTTTAATAGCTTGAATTGTTTATTGCACTTGCTTGTTTAAGTTTTGCTTAAAAGTTAAACAACAGGCTAATACACTCAAGTGTACTAGCTTTTGATAGCATTTAGTCGAAAATATATCAGGCATTTATTGTATTTTCTGCCTATCTCAAATTAAAACTTGTCAAAAACAAAAAAATACTCTTGTTTTCCATACTTTTCTACTAGTTTGTTCCAGTGATCAGATTTTGCTGATCCCTGGGCTTTGTCTTGGTTCCTGTTTTCTCCATTTTCCTTGTTTGGTCAAGGGGTAGTTTCTTTACTCACTAGTGGGAGTAGGGAGTACTGAGCTGCCTGTTTGTCCTCAGAGGAGTGGTTTAAGGCAGTAACTTGTAGTTTATTGGCCATTTTGGGTCATTTCCTGTCTTTTCCAGCCCCCTGCTATAAAGCACGCTTTAGCTGGCGCATTAGCCGAGTTGCCACTGTTGCACACTAGGGCAGCGCCGGTTAAGCAGGTTTAAACTATTCAGGCTACCTAAAGTCCACTCTTCAAATTTTCCCTTAAAACTACCTTCCTCGAACTATACTACTGATCTAATCAGCGTATCCTATAACTAAAAAGATCATCTCTACTTGACTCCAAGTACACTATTCTCTATCTGTTAAACGTAGCACTTGCTCCTACAGTACTTATTACCTTGATACGGCACTCTTGTCATAGATAGTACCCCAAAAGGCAACCCCCATTTCTCAGTCACCCACGTCCCGGAATCTTTTTAAAGTTTTTTTGTCTATTCCTTCTAGCATGTCGAGGGATCAGTTGCTAGTGTCCTCTCCTGCTCAGCTGGTGAACCTGGGAATATTGAGGCAATGTTACAATTGCCTCATGTACACAGACAACCCTCTCCTCCTCCCACAAAACACAAATACATGTGAGAGATGCAACTATACGGCCAAACTGGAGGCTGAGGTCTCTCAACATAGGACTGGCAAGACCAGTCAGGAGGAGAAGGTTACCACACACACTATAGTCCCAGTCTCACATAGTACCATTACATCCTCAAATCATACACATAAACACACAAAGACATACTCGGAGGCTCTGATCAAAAATCTACCAAAACAGCAGAGGCCACCAAAGCAGACACCCAAACAACCACCACCTCAGAACACAACACCTGCAACACATAGACCTCACAGTCAGAGTGTCAAACAGTCACAGCCCTTAAGGCCAAACACAATGCCAGACACACTAGTCATTGGTGACTCCATAGTCAGACACACTGACGTCCCGCTCACCAGACTGAGTAAGGAGAAGGTCACAGTAAGCTGCCTGCCGGGCGCTAGAATCCGCCAAATAACGCAAGCACTCAGGACTCTCAACAGCAGGTACAAATATGACTCAGTCATTGTCCACGCTGGTGTAAACGACCTGAGACGTACCTCCTTGGACTACATGAAAAGAGACATTGAGGAGCTCTCTGATTATGTAGCCCAGGCAGGTATGACCCTGACCTTGAGCAGTATCCTACCTTCACCAAGAATGATGCCACAATACAGAGATAAGATGATCAGCTTTAACAATTGGCTTAAACACTGGTGTCATTCAAAGGGGATCCAGTGTCTGTCTGCCTGGGATGACATGCTGGACAAGCCACGCTGCTTCGCAAGGGACGGCTTGCACCTGTCACCCCTGGGATTCCGGATATTGGCAAAGGCTCTTGCCACCCCATAGTGCCTTTTTAGGCAAGGCTCAAATTCTAAACCTACCACCCTAGAACACAAAAAGGAAAAAACTAAGGGTAATGCTGCTCAATGCCAGAAGTCTAAATCTCAAAATGCACGCACTCGAGGCCCTTCTCAGTATGGAGAACATCGATGTCTGTGCTGTGACAGAAACCTGGTTCAAGGCTCCTGAGAGCACCCCAGCGCTATCAGGTTTTACCTCATAATGCGTTCCGGCCCCAAAATCCGGACAATACCAAGAAAGGAGGGGGGGTATCCATATTCATCAAGGACACCCACACCTCAAGACTGGTGGCAACGCACGATGCATCGGAGACCATCCAGGTGCAATTAACCATAGGCAAGACTGCTCTGCAAATTGTAGCATGTTACAGGCCACCCTCACAAACTCAGGAACCTCACATGGCCTTCCTGAAAACACTAGAGGGGATAAATGTATCACCAAACACCATCATACTAGGTGACTTCAATTACCCTAATATAGACTGGGAACACTACTCAAGCCCAAACACCCTAGCCCAAAAGTTCCTGGAATTCATAAACTCAAATGCCATGGAACAACTAGTCACCATCTCCACAAGAGGAGATAACATACTTGATCTCATCATCACGAACATGGGAGCACAATGTTCAACACCGAAGTATACCCCTCACTGGTGAGATCAGATCACAAACTAATCTCGCTGGAGGTCCTCATCCCACCCCACCTGAAATAAAAAGACCACAGTAAAGAACTTCTCAAAAGCCGACTTCACACTTCTAAAGACTAGTGTGGTCACCTCTAAGGCCCACGAGCCGGCGGAAAACAGTACTCAAGCCGCTGAATCACTTACAAATGCCTTCTACCAGCGCCTGCAGGACTGCATGGATAAGGCAATCCCAAGCAAAACAAAGACTCTTTGTACCAAAGGCAAGCGTCCAGTCTGGTGGACCCCAGCCATAAACAAACTCTACAACAAAAGGAGGAAGCTACTACAAGATAGAGCAAAATCCTTAAAAGGTAAGACACCCTTGATCACTATAAATAAAAAACTAAGAGCTCTCATAAAATCATCCAAAGCAAATTTCGAGAGAAAAATAGCTAAAGACTCAAAAGACAATCATAAGGCCTTCTTTAGCTATGTTAGAAACCTGGGAGGAAACTCCCAGATATGCTCAGAGCTAGTTCAAAATGATGTGAAGATTACTGATCCTACAGACATTGCCAACATACTGGCTGGCTGACAGGTTCAGTGCAAACTTCTCCCCCCCCTCCCCCCCAAAAGGAGAGATATATATACCAAAACGATTGCAGCCCCCCAAACATCTCCAGCGCCCAAGTGAGAACTGCTCTCTCCAAAGCAAAAAACACAGCATCCATGGGACCTGATGGTGTCCCCGGCTGTGTGCTCCACAAACTCAATGAGGAATTAAACCCACAGCTAGGACAGCTGTTTAATCAAAGTCTTACCTCTGGATACATACCCAGGGAGTGGCGCACTGCAACTGTGGTCCCACTTCACAAAGGCGGTGCCTCCACCGACCCTGGAAATTACCGGCCCATTAGCTTGACAAGCCTTATCTGCAAAGCCATGGAGAGGATCATAATGGACCTCATAAATAAAGACATAGGAATTTGCAGACTTTGGATCCAACCCAGTTTGGCTTTGTCAAAGGCAGATCATGCCTTTTAAACTTGGTTGACTTTTTCAAACAGTCACCAAAGCCATTGATGAGGGAAAGGCAGTCCATACAGCCTACCTCGATCTGGCTAAGGCCTTCGATACAATACCCCACTCGGGTATCATTGAAAACTCATCAGCTTAAATGTCAACCCATACATCACAAGATGGGTTGCAAACTGGCTGAGTGACAGAACCCACAGGGTCAGAGTTGCTGGCGCCATGTCAGACTCAAAGCCTGTCACAAGTGGTGTCCCACAGGGCTCAGTCCTGGGCCCACTCTTGTTTGGCATCTACTTTTCCAAGTACAAGCAAACACAGGAGGGTTATGGCTGACAAAGTTTGCAGATGACTGCAAACTGGGCCATAGTAGAAAACACATCTGACACAGATATCCTTCAGAAGGGTCTCACAGAAACGGATAACTGGTGCCAGAGCCACGGCCTAAAGTTAAATGCCAAAAATGCATAGTCATACCCTTCGGGAAAAACAAGGTTACCCCTAGCTACCAAATAGGTGGCAATCCACTGAGCACAGAAGAAGTTATCAGGGACCTGGGGACCCAGGTTGATAGTAGTCTGTCATTCGACACCCATGTAGCTAAAGTAGTTAGGAAGACCTTCTACATTGCCCACCTTATCATGAAGGGATTCTCATCTAGATCAAGGGAGGTCATAGTCTCCCTTTACTCATCACTCATCAGACCAATGATTGAGTACAATGCCCCATTCGAATGTATCTGACCCGACACTTGCAGCAGCTGGAGAGGCCACAAAAGTTCCTCACCAAAAGGATAAAGGGTCTCAAAATCTGTCCTATGCTGCCCGACTGAAAGAACTCCAGCTCTATTCAGTCGCCACGCTTGCTCAGAGGTGACCTTTGCCTAACATACAAGGCCATGTCAAACCCAGATTTGATGAATATGCTTCACCTCAAAAATCTAGATCCATCAGAGCCACAAGGGCGGAGACTTAAACCTCGACACGGCTATTAATAGGACGTGCTGGAGGGATAGATTCATCACCCAAAGACTCCCTATGCTGTGGAACAAAATCCCGGTACATGTGAGGCAGAGCACCTCGCTGGCCTTGTTCAAGAGAAATCTTGACCAATGGATGGGAGATCGCAGATATACCCCAGGGATTACCTCAGTGTCACTGCTCGACAGAGGCACAGCAAAATAATGGGTATAGTTCCCCATACTAAAGGGGTGGCGTAAGCCACAAAACGATGGGCTAGGCTTGTAAATGCCCTCGGGCAGATAGCCTAGTATGAACCTATGAACCTATGAAGACAAGACATTATATACATCAAACAAAAAATAAGCACATATGATGTAACCATATACTTTAAACAGAATAATAATTCATGTGTGCATACAAATACATGTAAAAGTTTCTATATATATAAATATATAAACAATTTTAACAAATCTTATAAACTAATGCATTCAAGAAAAAAAATTCATATTAACATTTTTAATTTAATCAAGCCCATATTTATGTTGGACTAAACTATTTTAAAATATATTTATATTCATAGATTTACTCTTACTATACATATTCTTTTATCCTACTATTCTTTATTTTACAAAGTTATATTACTATCTAAATTAATTCCCCTAGAACTTAATGATAATTTACTATCATCCTGTACTCAAGTTTATTCAATTCTCTTTTAAAGTTGCCATTATGAACTTTAGGTAGTGCTAGTACACAAAGTGAATCCCCCCATTTGCCCTTGATGTGCAGATATAAAATGGTTAGCTACAGGGCTTTCCGTATTTTTCCTTTTGATGTCTCCAATATGTTCAAAAATCCCAACATTAACCTTTCTTTGAGTTTGTCCTATATACCACAAAGTCTTGGAACAATTACATCCAATAATATAAATCACCCCACGAGTTGCAGTTACATTTCTCCTTAGCAAAATAGGTTTTTCCATTAATTCATAATGGCCCAAAGAACTGGTTTCCTCATCATCCACTACATAACCGAGACTGAGAAGATAATCTAGGTCACCCCCTCTAAATCAGAAGCAAAAGACTCCGGGAAGGGTGATTTTCCTTACAGAGAAGAGCTCCTAGAGCAGAAGGTACTTCTGAAGTGGACAGCTGACGTGTGGGTTTTATTCCTATGTAAGCCACCACATAGTTTTCAGCATTTTTATATACCTGAATACAACCAGGGTAGATGACAATACAGCTGACATTTGTACCCCATGTGTTCGGCCTATCCACTGCAGACAAACAATCTTTCCCAAGTGGGGAACCTCATTACCCTACTCAAAAAGGTCAGGCTCTTGTATTTCTGAAAAAAAAATTGTAGGCATGTTGGAGTCACAAGTCAGCATTTGGGGCTGAAATCGATGAGGGATGCATGCAGATTGCAGGCACCTGAGAATTAGGACATGGTTAGGACATTGCAAACTAAACTCTTCAGCAGATACATTAGCATGAAACACAGTACCATTGGAAAGCTTAGGACAGGAGGGGAAATTAGGTGTTGGACTGGGGCATGCACAGCAAAACCATCTCTGGGTTCAACCATTTTCAGGGCTTATAGAGTCTAATGAGATCATAAAGCCCTCCAAACTCCTTGACCACACAGTCTCTTTCACAACAGATTTTTTGGTTTCTCCACTTTTTCTGTTCTTCTTTGGGAGAAATTCTAGCATACAAGACTCTGGTGGAGGGTTTTCCTAACCTTGAGCTAACACCCACAACAAGGCCGGAGACTTCTTCTGGTCTAATTAGATCTTAAAGTTCTCTGGCATCAAAAGGGAATTTCCTTTCTGAAAGCCGAGTAGTGTTCACAAGGGGAAAACTTGGTGTTCATCTCTAAAGCAAATAAGGTACTGTAAATTAAATCCTTTTAGTGGAATATGCATTCCCAAGCACACCTGTCAAGTTTTCCAGGGGGGTCCTGCACCTTGGAGCTGTAATCAAAATTTTCATCTAAAAAAATAATGCATCACACAATATTCAAGGGTGTGAAGGCCCCTCGTTACTGTGGTTTCTGTCCCTCAAAGACAAGGAGGAGGTGAACGGACCGATCGAAGGACAGCCCCATCATTACCTTCAGAAGAAAGGCATGGGTTAGTCACAATAAGTACCAAAATCTTTTGTAAGACAAGATACGGTTCTCTGCATATTAAAGCTTTGAGCCACATGTGGTCAGAAGTGATGGTTACCAGGAAGAGCATTTAAGAGAAAGCTTCAATGCTGCGAAACCAGAAGGGTTCAAACAGAGAAAACATAAGCATATTATGAAGTCAAAACCCTAAAGAGAAGGCAAGTTCTTCAAAGGAAGGCAGACATACAGAACCCTTTAAGAAGCTGCATGAATAGCAGATGTTGGGCCACAAGTGCTGTCCTTAACAAGGTCATTATAAACAAAAATGGACATATGCAACTTTACAATGAAGTAACTGAAATCCAAAATATATGGATGCTGAGCTAAGTCAGAAACACCTGTATACTGAATAACTAGGGCAGCAGAGGATACATTCTGCTTAAATGGAAAATCTCTTCCACTCACAACAGTTATGTCAGTAAAGAGTAAGGTGTCCTCATATCTTCAATCATTTCTGACACCCCTGCCAGACACCTAACGAGATCAGAGGGTCTAAGCAAAAGCAGCCAAGCTCTGATGTGGACATGGTTGTTAGCCTAGTTATGAGGGACCTTCTTGGATTGAATAAGTTTCTTGTACTGTCACAGACCTGAAAACCTGAAGCCAAACACCTTTCTCAGCTATAGAATGGTGACAAGGATCAATTATGGTCTTTCATCCCTGAATTTTTTAAGGGGCTAAAATAGGACACACTGGGAAGATGTACAAGAATCTCCCTTGACTGTGATTAGAAAATGTATCTTCAGCTAAATCCCCCTTTCCAGTTGCTACTAGCTGAAGCATAGGAGAAACAGATTTTCTGGGATGGTGAAAAAGTCCATCTTCAGGCTGTCGGATTCCTAAAAAATACTTTGGGATCCTCACTTCCAACAGAAGACAGCTGTGGTTTAGTTTATGGAGTCCACCAATATGCTCATCTCCTCAGGATGTGAACCATTAAGAGAGTGACGTTTGTCTATAGTCCAGTTATACCAGCCACATCATCTCCATCTACAGCAGTTAGGAACAATTTTACCACATGAGACTCATCTTCAAATGGACTCAGCAAAGGCCCTGGAAACAGATTTCACACCCCAGCCTTCAAGCCAGAAGTGCTGCATGTAGCTCTAACTGGATGATATGTAGACCCCCCCCCATATGCAAGAGGGACCACTTCCCTAGAACTATGAAGGAATCAAAATGGTCTCCCTATACCACAACCAAAGCATTCAGCAGTGTATCTAGAAGGCATGGAAAAACAGAATGGCAGTCTGCCTTTAGACTGGTGGGAAATGACTACAACTCCAAGGCTGCAACAGGGCTCTGACAATACCAGAATAGTGGCAAGTAAAAAGTGACTATGCAGCCAGACACCTCACCATCCACCTCAACTCCTGCATCATTAGCAAGCAAAAGGCACAGTGCAGATCATGGTGACCATCAGGTCTATAAGATGCATGAAGGACTGAGCATGGCCCCTTCATCATGGGCATAGCAAAGCATCTGCCATGTAAGCCATGGTCCACACTTTAAATATAATTTAAAGTAGCTTAATTACTTTCTGTATTCAGATGCATTAGATTTTTTTTAAAATATTACATTTATCATGTGTCACCCTTAAGAACTTTTTTTCAACTGGCATTTCTGTTCAGAAAGCCTGACTGGCTAAATTAGTTTGATTATGTCCTTTACCTCACTGTTCATTTCTATTTTCTTTGCAGTACTGACAATTAATACACCCCCCCCAAAATAAAAAAAAAAAAAAAAAAAAAAAACAGTCCAGAACTGGTTGGATACACTCTGGTAAATGACAAGCTTTTACTGAAATCCTGGCTATGTACCCCAGCACTCTGCTGAACCCTTTCTCAGCTGCCAAGGGCATTACCTCCTGAGCCCTCTTCATATGCAGGAAAAACTGCCATTACCAATGAAGGCATCTTATGAGATGGACTCAAACAGGATGTCTAGCTTGTAGTGATCCCAACAGCCTACAGCCACAGAGACATTTGTTCCAAGAAGTCCCTTAACACTGCTAACAGAACCCAGACATCTAGGTACAGAAACTGAGTTCCATCTCCTGCAAAGGCTATGCTAGCACAGAAAATAGCAAAAGGCAGCATTCTGAATTTAAAGTGGTAGCTACACTGCCTTTCTATGTAGACTCAAGGCAGTGATGTGCTAGAGAGCAATCACTGCTTTAACCGACACCATCAAGACACCTTGATACAACAGGTGCATGACACTTTCGGCAGTCTTCATTCAGAATGTCACAAACTGTACACACCTGATGAATTTACAGAAGGTCAAGAGGAGAAAGAAACACTATTACCCATTTTGAACCAAAAAGGGTGGCAGTACAATCATAGGCTCACTTAAACTGGGCAGCCTCTACTGCTCCTTTGATGAAGCAGAGCCTGGGCCTGTCAAAACAATTCTGCGGAAATGACCTAGTCTCTTAGCACAGCCCTTTCTGGGGTTGGTCCAAACAGTTCCAAGATGCAGCCATCTTCCACCTTTGACATCGTCAAAAAGACATCATACATTCAGATTTGGAAAACCATGACCATTTCTCCTCACAGGCAGCCCTAAATGTCAGGAATGCGACTCCTAAGCCAGACTATGTTCTCCTGGACAACAGACAGCACCAATGGGAGACAGAGAGGTCTGCCTAAATGCCATCCTTTGTATGCAACAGGTCTTCTTATTAAGGATGAGCAAGGCTTAGAGGAAGGGGATATAACAACGGGGTCATAAATGCCCTTTATTCCATCACGAGGACCCATTTCCACTTCAGAAGGCCATCTACCATTGCCCTGAGAAAACTGGATTAAGAGAACTTCTCTGCAGAATGTGGCAAATGGGACAGACTGCCTAAGCTCCTTATTGAAAAGGAAGTCTTACCCATGCTAGCTTGCAAGGACACCTAAATGACCAGCTGTGCTTACCACAGCACCAGCACAATTAAAAAGAAAGTGTTAGTCCAAGATGGAAGCCAAAAATAGCATTTTGACCAACTAACCCTTTCAGTCGAGACTCAAAAAGGCCTGAAAGCTGTTCCAGTGCCTAACCCTTTCTGAAGGACTGGAACTTGGACAACTGAACCAAATAATTGGTGATACAAGTCTTACCGAGGTGAGGAGAACATCTTCATAACACCCATGTAAGACTCTATTAAGTGGCAAGGTAACATCACTGTGAATTCAGAGTTCTCTGCTACAGTGAAAAGCTCACAAAGGAGTCTACCTTACCATTTCATGTCAGGGACTTACTCCACTCATCTGGAGGCTTAGAGGTGGCATCTGCTGTCCGGAGAGCCACTGAATGTGTGTGCCTCTAGGCTGTATAAGCGGTATTGTTAATGATGGGTTCCATACAGGAATGACCTAGGTCTTTTTCCTCCTCCTTCATTTAATATTCATTTAGGCATCCTGGACAGAATGAACTGGTTCTGCAAAAAACAGTCAACAATGGATTTTACTACCCCCCCGACCCACTGATTTCCCCAAAGAAGGGATCATCCAGACAGAAGAACTCCGTGCCTTCATCTATCTCAGAGATGACAGTACAGCTCTGTGTGAGTACACCTACCATAAAAGTGCAGCTGTGCGAGTACAGTCACCATATTTGAGTGGATAAATGTTGCAGTAATAATCCACAAACAATAAAAAGCACCCACGTGTCTACATATCCAGGCTGACTTTCACAGCCTTTAAACATCCCCAGGGCATGAATGAACAGCTCCTGCCCAGGAAGCAAGTCTGACAAATGGCTGGAAAGAACAGTAGCCCATGCCATTTTCATTCTTGTTTGATAGATAAATCACTAACAAGTACAGCAATAAAGAAAACACAAGACATCCCCATGGTTTTCAACCTACATAAAATGGGACGTATTCAAAGTTGATCTTACGGACTTTACTTAACTAAGAGGTCAGAATTCTGGAAGCACCCTGAGGGCCCAGAAAAAGTTCAGTGAATAATGACTAGGTAAACAAGTTTTTCCATCTAGTAAAGATCTAATAGTGGAACAGGAGGAGGGAGAACAGAATGAGACAGAAAAAGGTCTTGTTACCCCTTTCTCCCCAAAAAACTGAGGGTATTGGGGAGGATAAACAAAAGGAACAGCTGTTCCAAAGTGAGGAGAAAGAAAAGAACCACATATTGCAGCCAAACATTCACTGCTACGTTCTGACAAGTGTACTCATAGAAATGTACTATATCCACCATAAGGATCATTGCTGTAGTAATAGTCACTAATCACAGGCAGAGTACCAAAGTAGTTTATTACACCCCCCCCCAAATGTGGTAAGCAACAGCACTGTCCACTGCCTGTACAACAAATAAGCCCGTGCTCCTCCTACATGGAAGTTTACCTTAGAATGGTCTGTGCTGACATGTTCTTAAAAACAGCTGTTGTTGTTTCCACTTCTGCTCTAAGCGTAGTGCACATCCACCCCAAATTTATACTAGCAAAATTAAGCCAGCCATTATAACAGATTGTTGAATACTGGCATACTTGGCTGTGAAAAGCAATTCAGATCACTAGGAAACCTCTGTCCATTCTATTTAATATCTTAAGTTGCCTATGCACATCCGTCAAATGCAGCATCCTTTGCCTATGTTTTAGGTAACGGGACAGAACCCAGGTATGCTAAACAATAATCAGATACCACTCAGGAGACATGAATAATATAATAGTTTTAAGACTTAATCTTTACTTGTGCAGTACCTTGTTGCCTTGTAGAACTCTGACACAGAGTTTCAAGCTCTGATGACTTTTATGGCCACTAAAACAGGTTTCCATCATAATGCAAGGACCAAAGAGGCACTGTGCTTGAAAGGAGTTAAGGTCAACTTTTCCAGCACAAAGCTAAGGATCCAAAGAGGAAGCACAAATTTTGTTGGGAGTACTGTGCTACAAGAACCCTTTCAAGAAATGCTTGATTACAGAATGGGTAGAAAGGAATATTCAAAGACAGGTGGGGTGCAACTGTTGAAAAATGCATCTTAACAAATGCACAAGACAACTCAATATGGAACAGTCCTGCTAGATACTTCAAGGTTGACAGTTCTGTACCCATTGTGGGTAGAATACCCTTTGAGATCATGAAAAGCCTAACCTATTTGGGCAAGTAGGATTTCCTGGTGCTTGTCTTCCTGGTCTCTTGTGCAGGTGTACCAACTCCTCAGGGGACATTTACTTCTGAATGCACTAGTGACTTGTTCTACTGTGTAAGGAGAGTGCAGGACTCCAGCAGTAAAAGTGGAGCCGCCTTGCCAACCCGAACAAGGACTTCAGACAACCATGGCTTTTTTCCCCATAGAATGGTAATTACAAAGACACTTGTTTTCACTTTTCTTACCTTTTGCAGTACACTGGGAATTAGGGGAATTTGTATGAAGGAATAAATGAGCACCCCTGTCCAGCAGACAATGATGCATTCATTGTCAAAGTCTAACTACATGGGAATCTGGCAGAAAATGTCTTCAGCTGTGATATGAACCGGTCTGTCTCTGGGGCTCCTCACCTCTGCAGCAGACTCTGAAAAACCTCCGTGTCTAATCTCCATTTGTGGAAGCTGGAAGAAGATCTGCAGAGTTTATCTACCCAAGAGTATAGGTTATAATGGATGCATGCATCCAAGAAACGAAGATTTTGCAAATGTACCTCTCCCAATCCAATATGCTTGAACTCAAGGGGACTATCGCACACAGAAGAGTATTGTTGATCACCTAAATATTCTTCTTCTCTGGGGTGTTTTTTTCTTTTTTCTTTATGGGGAGTTCTGAAGATGGACCGGATGATGACAAAGAATGGCTACACCCATCATGCTACTAATGCAACGAGGACTAGTCTATGGACTGATGGGCATTAAATAATCACAGCATCAAAATATGAGCAGTTGGACACTGTGTATCAGCCTCAGGCAAACAACAGAGAAAAAGTTAAAACTCCTTTGTAGAATCTGCTTCCTATACCCAGACAATTGTTAACTTTATGCACTAATATCTTCAATTTACTTTAAGAAATGATCAAAAAAAATTCCCCAGTACAGTATTTACCTCTGACTTGTTTCAGGCTGACACAATGGACAGACAATACAACAGCTGAGTACGAGACAGACACTGGATGGTGTCAAAAAAGAACTGAACATGGCACTAGCTGACTACTCTATACACCCCCAATATGCAGACTCAGAGGAGAGGAGGGAGAAGGTGAAAGCTGTGCTATTTGGACTGGCCTTTGGGCTCCTGCATGCAAGAATCCCATGAGTAAGTACTGCAAAAGTGACCTAAAAAGAACATCCTATAGTTCTGTAAAGTCATTTTGAGAGAATGAATTCTAATGACCATTAAAATGAAAATGTGTTCTACTTGCCCTTTTCTTAAAGGGCATAAGGCTAAAAAGATCCAAGAAGCCAGCGTCAGGCTCTTAACTTATATATGAAACAAAGTTCCCTTGTCTCAGCCATATGAAAGTACAGTTTTGTACCTACCATAAATGTAGATGTTTCGATATCCACACATGCAGTGATTCAGAAACCCTTCTTGCAGAGTAATGGCCCAAACAAAAAGCAGTCTTCCATGACAGTATTTCAATTTTCAGCAGTAGCCCATGGCTCAAAAAGGTGTAGAGTAAGTTTTCCAAAAACACAAAATTGAGATCCCAGAGTAGGGAGCTCAGGGGGGGGTCTATCTTTCCTGCCCCTCTAAGAAATTGCTGAACAAAGGGATGCGAAAACAATGGTGGGTCATGTCATGAGTGCTGAGCTTGGAAATTGTTGCAGCATGAATCTTAATGGAACAGAAAGACAAACCTTAAACAATAACTCAGTAAGAAGAGCTACAGCTACACTCAAATTAGGCATCTCCGTATCATTGCTTGCCTGCATAACGGGTAGAATGTGTTCCCCCTGTTTGTTTGATGTACCATTTATTGTTGTGTGTTGTCTGTTAGAATCAACACCTGCCCTGAAGAAGTAACTCCTTGAAAGCCATTAATGCCAAACTGACTGCTAACATCTTCCTTCATGTTGACATGTAGATGCTGTGAGTGTGGTCTGGCACAAACTTTCCATTTAGAAAATTCCTGTTGAATGCAAGGTATTATTTGAATGACAGTGTCCAAATCCTGGCAGTGCTGTGTCCCTGAAAATGAAAAATCTCAGGGAGAGAAGCTGAAAGGAGTAGAATCATCCATCAGAAATCAGAGAATAAGGAGGACTCCTGCAAGTCTTCAGCCGAAGAGACTCAAGCCCTCAACAGCAAACTCTCAAACTCAGGTTCCACCCCCACCCTCTCCCTCTTATCAGGAGGGCAGACATCAAATCATAGTAATCAAATCCCATTTTTATTATTATAAAGCTTTTCTTAGGGAAGATCACAGAGAGCTAGGAGAAACCCCCACTGAAGTGGCCTGCGGCTGCCCTGCAAAGAAGAAACAGGAGGAGGGGGGGAGGCTCACCTTAGAAGAGGGGAGAAGAGCCAACCACCCTGAGAGCCTCCCCCTGCCTCTGGCCTACCTCCTGAGAGACCTGTAACAGTAAAAAGTAAAGTCTCTCCTGAGACTCCAAAGAAACTCCCAAAAAACCTCCGGCTCACTGAGCCTTAAAGAAGAACCGGCGTCGACGACTGGCGGTTCTTCCAATCTATCTTGCTTTTTTCCCTTTCTTCTTTTTTTGGCATCCGGGGCATCCGGCCCGCATTTTTCTTTTAACAGCTTAATGGCACAGTCTGGCATTAACTAACCTTAAACTAATCTTGTTAAATACTTAAATCGAAGAGCGTCATCCAACAACGCCGTGCCCCAAACAACACAAAGCTATACACATAAGGTAGTAATACAATTGAGGTATGGTATATTCGAAACAGGGTTTATTCACTTAAATAATACAGTTGTTACTTTTTCCTGACATCGGTTAAATACTGAGGCAAGAAAAAAAAACTTAACGATCCGGGACTAAACAACTTTGATCCGGTCTGAAACTCCGACTTCAGAAGCTTCCAAATGCGCCAAAACTCTGCATGCTGCTCAGATTGAGGAAAAGCTGCTTATATGGCGTGAGTCATGCGCGTGGGCCCGCCATGATGACTGCGCGCCAGACTTGGCGCAGCCATAAGGACAGACGCTCTTTTGACACCACGCCAGACCAATATACTTTGTTAGGACTGGGGACAATGGAAATGTGGACTACAAGATACCTACAAGCTAGAATTCAGAGCAGTCTTGCCTGGAACTGAGCTTACTGGGCAATTCTGGCAAGGGTGAGAAAGCAGGGAAGGTCTCTGTGTCACACAACACTGAATACAACTATAGACAAGACCCTCTTGAAATGAAACCAAGTGTAAAATATTTATAACTGATGGTTTTCATCGCAGGTAAACAAGCCTATCTATACCTATGTGTAAATGACCTGAGCAATTCTGAATCCAATTTCCATTCTTAAATGATGAAGTCTGCTCGGCTTGGTTTGTTTGCAATCCCATTCTGGGAAAATAGAAATCAACAAGCTTTTAGGTGTACAGCTAGCTGGACAGTCAATTCTCACACTATCAAGGTTAGCCTGCAGAGCTGGTAAGACTGTGTGGCTCCCTGCTGCCTACATTAAACTTCACTGCTGACTTGACATGTACACCTTTTCTGCCATACTCAGTGTCACCAGCTCTTTCACGCTGATAGGTTTGCTCTTCATGGTTCTGCTCCAGGTTCAGAAACCTTTTTCAATCCCAGACATAGCCAGTGTCAGCAACTCCCGACACACGAAGATACATCCTTTTAGTCTGAGTTCCACCTACCTGACCTACCAAAAGAACTTTTTAAGGCTGAAGTGAGTGATACTATCTTGTGAAGACGGTGGCATGCTTTTGCCAGAAGCTCCTGGGATACCACTGATCTTCCTAGTATACTGCCTGGCCATGGGCACCATCAAGACTGATGACATAGGATTAAGGGCTATGAACATCCTACTAGCCGACATTTGATACTTCGAGGCTGGCCCGTATCCGCAAAGAGGAATTTTAGATGGAAGGCCCCATCTTTGGGCAAGTAAAGATTGCCACTCAATCTATCCAGGACGCAGTCCTGGGAAAATCTCTGACTCTTCTAGCAGCAGGATTGAGAGTGGGAGTTTAAGGAGATGCATAAACTGGTCATGAAGTCTTTCGTCATGGACAGGGATTTGCTTATCCCTTTGAATGAAGAGAACCTTATAAACCAGTCATCCAGGTAAGGGTAAATGGGAAAGCATTGCAGAGCTAGGCACCTGAGTACCTGTGGTGCTGTAGATAGGCCAAACAGTCCTCTTTAAATTTAAGGAGCCACCTATGGTCCTTTTGAGAAAGGCAGAAGAAACGGGAGTCCTTTAAGTCAATAATGACTAGGAGGGCTACTGGTAACAGTAACCGGAAAAGGTACTGCAAGTTAAGCATCTTGACTTTGGCAATCAAAGAATTTGATAACTTTTTGACAGGTCCAGAATGGGTCTCCAGAGCCCATACTTTCAGTAGGAAAGGAAAACTTTGTGGAGTAAATGCCCTCCCTTCTCCCCCTACTGAGAGACTTTTTCCACTGTGCCAAAAATAATAAATGCTGAAGCACCTTTAGAGCTAGGTGTGTCTGCTACTGGTGAACAAGAGGAATCTGATGTTGATGGAATAGACAAATGCCCATTTAAGGGCAGAATTACTCTGAATTCTAACTTGCAACCAGCGGACTATTCCCTTTCCCCGCCATTTGGCATCAGGCTTAACCAACTTTCCCTGAAAAGAGTCACACTGCCACCCCCCCCACCCCCCAAGAAAAGAGAAGGAGGAAAGGGATAGAAGGATAAAAAGGTGGAGGGGCATAAGGCTGGAGGCACAATCAGTTCTGGCTAGGGGTCTTTTTACAGGATGGAGGATTTTCCTTCTTTCTCCCTGACTCATCTTATTTTACATCTAATGTCTTTCCACATGTTTCGTTACAAACACCTTGCTTTGTTTATATTTCTTGGTCCTTATCCAGTTCTTGTAAAATGGTGATTAGTCAGGGAATGGGTCTACCTGAAAATATCAAAAGACCACATCAGTGAAAAAGAAATCAAGATGACATTGGTAAAACTGAAAACATCAAACACCTGGGACACTGAAAACAAACCCCAGGTGAAGAACAACTCGGCCACCATGGTGAAAATTTACCTTTCCCCATTGTAGTGTGATCTTGGAGTTGGTATATTTAGTTGGGGGGGGGCAAAGCCCCCCACTTTGGAGGGTTTTACTTGCTTTCTCGTTTGTTTTTTTTTTGACCCAGTGGCCAAGTGGATCTTTTCTTGGGGACAGCTTTCGGAGTTCCGGGTATTCAATGTTTTAAAGTTTTGCCAATGTTGTCTCAATGACTTCGTCTTCACTGATGTGGCCTGTCGATACTTTGAAGTAGACCCTAGGGAACTTCTACTGTATTTCAGGATGGAAGGGTGAAGAGCTGTTTCATAAAATTAATAACTTGTAGGAGAACGGAAGGATGATGAAAGTGATTCAAATGCCAGCTCCTTATCAAATGGAATGCTGACCTTTTAAATCCTTCAGCAGAGGTTACAGTCTAATCCAGGCATGCCTTCTAATTACCACCCCACTGGCTGCTGCTCTGCTGCATACATCCACACCATCATAGCCATATCTGGCAGTGTGCCTGCCCACCCTAAAGGTAATCTAATCCAACCTGCATACCTTGCCCCTTAGAGTATCACCCAAAACATATGAAAACATGTCTTCAATTTATAAGAGGCTCTCATCCTATTTTATGCAAAGCATTTGATAATGCACTATTTGCAAGATACCAGACGTGTAACACCTTCTGGCCAAAATGGTTCAAAATCCTGCTCCACAAATGATGGTCACTATTGATGTGCCACCCCAACCCCCATGTGCAAAAATAGGAAAATGGAGTTGTGGACGGATGGATCCGGCTCTTATCATTTGAACATATTGAGACATGCAGCCAGTTTAGATAACTCTTACATTTTGCAGTGACACCAGGGAAAGGTTAACTTCTAGACTTTTTAACCCTTTGAACAGAGAAATGCCAGTTTTAATGGGTGGGCAGTTGGAGCCAGAGCCTAGGGATATCCGTACAAAGACATTCTTCAAATCCGGGAAACGCAATTGGTATCAATGGTAGACTTGGTTTCACCCTTGCCCATGAGGTCTGGTCAACTCTTCTTAAACTGTGCCACCTCTTCAGAGCCCCATTTGATGTGCTGCCATAAAAGGTTCAGGATCATGCCAAAATCCAGCATAGAACCTGACAACATTGTCCCTTGCCATCTGTATCATAGCTCATAGGGGACAAAATCTTGGTAGACTACGCTAGATCTTCTCTTCTCAGTTGGATTTCAAAAAAAAAAAAAAAAAAAGACAGAGATGTTGGAGACTGCTTTCACTTCTTAGGAGGATGGGGACACCCCAATGTAGAGAGTTGTGCGGTCTGTTGCTTAACCCTCTGCCTGATCAAAATATACTCTATCAGAGAAGCACTGGCAAAGGGGCAGATTCCTATGCCTTTTTAACAGTCAAATCAGATAAGATCTGTAAAAATAAGCAATGATTTTAAGACAAACAAAACTTCCCAAACTGGGTAATTGTCTTTCTCTGGGGTTGCATGGAAAGGACCAGATACTATGGACTGACTAATCGCTTCTTGGGCTAAAAAAGAAATGGAAAAAAAATGTTGCGAGTGGGTCTTCCTTATAAGCTACATTTCAGACTGAATTTTGGACAGAAGAGCTAATCTTGCTGGATACAAAAAAAAGATCTAGCTTTAGTAAATCCCTATTGCTACAGAATTACTTCCGTAATCACTATGATAATTAGTTCCTGTTGAGGCAAATATCCTTTAAAAAAAAATAAAACAAAACGGTTCTTCCTTTTGCAGGGATTGTCACTTGGAACAGTAAACCACAGTATCTCAACAGAATTCCAAGCAGTTTTACAATACCCATGGGAAGTGGGTGGTTAATGGATCCCCTTCTATGGCAACCATGCTAAAAAAACTATCATAACTGCCGACTCTGTTTCTAGTATTCTATGAAGCTGTGAAAAGAACACTCAGCAGCTTTCACATTTCTTGTTCAGAAATACTTCTGAAATATGCTGCAGCTGTAACTGCTGTCCCAGCAGAATAAGTCCTAAGTGCGCCTTGAAGGTCTTTAATACACTTGTTAAAACAGAAAGCACTACAGTCGGACGACCACTTAGAATCTGCTTACTAGCAAGACTTTTTGTCTTTTTTTTTTGAAATAATTCAAAGCACTTCTCAAGTCTTTCCCAAAACCATTATTCCTTTCTGTACAGTATTTAAGCTCTGTATATCCAAGAGATGCAACAACATTTCTCATAATTCTGTTAATGTGAAGACTGAGAGCTGAATAAACTGATTGCAGTTGCCTACACAATTTTTGCCAAGATAAATTTACAATTAAATATATTCTTTCATTGTGGAATACCAAATGAGGTGTTCAATGTATTAGTTGCAAGTTGTAACTTGAAAATTCTACCAGATATAACAGGACCCAAAAAGTGTCTTCTATGACAGATTCACTCCTTTGTATCTGTAGGTCTGGGAAGAAGTTAAATGTCAACTTATCCAACAAAAACTTTATATCCCATTGCGAAAAAATATTTTTTGTTGGTGGTTTTAAATGTAAACCCCTTTAAGAAAAGCTTTAATAGAAGAATCTGCTGCTGTATATGGAATAGCCCGAACACATGCTATCTGTGCAATGGAGCAAAAACTGAAGAAAAAACATTGATTAATAAGCCAAAATAAAACATAGTAAGTAGCCTAGTAAGCTTGATATCAAACATAGTAAAGAAGCTGGACACTGACATGGTCCAAGAAACAATGTTTCTGCCGTTGGTACATAAGATTTTCTTTTAATTGGCCTTTCAGCTTCCTTAAAATATTTACAATTTCTGCCAAAAAAGGAACAGCTAATACAAATCAAACTCAACCCTCTGTGCAGAAAGGATGGTAAACACATTCTGAATATGTGCCAAAGACAAGGAATTACTTATAAAGATGCTAAAATCCTTGTAATGGTCTACTATTGCAATTATATTGTTATTGTAATATTGTTATTTACAGTGCAGGGATAGCCAAAAGAGTTATTTTTTCCAAAGTACATTGTTGACATTTGAATATATTAAATATTTTAAACCATATTAAGTCATCAAATTTTAAATCAGTAACATGGATACATATACATTAAATAAAACAAACCACAATAACAGTTTCCATGGTTTTGGACACCCAGAATCCCAAGTTTTCATTTTAATGATTTTTATTCACTCGAACTTTAACTTGCTCAATTTCTGCCTTCCATTAAACATCTCTCCTCCTGACCAATATTCTGCATATATTGTTTTCACAAATTCCATTTCTAAGAAATTTGCTTCTTCATTTTTCTGAATATCCTACCTCCACTAGTTTTATATACTAGCACGTTCAAAATTTCAATAAAAAAGTTAGTTAAGATTTTGATTTCCATTTTCTAGTATTTTTTTTTTTGGCAGCCAATAACATTCAAACCCTAAATCCCATCTAAAAAGAATAATTACCTTGATTACAATCATTTGTTCCAACATTTCTGTCAACGTAATCTGTAGGGAATTTTTTAAACTTTACACCCCCACAGAAAATGTTCCCAAGTAGCTCTCTCTTCCCTATCACACTTTCAGCATTTGCTTACCACCTGACAAAAATCATTAGAAGTCTCCTTGGAGTAGAAAAATACCTATGTAAACACATCCATGCAAAAATTCTAAACCTTCTGGACTTTTTTGTATTCTTCTTACAAAGTTGTTCCCATTGTTCTTTTATAAATTATCTTTTTATTCCTTTTTCCATTGTTTTCCAACATTCTCTGGCTAATTTATACAATTATTATGCATTATTTTATGTACCCTGCTAATTATTCCTTTTTAAAAACAGCCATCCTGCATTCTTCACTCCCCTGACCATTTCTCTTTGCCTGTACTCAGTTATCAATCTTTCCCGCCAGAGTTATTTGCTCATAATACACTGGTTCCTTTTCTAATTTCTTCCAGTAAATTTTAACCCAGCTTCTAATCTGCTTAACTTCTATATCCCTCCTTCCAGAAATAACTACTGTAAAGTCTCATTTCTCCACTCTCACACTGGCTTAATTCTAAGAATACTTTGTGCTACTTTCTGAATATACTCTGCATGGTTATTTTCCTTAAAGACTTGCATCCAAACTCCTAGTCTCTCAATCTCTTGGCACATCCAATTGTGTTATCATTGTCTTTTTCTGTTCTGATGCATAGCCCTCTGCTTGAGTTATGCATATGAGCTTTAACTGCTAAAGTATCCCTTCAAATCTCATAACCCTGAACTACTTTAAGAATGAGGAGAACCAACTTACCTCACTTAACACTTGCCCTCTTCCCCTCCCAAATTAATTCCTTCAGCTCTTATCATCCTCAGCTATAATACTACAGAAATAAACATTTTCTCTGCTTGTATCTTCCAGTCTATATGCATAATCACGAGCTTCCTGTTTCTCGATTTTAATACTATCCTTTGTAGATCTGCTTCTTATATATCCTTATCTGCAATAACTGAATCTCATTTTAATCATACACCTAAATGCTTCATCTTATTGTTTCCTCATAAATATGAACACTGTTTCACCAATTCATGTATGGATATACAAGTTTAATGCTACAGCCTTTCATTTATCATCTTTTATTTTATATCCCATAATGACGTGAAACTGTCTCAAAATATTCCACCACAATGAAATGCCCCTTTCTGGAATTATCAAGTACAAGACAACATTGCATGCAAATAAAGCAAACTTTCCTTATCTGGATTTGTGAATCCCTTATTTTCTTGGCCAGTGTCTCAAAATATAAAGCAAATAGCAGTGGGAAGAATTCATCCTTGCCTGGTTCCTCTGCTCAAAGCCCGTCAGAGAGGTGCCCTCCCACATTATTCTATCAGGGAATGCAAATGCTATCACTGCCCTACTCATAAAATCCCATCTGCATCACGACCAACAACCAACAACGACATTTTCTTATTGACAGTTTCCCTCTGGCTCATCCCTTTTCTATTACAGCTGTCAAAAGTCTCCCCTCCACAAAGCCATGTTGAGCCATAGGTTTGGCAACAGTTTTGCCATTCTCTTAGCTAGTACAGACAAACACTTTACACTTGGGGTTTAAAATTAAAACAGGTCTATATGAAACTAGATAAATTAATCTTTACACTCTTTGGGTAATACAGCCACCATAGCTTTCTTCCAAGATACTGGCACTTCCTCACCTTTTAAAACACTGTTAAACAAAACTTCTTTATCACATTCTTCCCTCCTAACTTTCAAATTTCCACAGGAATACAGTTTGTTCCTGGACACTTCTCCTACTGATTGATTATATATCACAGTTTTTACTTTAACCTCTTCCTATTTTAGCTAACAACTGTCAAGTCCCATCATAATCTAACTTTGGAATAATCAAGACTTCCATTTTTGCATTTCCTTGATTTCCCCATTTTTCTACTTTATAAGAAATTTCACTAAAGTTCCAAAACATCTCTATTACCTTTACATGAATGTGCACTGTGGGCCCCCCAAGCAGGTCTAATGCATCTGTTGTCCAGGTCTAGTTACTCTGTGAAAGGTTAAGACATCCCTAGAGTTCAAATCACCTGCAGGGTCCAACAATGAATGAAATTCTAGAGGGGACAATGGATATGGTTTTGTTCAGAGAATGCGAGAGCTGCAGGCACACCTTCCCTCAGTACTACTGGATCTTACTGATAAGCAGTTTCACCTCAAAACCATAAAAATAAAGGCTGGATGGTGGGGAGCAGGATTATTGTAGTGCTTGTTTTAGGTAATCTCTTACTGACCATTATTCTAAAGTGTTTTAGTTTCTTAAAAGGGGGTTAAAAACTTGCAAATGCTCTTTTTTCAGCACTGGCATGTTGCTTTGTGAGAAAGTATAAAGATTATTATAATGAGCAAAATAACAGCAGAAACTTTAGTACAGCTGGTGGACAGCATGGTTGATGGCACAGATGAGGTCACTAATATTCGAGATAGCTCAGAGACACAAGATAAAATGCATTTTATTAGTGAATTGAAAACAACTACAATGAAATTATCCCATTTTGTGAAAAGATTACATAAAAAAGATGAAGGGCCTGGCTCAGTACCCAGAGGATCACACACACTCAAAATGATCTGCCGCAATTACAGCAAGGCTGGGCTGAACAGTGCTGATTACATTACACAAGTACAGTATACAGCACATGAAACTGGTGGTCTGTTTAAGTTCCAGTACTACCTTGCAGAGACAGTATCCATTCAAAGTGAAGAACTACTACAGACGTACATAACTTGTTTCACATTTTCTCCATTCGACTGTTATCAAAGCATATGAATACAGACATCACACCACTGGTCTTTCCCCACATTACGTATGATTATGTGCAAGCAATATCATCATATAGTGTGCAGCAGTGAAGGAACTGGAAAAGGCACATAATACAACACCTACTGTCCTTCAAGGTCTACTGGACAAAATTCAGTATATCTGAAAGAGTGGCACTTATGCTCATGCAATAGTCTTGCCAGAAGACTTGTATTCCAAATACACTATGTACAATTTCAATAGTCCTGAATACTTTAAAAAACTTTATTTTTTGCTAGAAAGTGAACACTTACTTCTCTTCACCTGTTAGCACCTTCTCCAGGTCTCGACGAGGAGTCTGCCCTCCAACACTGAAAGAAAGAAAAAAAAAGTAAAATTAATCCATCCATGGCTTCGGAAATCTTTGGCTGACCTTCTACTGCCTATATCAATTTACATTTTTTTTTTTGCCATCATAGCAAAAAATGTGCAAAAGGTCTAAGCAGACAGCTATTCAAACAAAAACTTTTAGTCCATTCCCTGTTTCCTACTGGCATAGAACAGAACTGAAATTACAGAATTTTTAGCTCCACTCTGAGTATTCATTCACTATATTTGGTTTCACTTTAGCATGTTCACTTTTCAATGACATGACTATTTCTGTTGCTACAACCTCAACTACTATGGAGTTCTTTGTTATGACAACCTTTTCTTAAAAGTATTTTCTGATGTCCCTCTCCAAAGCCTACTCCATTTTGTCCTTTGCCATCTTTTTAAAATAATCCATACGCATATGTACTTCAGTGATTACGGTAATTATAACTTACGTGACCAACCAAAATTCCAGAAAGCATCATAAAGTACAGTTGTGTACACTTACCATAAATGTAGATGTTAGAGTGTATTCACTGCTGCAGTCATCACACTTGGGTTATCTGCCTGCAGGTAGCCCTCAGACAGCCCAAATACCAGAGTCTTTGTATTTCTGCATCAGATGCTGTCACTTCTTCCATGAAGTCAGGTCATCAGGGGTATAAAAACAGGCAGCCGATGCCATTGCATCAGTTTTTCATGCCCCAAACGTCAGGAGCCCACAAACAGGGAGCTAGTATATGGTGGGGAAAACACCACCAGTAAAAAGCAAATACCAATGCCATTAGGAATAGCCGTAGAGAGGAGAAATAGACAGAGAAAGCCAGGGGGCTAAAGGGAGGGAAACCTGGACTGCAACAGTGAATACACTCGAACATCTACATTTATGATAAGTGTACACTAAGTACAGTTGTGTACACTTACCATAAATGTAGATGTTCGAGTGTATTCACTGTTGCAGTCATCACACTTGGGTTATCTGCCTGCAGGTAGCCCTCAAGTCAGCCCGAATACCAGAGTCTTGGGATTTCTGCGATGGATGCTGTCACCTCTTCCATGACGTCAGGTCGTCAGGGGTATAAAACATGCAGCAGACACCATTACATCAGTTTTTTTTGCCCCAGATGTCAGAAGCCCCCAAAATAGGAAGCTATTACATGGCGTGGAACACCTCCAGTAAAAAGTAAATATCCCTGCCATAAAAGTTGGCCATAAAGAGGATAGGTAGAAAGGATAGAGAAAGCCAGGGGGCTGGAGGGAGGGAAACCAGGGCTGCAACAGTGAATACACTAACATCTACATTTATGGTAAGTGTACACAACTGTACTATGTTCTTTGTATTTCACTGTTACAGTCATCACACTTGGGTTGATTCCCAAAGCTGAGGAAGGGTGGAGGCAGTCAAGAAGTGTTAGGACTCGCTAGCAGGCCTTTAAAGACTGCTGTAGCAAATCCAGCTCTGGATTTAGAAAAAAGAGGTAAGTGGTAATGCTTGGTGAAGGTGTGTATAGAACTCCAGGTTGCCGCTTCCAGGATGTGCCTGGTAGGGTCTCCCCTGAGAAATGATGTAGAGGTAGAAGTAGCTCTAGTGGAATGAGGGGAAGGTTTTCCATGGTGCTTGTAGCAGAAATGGATGCAGTGTGCTATCCATCTGATAATGGTTTGCTTCAAAATGGCCTTGCCCTCTGCCCCTGTAGCAAAGCTGACTAGCAGCTGGTCAGATTTTCTGAAAGGCTTAGTCCTGTCAAGGTAAAACCTGAGCCATCAGTGCACGTCCAAGGAGTGCAGGATCCTTTCCCCTTTATTCTGAGGATTAGGGAAAAAGGCTGGCAAATGGATGGATTGGTTTAAAGCCACACTGGATACCACCTTGGGCATACAGGAAGGGTTAGTCCTGAGGGAAACCCCGTCAGCATGGAAAATAATGAAGGGCTCCACTTCCATTAGTGCCTGTAACTCAGACACTCTTCTTGCTGAAGTAATATCTAAAAGTAAGGCTGTTTTCCAAGAGAGGAATTTTAACTCTGCTGAAGCAGCAGGTTCAAAAGGGGGAAGTGTGAGTTTCTCCAGTACAAAGTTAAGGTCCCAGACCAGGGTGGGAACTCTCCTTGGGAGCCTTAAAATGTTAGCTCCTCTCAGGAACTGTTTGATGAGAGGGTGAGAAAAGAGAGGTGGCTCAGTATTATAATCAGCTGAGATGCCAGAGGCATGAATCTTAATGGATAAGAAGGATAGGCCTCTGTGGAGCAGCTCTGCTAGGTAATCAAGGATTTGAGGTAAGGTGGACACAAAGTACAGTTTTTTACCTACCATAAATGTAGATGTTCGAGTGTAGACACTGCTGCAGTCATTACACTTGGGTTATCCAGCCGTCAGGCGGTTTCCCCCAGTCGGCCTGAGCTCCAAAGTCTTGGTCCGGCGTCGGTTGCTGTCGCCACCTCTCTGACGTCAGTGCGGCAGGGGTATAAAAGATGCAGCCGACGACATTTTCTTCAGTTTTTCTTGCCCCAGATGTCAGGTGCCCCCAGATAGGTAGGCAACTTAAATTGCTAATAAAACATACATAAGAAAAGCAAACAACAACTTTCAGTTACAAGCAAATACTCCCCATAGGTAGTAAAGGTTAGAAAACATAGGTACGTACCAGCAAGTAAGAGGGGAAGGAGGGAGCGCAACCTGGACTGCAGCAGTGTCTACACTCGAACATCTACATTTATGGTAGGTACAAAACTGTACTATGTTCATCGTGTTACACTGCTGCAGTCATTACACCTGGGTAGAATCCCAAAGCTGAGGTAGGGAGGCTGGTTCTATAAGGCATTAGGGGTGGCTATTAGGCCCTGCAGCACTGAAGTGGCGAAGCCAGCTCTGGATTTAGAGTAAAGAGGCAGATGGTAATGCTTGGTGAAGGTATGCACATAACTCCATGCTGCTCCTTCCAAAATATCCTTGGTAGGTACTCCTCTGAGGTAGGCAGTTGAAGTGGCTGTTGCCCTAGTGGAGTGAGCTCTAATGCTGCTAGATACAGGTTTCCCATGGTGTGTATAGCAAAAACGTATACAATGTCCTGTCCATTTTGAAATAGTCTGTTTTGAAATGGCTTTTCCCTGTACTCCTGCAGCGTATGGTACCAATAATTGCTCAGATTTTCTGAAAGCTTTGGTTTTGTCCAAGTAGAAGCGTAACTGCCTATGAATGTCCAGAGAATGCAGTAGTTTCTCCCCTTTACTCTGTGGTTTTGGATAAAAAGTTGGCAAGTGAGTAGTTTGGTTTTGAGCCACACTTGATACCACCTTTGGCATAAATGTAGGGTTAGTAAGACACCCTGTCCTGGTGGAAAATGAGGAAAGGTTCCACTGCCATTAGTGCCGGTAATTCTGAGACTCTTCGTGCTGATGTTATTGCCAGGAGCAGAGCAGTTTTCCAAGTGATATATTTTAATTCTGCTGTATTAGTTGGCACAAAAGGAGGTAAAGTTAATTTTTCCAAAACAAAGTTGAGATCCCAACTTGGAGTAGGTGCTCTACGGGGTGGGCTTATGTTTTTAGCCCCTCTGAGGTACTGTTTTAGCAAAGGATTAGAGAAAATTGGTGGATCCGTGTTGTAATGAGCAGAGATGGCAGAGGCGTGGATCTTGATGGATGAAAAGGAGAGGCCTTTGTCCAGCATCTCAGTTAAATATTGTAGTATCTGAGGAATGTTTGGGACAAGAGGGTCAAGGCTGTGAGCCTGGTTCCTTGCACAGAATCTCTTCCATTTATCCAAATAGGCTTTCCTGGTACTAGGCCTTCTGGCCTCCAGAATGACATCCATAACAGCTTTGGAGAGAGGCATTGCTTGCTTGACTAAGGGATCTTCCATGCAGCTAGGTTTAAGGTCTTTAGCTGGCTATGGAGTATCTGATTGTTGTGCTGAGTCAGCAGATGTGGGAATTGCGGCAAAATCCAGGGTGGTCCTTGTGCTAAGTTCTTTAAGATTGGGTACCAGTGCTATCATGGCCAATCTGGTGCAATCAGGATCATCTTTGTCTTTTCTTGTCTGGCTTTTATGAGTACCTTTGGAAGGAGAGGTAGTGGTGGGAAAGCGTATACTTGTAGGTTTTTCCAGCTGAATGAGAGGGCATCCACTTTCCATGCTTGTGGATGGTAACTCCTTGTGCAGAATTTCTGTAGCTGGTAGTTCATTGGGGATGCAAACAGATCTATGTCCGGGCTCCACCATTGCTGTGTTATCATTCTGAATATTTGTGGATTCAATTCCCATTCGTGGGGATCCATGATGTTTCTGTTTAAGTTGTCTGCCAGTGTGTTTTTCTCTCCTGGCAGGAATTGTGCTTGCAGATGAACTTGATAGTTTAGAGCTGTGTTCCACAAGGTCATGCCTTGTCTGCAGAGGGGGTAGGAGTGAGTGCCCCCTTGCTTGTTTATGTACCACATAACTGTGGTGTTGTCTGTCTTCAGTAGTAGTTGTCCTGGATGCAGCAGGTCCTTGAAAGCTATAAGGGCATTTTGTGCAGCTAGCATCTCTGTTTGACTGATGCGAAGATGCCTTTGTTCTGTGGGCCACTTGCCCTGAGTACATTTTCCTGCCATGTGTGCTCCCCAGGCGTAATCCGATGCATCTGTTGTCACTGTTTGCCTGGCTGTGGGTTGAGTAAAAGGGCTGTCCCTTGTTGAGGTGACAAGCTTGAGACCACCATCGAAAAGGAATTAGTGGTATAACTGTTTCCAAACTTTGACAGTGTTGAGACCATACATTCTTTAGGTACCATTGTAATTTCCTCATATGCAGTCTGGCATATGGAATTAGTAGTATGCAAGATGCCATGTAACCCAAGGCCTGCAGAATTTTTCTTGCAGGGAGTTGGGTCTTTGTTGCCATCAATTGAAAGTATTGAGTCAATTGTCCTTGCTTGTCTAGCGTGAGATAAGCCATCTGGGCCATTGTGTTCAAGCTGGCACCCAGGAATATTAACTCTTGTGAGGGCACTAGTTTTAATTTCTTTTCGTTTACTGTGTACCCCAGGCAACTTAATAACTTTTTTACAAACGCCAGATGCTTTAGAAGAATGTCCTTGCTCTCTGCTTGAATCAGGCAGTTGTCCAGGTACGGATAAATTTGAATTCATTTTTGTCTGCAAAATGCAATTACTGGTGCCAGGCACTTGTGAAGACCCTGGATGCAGTAGATAAGCCAAAGGGCAGTGCAGAGAATTGATAGTGCATTGAACCAGCTATGAATCTGAGGTATCTTCTGCAGTTTTGTCTGATAGGGACATGCAGGTATGCCTCCTTGAGGTCTAAGGTCACGAGCCAAGCTTTCTTGCCCAGCATGGGAAGAAGCTGCTGTAGTGTCAACATTTTGAATTTCAGAACATCCAGGTAAGTGTTTAAAGAAAGATCCAGAATGGGCCTCCAGGCTTTGTCTTTTCTGGGAACCAGAAAGAGTCGAGTAAAATCCTTGTTCTTGTTCCTGTGGTGGTACCTTTTAAATAGCTCTCATGTTTATGAGTGCTGTAATTTGTTTTTGAGCCTGTTCCCATTGATTTTGTGACAGATTTGGCATTCCTTTTAACCTTGGCAGTGTGTGAAAGTGGAACCTGTAACCTTGAGATACAATATTGAGAACCCATTTGTCTTTGGTGATTATATGCCAGTTGTGATAGAAAAGTGTCAATTTTCTTCCCAAGGGGGCTGCCAAGAGACAGTGGTTTGGCAGCTGTAGTGGGAAGTCATTGGGGCTGCTTTTTATATGGTTGGGGCCTGTCTTCCCTTCTTTCTGGCCTGGAACACCCCATTGTCGAGGCCTGTAAGGACCTTGTCGTTGACCTCTACCTCTTGGATGTCTGTATCTGCCCCTTTGAGGTCTGTCTGTAACTGAAAAGGACCAATTCTTTGTTGGCCAATTTCTGCTAAATCGAGGAGGCTAAACCTGTAAGAAATCCTTCACTATTTGCATAGACTTTGCCTTATCCTCCATTTTCTTTAATACCTTTTCTGCCTTAACTCCAAATAACACATCCTGCTGCAAAGGTGCATCCAATAATTTTGCTTTAACATGATCTGGTAACGTATGTTCTTTTAACCAAGCATGTCTTCTAATGACAGAGCCTGTAACTGCTGCTCTACAGCAGGCCTCTAAAGAATCAAATCCACATTGCAAAGTATGTTTTCCCACTTGTTCAGCAGCATGCAATAAATCCTGCATTTCTTTAATATTAGGAGGATCTGAATCTGGAAGCATTTTTTGTTTCAACTGAGACATCAAAAATTGCTGATATTTTAACATATGAAATTGGCAATTTAAGGCTCTCATTGCTAAAGTTGCAGACGTATATACTTTCTTTCCCCATCTGTCTAATGCTCTGGCATCTCTGTCCAATGGAACTGGATTCTTTGCTGATGAGGCCTTAACTCCTTTTGGTCCCTGAGAAATAGTTTCAGGGTCAGCAACAGGGCTTTTATACAGAAATTTGTGACAGTCAGGGACTCTGTAGTATCTGTCGGGTTTAACTGGGGCTGGAGGTAAGGAATCAGGATTTAAGCTGGATTCAGTATACACATCATCCACAATGTCTAACACTGGCAGAATAGCTAGGGGTCTGTGTTGAAGCAATAAAAAGAAGTCTCTGAGCCTTTTCTTGGATTCTGAATAATCCTGGCCTTCCCAATGGAAATGCTCCCTCATGGTATGCAAGGTTTACCCAAAGGAGTAGTCCTCTGGCGGAGAGGCTGAAGGAATTGATTTCTCAGCATCAGAATCCTCATAAGGGTGTAAAGAATATCCTAGGTCTGAGGATGAATCTGAAGAAATGGACACCTGGTCGGATGAGTCATAGTCTGCATCCTGTCTAGGCCTTTTATCAGGAGAGGGATGGGAACACCTGATCAGAGTGATTAGATCTTCGGCCATTTTGAGCATTTGTTTCTTAGGCATGGAGGCCTGTCCTGGAGAATGCTGTATTTGTTTCTTTGTTTTTAAAGGAGGCTTAGACTTAGCAGAGGGTTTAATGCTTAGCTGAGTAGGTCTGAAGACACTCTCTGAAACTGCGGGTTGCTCAGCTAACTCCGGATCCCTCTGTAGGATTAGTCTCGGTAGGCTGAAAAACTTGTGCGTTCGAAAGCCCAGCCATCTCCACGTGGGAGTCTGAGGCGGCCTGTGGTTCTGCAAAGCAGTCATCAGGGGCTGCGAAGGCACCTCAATGAAAACCGGAGAACCGGCGACTGGCCTAGAAGAGGCTTCGTCAGTTTTGGGCCTCGGATGCCTGCCCTTGTCTTTGCGCTTTTTATGTATACCAGTCGTCAGAAGTTCCGACGGCATGGTGTAATTGAATTTTCTGCCAAAATAATGTCGGGCAAAATCAAACCGACGTTTAATAGTGTGCTTGTTAAACCTAGCACAAAACCGACAACCAGTGACGTCGTGGTCAGGGCCTAGGCATGGGATACAACAGGAATGGAAATCCTTATGAGGTATTTGCTTCCCACAAGAAATACAGTTATTAACTTTTACTGACATTGGCCTGAGGCAAGAAAAAGTTTCCCCAACGGGGTACTTAGCTTTGTAGAAGACTTCGGTTCTGGATTCGGAATGAAAATCTCAGGAGTCGGCCGACCGGCACTTGCGAACTGCTTTTGCTTCGGGCACCGCGCGGCAAGAAAGACTGAAGAAAATGGCGTTGGCTGCATCTTTCATACCCCTGCCACACTGACGTCAGGGAGGAGGCAACAGCAACCGATGCCAGACCAAGACTTTGGAACTCAGACCGACTGGGGAACCGCCTGATGGCAGGATAACTCAAGTGTAATGACTGCAGCAGTGTAACACGATGAACATCTGTGTCCTTTCCTTGAGACTGACTCCAGGAATGGTATCTTTTCCACTTTTCAGCATAGGATTTCCCAGTACTAGGCCTTCTGGCCTCAAGGATGACGTCCAGCACCTGTTTACTGAGGGATGCTGGTGGTGTATTCAGGGGATAAGCCAGGCTGCAAGGTTTAGGGTTTGCAGCTGTGGATGCAAAATCTCTCTCTCTTGCTGAGATAGCAAGGAAGGTGTCTGAAGTAGGTGCCAGGGTGGCACTGCTGTCAGACCACATAGGAGTGGGTACCAGTGCTGGCATGGCCAGTCTGGTGCAATAAGGCTTGCCCTTGGCCTATCCTGTTTGACCTTAAGTAGTACTTTTGAGAGGGGAGGCAGAGGAAAAAAAGCATACATTGAGAGGTTTTCCCATGTAAAGGATAGGACGTCCACCTTCCAGGCTTTGCTGTAAGGGTTCCTGGTGCAAAATTTGCTCAATTGGTGGTTTTGGGGGTAGGCAAAAAGGTCCACCTCTGGTGTTCCCCACCTCTGGGTTAGAAGTTTGAATGAGTTGGGTTCCAGTTTCCACTCGTGAGGGTCCAAGTAGATTTCTGCTTATGTCGTCTGCCAGTGAATTTTGCTTGCCTGGCGGGAATTGAGCTTGTAGGTGAACTTGGTTGCTCAAGGCCGTGTTCCACAGAGCCATGGATAACCTGCAGAGTGGGTAAGAATGAGTTCTGCCCTGCTTGTTTATGTACCACATAACTGTGGTGTTGTCTATCTTTATCAGGAGCTATCCTGGAAGGAAAAGGTATTTGAAGGCTGTCAGAGCATTCTGTACCGCTAGCATCTCTTTTTGATTGAGATGCAGGGGAATTTGTTCTGAGCTCCATTTGCCTTGAATGCATTTGCCTGCCATGCGAGCCGCCCATGCACAGTCACATGCGTCTGTTGTCAGAGTTTTGTAGGCGAGGGGTTGAGTGAAAGGAAGTCCCTTGTTGTAGTTGCATGCTTCTGCCTACCAATGGAACTCTGTCCTTAGACAAGGTATGATAGGAATCATTGTTTCCAGGTCCTGAGAATGCTGACACCAGAGACTTTTTAAGTACCACTGAAGCTTCCTCATATGCAGTCTTGCATATGGAATTAGCAGAATGCATGAGGCCATGAACCCTAGGGCTTGCTGTATTTTCCTTACAGATAGCTGGGTTTTGATGGCCATTAGCTTGAAATAGTTTGTCAAATGGACCTGCTTTTCTGGAGTGAGGAATGCAATCTGGGAAGTTGTGTTCAAGCTTGCTCCCAGAAATACAATTTGTTGGCTGAGCACCAGTTGTGATTTCTTTTCGTAATGGGAAGCAATTAAATACAAGGTTACACCTCCAACAAAAAGCAAATACACCAGAAAGCTTACGTATAGTAAACAAGAAGAGAGGTATAGCCAATAGAAGTCAGGGGGGCTAGAGGGAGGGTAAAATACAGTTGTGTACACCTACCATAAATGTAGATGTTAGAGTGTCTTCACTGTTGCAGTCATAACTGTAGGGTGATCCTGCCGGCAGGCAGCCCGAGGTCGGCCAGAATTCCAAAGTCTGGGTCTGGCGTCAGCTGTGCCAGCTAATACCCTGACGTCAGAACGCAGAGGTATAAAGCTGACAGCCGACGCCATCTTCTCCAGCCTTTCTTGCCCCAGATGTCAGGAGCCCCCAAAAAACCAAAGGTGTCCAAAAAGGAACACAAATACACCTCAAAGGAAGAAAAAGAGAAAGCAAACAAAAATAAGAGGGGACTGGAGGGAGGGAAACACCGACTGCAACAGTGAAGACACTCAAACATCTACATTTATGGTAGGTGTACACAACTGTACCATGTTCTTTGTGTTTCACTGTTGCAGTCATAACTGTAGGGTAGAATCCCAAAGCTGTGAATGAGGGAGGAGTTTGTGCAGAAGGAGGGGCAGCTAAAAGACCCTGCAAAACAGCAGAGGCAAAGCCTGGAGATTGTAGTGCTTAGAAAAAGTATGCACTGAACTCCAAGTGGCAGCTTCCAAAATGTCCTTGGTAGGAACTCCTCTGAGAAAAGCTGCTGAAGTGGCAGCTGCTCTAGTAGAATGACTTCTAACAGTACCTGGAATCTGGTTTCCCAAGTTGAGAATAACAAAACCTTATTCCATGAGCAATCCATTTGGAAATAGTTTATTTAGAAATAGCCTTGCCTAGAGAGCTGGAGGCATAGGAGATAAGTAATTGTTCAGATTTTCTGAAGTCCTTAGTTTTGTCCAGGTAAAATCGTAGTTGTCTGTGTACATCCAATGAATGTAAGATCCTTTCCCCTTTATTCTGAGGATTTGGAAAGAAGGTAAGAAGGTGAATAGTCTGATTTAGAGCCACCTTAGAAATCACCTTAGGCATAAAGGTAGGATTGGTCCTCAAGGAAACTCTGTCTTGGTGGAAGATGATATATGGTTCCACAGCCATGAGAGCTTGCAACTCTGAGACCCTTCTGGCAGAAGTCAATGCCAACAAAATAGCTGTCTTCCAGGATAAGAACTTGATATCCGAGGCCACAGCAGGCTCAAAAGGAGGCAACGTAAGTTTCTCCAAAACATAATTAAGATCCCAAGCAGGAACAGGAGGAGTTCTGGGAGGTCTTAAATTCTTAGCTCCTCTCAAAAATTGTCTCACAAGCTGGTGAGAAAAGATAGGAGGATCAGAGTTGTAATGAGCCGAGATAGCAGAAGCATGAATTTTGATGGAGGAAAAGGAGAGGCCTTTAAGCAAAAGGTCTGAGAGGTAAAGTAAAATGGAGGAAATGTTAGGCAAAAGAGGATCAGAACCTTGAGCCTGCATCCAAATACAAAATCTTTTCCATTTTCCAGCATAAGATTTTCTAGTGCTAGGCCGCCTAGCTTCCAAAAGAACATCCACAACTTGTTTGGGAAGAGAAGAAGGAATCAAAGGCCCTTGTAGAGCCAAGCTGCTAGGCATAGAGTCTTGATTCGAGAGTGTAGCATCTGACCCTGGTGCTGGGACAGAAGAGAAGGGAACAGAGGTAGAATCCAAGGAGGTTCCAAGAATAGATGTTTTAAAGTTAGATACCAAAACTGCCGAGGCCAATTTGGAGCTATCAAAATGATTATCTTGGGCTTGTCCTGTTTTATTTTCAGTAACACCCGAGGCAGAAGAGGAAGAGGAGGGAAGGCATATCCCAAAAGATTCCTCCAGCTGAATGCCAGGGCATCCACTTTCCAAGCTGCTTTGTGGAAGGACCTGGTGCAAAAGAGAGGCAGCTGATGATTGAGATGGGATGCAAAGAGATCTATCTGAGGACAACCCCAAACTGCAGTTATCCTGCTGAATAAGTTGGTGTCCAGCATCCATTCATGAGGATCCGAAAGGTTTCTGCTTAGGCTGTCTGCTAAGAGGTTCTGTTTTCCTGGAATGAATTGAGCCTGGAGATGCAGATTCAGATTTAGAGCTGTGTCCCATAAATTCATGGCTAGTCTGCAAAGGGGGTAAGAATGAGAGCCCCCTTGTTTGTTTATGTACCACATGACTGTGGTATTGTCTGTACAGAAGAGGCCCTGGTTTCAAAAGATTCTGGAAGGCTAGAAGAGCATTTTGAACTGCCAACATTTCCTTCAAATTGATGTGCCAGTGAATATGCTTCTTTGTCCAAGAGCCCTGCTGGCAAAGGTCTAGAAAATGAGCTCCCCAAGCATAGTCTGAAGCATCCGTGGTTATGATCTGAAAAGGATGAGACAGACGGAATGGTTTCCCTTCGTTCAGAGCACAAGCCCTGGAGCACCAAAGGAACTCCTTTTGGAGGCAGGGAATCAGTGGAATCATTGTGTCTAGACTGTAGGGTTACCACCTTTCCCACTTTGCGAGGGACAGTCCCTCTTTGGGCAGTTGTGTCCTGACAAAAAATCTTAAAAATGGCAAATGTCCTGAGATTTTAGGACAGAATTATTTCCTATATTTTATGTAATAGTTGCATAAAACAGTTATTCTGTATCTAAAATACCTAAATGTTATAAGAAATAGAATAAGCAACTAAAATACTACAAGAATAAGCATTTATTTAGGCCAAAAAGTTAAGTTCTATCCTTTGTACTGACCGTGGGTATGTGTCGGCCTGTAAAATCTGATGTTTGTACCGAAAATGTCCCACTTTGGCCATTTGAAAACGTGGCAACCCTACTAGACTGTGGCAATGCTGAGACCACACACTCTTTAGGTACCATTGAAGTTTTCTCATATGAAGTCTTGCATTTGAAATTAACAGGATGCAAGAAGCCATGTAGCCCAATGCCTGCAGGAATTTCCTTGCAGTGAGCTGAGTTAAAGTTGCCAAGGTTTTGAAAATTGAAGCCAGCTGTAATTGTATCTCCGGAGTGAGGAAGGCCATCTGTAAGCTTGTGTTTAGAAGAGCTCCCAAAAAGATCATCTGCTGAGAAGGGATCAAATGTAACTTTTTTGTGTTTACCGAGAATCCCAGTATTAGGAGAAGACGTTGAACAAAATGCGGATGTTGAAGTAAAAGGTCCTTGCTGTCTGCCTGAATAAGGCAGTCGTCCAGATAGGGGTACATTTGAATCCCCTTGAGTCTGCAGTATGCTACTACTGGAGCCAGGCACTTGGTAAAGACTTAGATAATCCAAAGGGCAGTACAGAGAATTGAAAGTGCCTGGAGCCTGCCTTGAATCTGAGGTATTTTCTGCGTGCCTGCCTGATGGGAATGTGTAAGTAGGCCTCCTTTAAGTCCAATGTCACCATCCAAGCATCCTGGGAGAGCATTGGAAGACGTTGTTATAGAGTAAGCATCTTGAATTTTGGTATCTCTAGAAAGGTGTTTAATACTGAGAGGTCCAGAATAGGTCTCCATGAGCTTTGCTTTCTTGGGACTAGAAATAGTCTTGAGTAAAAACCTTTTCCCATCTCTGAAAGTGGAACAGGTTCTATGGCTCTCATGGCCAATAGAGCGTCCACTTGATTTAAGGCCTCTGACCATTGATGTTTTGGCAGATCCGGCCATCCGTTTGACCTTGGCAGAGTATGAAAATGGAATTTGTAACCTCTTAAAATCACATCTAACACCCATTTGTCTTGAGTAATGCGAGTCCAATTTTGGTAGAAAAGAGAAAGTTTTCCTCCGAGAGGGGCTTCCAGGCAATGAGGTCCTGTAGCCCAACTGAGAGAGTCATTGAGTTTGCTTCCTTTAAGACTGAGATCTGTCTTCTCCTCCTCTAGATGATGAAGCAGTCCATTGTCTGGAACTATAAGAGGCCTGAGTCTGCGCCCGACCTCTGGAGCGTCTATATCTTCCCCTTTGAGGCCTGTCAGACGTGGGAAAGGACCAATTTTTAGAGGGCCAATTTCTAGTAAATCTAGGAGGCTGAACTTGTAAGAAATCTTTTACAGTCTGCATAGATTTCGCTTTATCCTCCATTTTCTTAATAACCTCTTCAGCCTTAGACCCAAACAAAACATCATGCTGAACAGGAGCATCTAATAATTTAGCCTTAATCTGTTCAGGTAAATTCTGCTCTCAAAGCCAAGCATGTCTCCTGATAACAGTACCAGATGCTGCAGCCCTACAGGAAGCCTCCAATGCATCAAAACCACAATGTAAACCATGTTTGCTAACCTGTTCAGTAGCATGTAATACATCCTGTAATTCCTTATCCTCTGCACATACAGAAACTGTAGATAGTTTTTGTTTTAACACAGACAAAATAAATTGCTGGTACTTAAACATATGAAATTGACAGTTTAAAGCTCTAATGGAAAGAGTAGCAGAAGTATACACCTTTTTATTCCATCTATCTAAGGCACAAGAATCCTTTTCAGTAGGAATGGGATTTTTAGCAGAAGCGGCCCTAGCACCCTTGGGGCCCTGAGAAATAGTTTCAGGATCCGCAGAGGGATTCTTAAACAAAAATTGATGGGAATCAGGAACTCTGTAGAATCTATCTGGCTTAGAAGGAGCAGGAGGAAAAGAATCCGGAGTCAGGTTAGCCTCAGAAAAAGCATCATCCACAATATCTAAAACAGGAGGAATAGCCAAAGGTCTGTGCTGAGGAAGAAGGAGAAATTCCCTAAGCCTCTTCTTGGATGCAGAGTAATCCTGGCCTTCCCAATGGAAATGCTCTCTCATTTCATGCAAAGTTTCCCCAAAGGAAAAATCCTCAGGGGGAGAAGCAGAGGGAAGAGAATCCTCTGCATCAGAATCCTCATAAGGAGGGAAAGAATAATCCTGCTCAGAGGAAGAGACTGAAGAAACAGAAGCCTGATCAGAGGAATCATAAGGAATATCCTGTCTAGGCCTTTTTTCAGGAGGGGGGTGAGAACCCCTAATCATAGTAAGCAAATCTTCAGCCATCCTTAATAATTGTTTCTGTGACTTGGGAGCTGTATCCGAAGAAGCTTGAGTAGAAACCTTTGGCTTCACAGGAGTCTTTGCCTTTGTAGTTATAGTAATATGAGAAGGCCTGAAAACCCCTTCAGAAGCCGGTACCTGCACAGCGGTTCCGGACCCATCTGAATGAGCAATGTCCGAAGGTCCTGCAGCAGAAATATTACTGGGCCTAGTAGGCTCCCCATGAGAGTCCGTGTCGGCCATCGGTTCCAAAGTGGCTGACGACAGGGGCTGCAAAAGCGCCTCACTGACGACCGCCGAACCTGAAGCTGGCTCTGGCTGCACGCTATCCAGTTTGGACCTCGGAGGCCTATCCTTGTCCTTGCGCCTTTTATGACTACCGGGAGCCGGTAAAGTATCTGACGACATTTTATAATTGAATCGTCTGCCAAAATAATTGAAAGCCCAATCATACCGACGCTTGATAGTACGAGAATTAAACCTGGCACAAAACCGACAACAAGAAACGTCGTGGTCAGGGCTTAAGCAAGGGAGACAGTAAGAGTGAAAATCCTTATGAGGTATTTGCTTCCCACACGATATACAATTATTAACTTTTTCTGACATCGGAGGAGCAAGAAAAAGGTTTCCCCAACGGGGTACTTAGCATAGAGAAGAATAAGTCTTCGGACCGGCGACCAACAGGAAAAAATGCTGTCCGGAATCCGCCAACCAAAACGAGCGAGCTGCTTTCCACCGCACGGCAAGAAAGACTGGAGAAGATGGCGTCGGCTGTCAGCTTTATACCTCTGCATTCTGACATCAGGGTATTAGCTGGTACAGCTGACGCCAGACCCAGACTTTGGAATTCTGGCCGACCTCGGGCTGCCTGCCGGCAGGATCACCCTACAGTTATGACTGCAACAGTGAAAACGAAGAACATCCAGGACTACAACAGTGAATACAATTGAACATCTCCATTTACGGTGAGTGTACACAATTGTACTATGTTCTTCGTGTTTCACTGTTGTAGTCATTACATTTGGGTAGATTCCCAAAGCTAAGGAAGGGAGGAGGCAGTTATTGAGCATTAGGACTGGCTATTAGGCCCTGCAAGACTGCAGTGGCAAAACCAGCTCTGGATTTAGAAAAAATTGGCAAGTGGTAATGCTTGGTGAAGGTATGTACAGTACTCCAGGTAGCAGCTTCTAGGATGTCCCTAGTAGGAACACCTCTGTGAAAGGCTGTAGAAGTAGATGCAGCCCTGGTGGAATGGAGTCTTATCCCCTGTGGGGTAAGTTTTCCATGGTGCTTATAGCGGAAAAGAATGCAATGGCCTATCCACTTAGAAATGGTTTGCTTTGAAATGGCCTTCCCCTCTGCCCCTGCAGCAAAGGCAACTAGCAGCTGCTCAGATTTCCTGAGAGGCTTGGTCCTGTCCAAGTAAAATCTAAGTTGTCTGTGCACGTCCAAGGAGTGCAGTATTCGTTCCCCTTTGTTCTATGGATTAGGAAAGAAGGTGGGCAAATGAATGGACTGATTAAGGGCCGCACTGGATACCACCTTGGGCATAAAAGAAGGACTGGTCCTGAGGGACACCCTGTCTGCATGAAAGATTATGAAAGGTTCCACTGCCATGAGGGCCTGTAATTCAGACACCCTTCTTGCTGAAGTGATGGCTAGAAGGAAGGCTGTTTTCCAAGAAAGGAATTTCAACTTTGCAGTTTCAGCTGGCTCAAAAGGAGGTAGAGTGAGCTTTTCCAATACAAAGTTAAGGTCCCAGGCAGGAGTAGGAGCTCTCCTGGGTGGTCTTAAATTTTTGGCCCCTCTGAGGAATTGGTTCAGTAGGGGGTGAGAGAAGAGTGGTGGCTCAGTATTATAATGTGCTGAAATGGCTGAGGCATGAATTTTAATGGAAGAGAAGGAAAGGCCCTTGTGAAACATCTCTGCTAAGTATTGAAGAATACGCGGTAAACTGAGCACTGTTGTGCCCATCCCCTGAGTCTGGCTCCAGGAACAGAATCTTTTCCACTTTTCAGCATAGGATTTTCTAGTACTAGGCCTCCTTGCCTCCAGGATGACATCCAGCACTTGCCTGCTGAGGGATAGTATAGGAGAACTCCGGTAATTAGCCAGGCTGCCAGGTTCAGGGTTTGAAGCTGGGAGTGCAGAATGTGGCCCTCCTGCTGGGACAGTAGGGAAGGAGTCTGAGGCAGACGCCATGGTTCCAGTAATGACATACTGCTCAAGAGGGGGTACCCAGTGTTGGCGTGGCCAGTCTGGTGCAATGAGAATTGTCCTTGGTTTGTCCTGTTTGATCTTCAGTAAATCATTCGAGAGGAGAGGGAAAAGGCATAAACTGAGAGGCTTTCCCAGGTGAAGGACAGGGCATCCACTTTCCAAGCTTGTCTGTGGGGAGTCCTTGTACAGAATTTGTCCAATTGGTAGTTCTGAGGGGAGGCAAATAGGTCCATCTCTGGGCTCCCATATTTGTTTCTCAGAATGTTGAATATCTTTGGCTCCAGTTTCCACTCATGTGGGTCCATGAGATTTCTGCTTAGGTCGTCTGCCAGTGTATTTAGCTTGCCTGGAAGGAATTGAGTTTGTAGGTGCACTTGGTAGCTCAAGGCTGTGTTCCACAGAGCCATGGCTAGTCTGCAGAGAGGGTATGAGTGGGTTCCCCCCTGCTTATGTACCACATATAACAGTGGTGTTGTCCATCTTTATCAATAATTGTCCTGGAAGAATGTGGCCCTTGAAGGCTGTCAGAGAATTCTGTAGAGCTAACATTTCTTTTTGACTGATATGCAGGTGCATTTGACTCAGGTTCCACTTGCCCTGAATGCACTGCCCTGCCAAGTGAACCCCCATGTATAGTCTGATGCATCTGTTAGGGTTTGGGCGGTAGAGGGTATAGTGAATGGTAGTTCCATGTTGTGGTGGCAGGCCTCTGCCCACCAAAGGAACTCTTTAAACAAGGAATGATGGGAATCATTGATTCCAGGTCCTGAGGATGTTGACACCATAGGCTTTTTAGATACCATTGTAGTTTTCTCATATGCAGTCTTGCATATGGAATTAGTAGAATGCAAGAGGCCATGAACCCCAGGACTTGCAGTATTTTCCTTGCAGATAGCTGGGTCTTTGTGGCCAGTAGTTTGAAGTAGGCTGTCAAATAAACTTGTTTCTCTGGCGTGAGGTAGGCCATCTGGGAAGCTGTATTCAAGCTTTCTCCCATGAATACAATTTGTTGGCAGGGTACTAGGTGAGATTTCTTTTCGTTTATGGTGTACCCCAGTGAGGTTAGCAGTTTCTTCACAAATGCCAGACTTAACAGTATGTCCTGGCTTTCTGCCTGAATTAGACAATCGTCCAGGTACGGGTATATTTGAATGTTTCTTTGCCTGCAGAATGCAATGACTGGAGCTAGACACTTTGTGAATACCCTGGAAGCAGTAGATAAGCCAAAGGGCAGTGCAGAGAATTGATAGTGCATGTAGCCTGCTCTGAATCGTAGGTATTTTCTGCAAGATTCCCTTATTGGAATGTGCAGGTAAGCTTCCTTTAAATCCAATGTTGCCAACCAGGCATTTTTGCCTAGCATGGGAAGCAGCTGATGAAGAGTTAGCATTTTGAATTTTGGGATTACCAAAAAGGTGTTTAGGATAGACAGGTCCAGGATAGGACGCCAGGAATTGTCTTTTTTGGGTACCAGGAAGAGTCTTGAGTAAAAACCTTGTCCCGATTCCTCTTTTGGGACAGGTTGAACAGCCCTGATACTTAGAAGATTGAGAACCAGCAGTGGAGCCTCTGTCCACTGATTTGGGGGTAGGCCTGGCCAACCGTTTTGTGTTGGTAAGGAGTGGAAGTGGAATCTGTACCCTTGGGAAACTATACTGAGAACCCATATGTCTTGGGTAATGAGTTCCCAGTTTTTTGCATGCAGGGCGATCTTTCCCCTTAAAGGAACAGTCAGCTGAGTAGGGGTTGGAAGGTTTAAGTTTAAGTCATTGAGACAGTTTACTATGGGAAGGTGTCTTACCACTTCCAGCTTTGGAAGCGGGAGCCCCCCACTGCTTAGGCCTGTGAGTACCTTGAGACTGAAGCCTGAGTGGTCTGCTGGTCCTGGGTTTGGACTGAGAAGGCCTGGAAGAGACAGGAAAGGACCAATTCTTAGAAGGCCAGTGCCTACTAAATCTGGGAGGCTGTACTTGCCGGAAATCTTTAACAGTTTGCACAGAGTTAGCTTTTCCCTCCATCGTTTTAAGTACTACTTCTGCTTTGTTGCCAAACAGATGGTCTTGGTTTAAGGGAGCATCCAGTAATTTAGCTTTAACATGATCTGGCAAAGATTGCTCCTTAAGCCAAGCATGCCTTCTAAGTACAGACCCAGTGACAGCAGCCCTGCAAGATGCCTGTAAGGAATCAAAACACACATTGCCAAGTATGTTTACCAACTTGTTCAGCAGAATGCATTGCTTTCCACAAGAAATACAATTGTTAACTTTTACTGACATCGGTTTAGAGCAAGAAAAAGGATCCCCAACGGGGTACTTAGCTTTTTCAAAGACTTTGGATCTGAAACTCGAAAACGAAAATTTCAGGAGTTGGCCGACCGGCACTTGCGAACTGCTTCTGCTTTGGGCACCGCACAGCAAGAAAGACTGATGTAATGGCGTCAGCTGCATGTTTTATACCCCTGACTACCTTACGTCATGGAAGATGAGACAGCAACCGATGCAGGACCCAAGACTTTGATAATCAGGCCGACTAAGGGCTACCTGCAAGCAGATAACCCAAATGTAATGACTGCAACAGTGAAACAAACATCTGTGGTGTTTTCTGTTTTTATCAGCAGTTGTCCTGGAAGGATTAGGTATCTGGAAGCTGTCAGAGCATTCTGGACAGCTAACATCTCTTTTTGATTGATGTGCGGGAGAATTTGCCTTGGGCTCCAGTGGCCCTGAATGCATTTGCCAGCCATGTGAGCCCCCCATGAGTAGTCTGATGCATCTGTGGTCAGGGTTTGGGTGGAGTGGGGTTGAGTAAAATGCAGTCCCTTTTGTGGCTGCATGCTTCTGCCCTTAGACAAGGTATGATAGGAATAACTGTTTCCAGGTCGTAAGATTGCTGGCACCAAAGACTTTTTAAGTACCACTGAAGTTTCTTCATATGCAGTCTTGCATATGGAATTAGCAGAATACATGAGGCCATGAACCCTAGGGCTTGCAGTATTTTTCTTGCAGATTGCTGGGTTCTGGTGGCCATTTGTTTGAAGTAGTCTGTCAGATAGGCCGGTTTTTCTGAAGTGAGAAATGCCATCTGGGAAGTTGTGTCCAAGCTTGCTCCCAGGAATACAATCTTTTGACTGGGTACCAGTTGTGATTTCTTTCCATTGATGGTGTACCCCAATGAAGTGAGAAAGCTTTTTACAAATGCCAGGTGCTGAAGCAGCAATTTCTGACTGTCTGCCTGAATCAGGCAGTCATCAAAGTATGGGTAAATTTGGATATTTCTCTGCCTGCAATATGCAAAGGCTGGAGCCAGGCATTTTGTGAATACCCTGGGCGCAGTAGATAAGCCAATGGAAAGTGCAGAGAACTGATAGTCCATAGATCCTGCCCTGAAACGTAGATATTTCCTGCATGACTCCCTTATGGGGATGTGCAGATAAGCTTCTTTTAAGTCTAGGGTGACTAACCAGGCATTCTTGGCTAGCACTGGGAAAAGTTGTTGCAGGGTAAGCATCTTGAATTTTGGGACCACCAGGAATGTGTGTTGAGAATTGAAAGATCCAGGATTGGGCACCAAAAGCCCTCTTTCCTAGCCACCAGAAATAGTCTGGAGTAGAAACCCTGACCCCTTTGCTCTACTGGAACAGGCTGAATAGCTCTGATATTGAGCAGGGAAAGTACCTGGTTTTGAGCTTCTGCCTACTGGTTTGGGGGAAGGTCTGGAAACCCGCTTGGGGTTGGCAGTGGATGGAAATAAAATTTGTACCCCTGGGATACAATGTTGAGGACCTATCGGTCCTGAGTGATGGGCATCCAGTTTTTTGTATGAAGGGCAAGTTTTCCTCCTCGGGGCACAAGCAATTGGGCAGGGCTGGGAAGAAGAGTTGAGAAGTCATTGTGAACTTTTTCCATAGGGAGGTGGCTTACCACTCCCTGTTTTAGGGGTGGCGGCACTCCATTGCTTAGATCTCTGCATACTCTGAGACAGTAGTCTGGGTGGTATGTTTCTTCTGGGTCTTGTCTGGGAAGGCCTGGAGGGGGGTGGAAAAGGCCAGTGTTTTGGAGGGCAATGCCTACTGAATCTAGGTGGTTGCACTTGTAAGAATTCTAACAGTTTGCATAGATTTAGCTTTTTCTTCCATCTTTTTAAGAACTTCTTCTGCTCTGGTGCCAAACAAACAGTCCTTATTTAAAGGTGTCAAGTAATTTGGATTTGACATGATCTGGCAAAGGTCTGCTCCTCCAGCCAAGCATGTCTTCTCAGTACAGAGCTAGTGGCTGCAGCCCTGCAAGTTGCTTCTAGGGCATCAAAACCACACTGCAAAGTATGCTTACAAACTTGGCTTGCAGAATGCATAAGCTCTTGCAAATCTTTATTTTCTGCACAATCTGGAAATATTACCATTTTCTGTTTAATTAGTTCCAAAATATGTTGCTGGTACTTCAGCATGTGAAACTGGAAATTCAATGCCTTGATAACAAGAGTTGCACAGGTATATACCTTCTTTCCCCATCTGTCTAAAGCTCTGCAATCCTGTCCGAAGGTGTGGGATTTTTGGCTGTAGTAGCCTTAATATCTTTAGGTTCCTGGGAAGTGATCTCTGGATCAGCAGTAGGATTCTTGAAAAGAAACTTGTGGGAGTCAGGTACTCTGTAGTACCGGTCAGGTTTCCTAAGGGCCGGAGGTAAGCTGTCTGGAGTAAGACTGGATTCCATGAAAACATCATCCACAACATCCAGGACAGGGGGTATAGATAAAGGCCTGTGCTGAGGCAACTCTAAAAAATCTCTGAGTCTCTTTTTGGACCGAGGATAGTTTTGGCATTCCCAATGGAAATGCTCTCAAAGTATGCAAGGTTTCACCAAAAGAAAACTCCTCTGGAGGGGATGCAGAGGAAATGGATTCCTCTGCATCTGAATCATCATATGCTGATAAGGGCATGTCCTAATAATCAGAAAGGTCAGAGTCATTGGACTCCTGGTCTGTAGAATCTGAAAGCAACTGAATTCTTTGTCTCTTAGCAGGGAAGGATGGCTTCCCCTAATTAGCGTAATAAGTTCTTCAGCCATTCTAAGCATTTGTTTTTGTGGCATGGGTGCCTGAGCATGCGCTTTGGTCGTTGGTTTTCCAGGGGTAGTGCGTACTCTGGGCCTAAGAAACTCGATAGGTTTGGCTAAAAATGAAGTTGTCGGTTTGATTCGAACATCGGTAGGATGAAAAACATCCTCAGAAGCCGGTGGCTGCACAGCGGCTCCGGACCCATCCAAGGTATAGACATCCGCTGGTTCCATAGTTGAAGAAGCATCTCATGGCATACCAGACTCCAAATGGGTCTCAGCAGAGGCCTACGAATCCATAGAAGTGGGCATCAGGGGTGGCAAAGGCGCCTCACTGAGTACTGGCGGACTGGCGACTAGCTTAATGGAACATCGCCGGCAGTTTTGGAATGCGGTCTGTCTCTGTCTTTATCCTTATGTTTTTTCGGAAGATCGGTAGTCAGATGGTTTACCAAAGCCATTTCTGAACATGGAGAACGAGATTGAAAGAATTTAGTGACAAAGATAGCCCAATGACAAATGGTTCAGGCGTTAAACAAGGCATAAAACCGACAGCGAGGGATGTCGTGGTCTGGGCCTAAACAGGTGACGCAGTTAAGAATGAAAATCTCTGTGAGCTATTTGCTTTCCACAGGCAAGACAATTGTTAACTTTTTCTGACATTGGTTAGAGCAAGAAAAAAGGATCCCCAATGGGGTAAAACGAAAATTTCAGGTAGAGGCCGACCGGCACTTGTGAACTGCTTCTGCTTCAGGATCCTCCTCGACAAGAAAGACTGATGTAACGGTGCCGGCCGCCTGTTTTTATACCCTAGACGATCTGACATCACGGAAGAAGAAACAGCATCAGACGCAGAAATACTAAGACTCTGGTATTCGGGCCGACTGAGGGCTACCTGCAGGCAGATAACCCAAGTGTGATGACTGCAACAGTGAAACACGAAGAACATCACTCATTACAACAACACATCTTCAATGTGGAATTCTGAACTGGGTCAAAATAACTTCTGCACTTAATGAATATGTTTTATCAAAGGCCTTTGTTGAAACTTACCAGCCAACCCCTAATCTAATCCAGTGCTTCCCACATTTATGTTTAGAGGTGCATTCTACAAATGTAACATAAAAATATATACAAATAAGCTAGTTAACTTCCCTAAATCTTGTCAAGCACAAACTTGACAAAAGTTCCATCTAGTTGATTTCAACTCATCGACACTAAACTCCCGAACTGTTTTACACAGGAAATCACTACCAGTGTGGATTTCAAGTGTAAGCAAGTATTGGTTCCTTTGCTGGAGATATCTCCCTTTCCTTTGTGTTTAGGCAACTGTAGAGCTAGTTTATGTAATTTTGGTGGTGGTGGGGGGTGTGGCAAAATGCTTACCCTTACATTTTCATCAGGTAGAGCTCCTGACAAATTCAAAACTATGAACTGGCTAACTGCCAAGTTACAACTTAATAAGTTACAATGGAGGCAGTGCTGTCACTTGTGATGTAAAACTTTCTGAACTAATATTCGTAGTTCCTAAATAAAAGTACAAATGAAAAGAGTGAGAAGTACACCCACAAAGAAAGGGAGATGATGATGGAGGAGGTCCAAAAGATATTGCAATACCTAGTGAGGGGTAAGGCAGCAAAGAATGTTTCAAAGTGTAGCTTTATAGTAAGTTTCAGGGTCAAGATATTGATCACTTTGCTCATAACTTTCAAAGAAATGGAGGAATGCAATGATCTCGTCCACTGATACCCCTGTCATACAGAGGAGTCATTTTGGTTGCAATCTAGGTGGGGATCTAATGCTTCTCCAATGGACTAAGGTACCACTCATTCTTTAACTTGTTTACATACATTTTGGCCACTTGCTTTGCTTCAGTGTACTGTGTCAGGTCACTCTGGACTAGTGTGGATTTAAGGGTAAAAACAGACCACAAACAGCTGTAAGAAAACTATGCTACTTACCAAAAAAGTATGGTTAGAAATTGTTCCCTTTAGTAGTTTAGAGTACTAATGTTGAAAAGTCCTATGATAATGGGAAATGGGTCTTTCTGATCAGAACATTTGGGAAACTGATGCCTCCTGTAGCGTTCTGTTACCATACTAAGGGGCATATATTAAAAAATCTACTGCAGAAGTCAAGGTAGAAAGATTTCTGTCTATGTCATAAAGGTTTGTCTATAAGTACCAGGGAAGAATGTCCTAACCTTCTACAGTACCTACCCATACCATAAGACCTCAAGCTCTCAGGGTAGAGGTACACTCAGTGACTGATTGTTTGTTGATGAATGTTTGGATTATTTAAGCTGCCTGAAAAGAGACTTTACTACTTTATCTTTTCAAGAATTTTTAATTAGCCCAGGGTACAAGACAAACACAAAACTGACTTCCTAGTTATTAGCTTCACCTTTCACCTATGCTAAAACAAGGTTTACAGCTGAAGTATGTGGCATCTTGTTTCAAATGCTCAGGGGTCTAGATTTTAAATACTCTGGAATGATCCATTAAGGGGAAATAAGAACTAATGAAAACGACACATGACTTCTTGGTGTAGTCACTGCCATACAAAGAATTAACATACAAGTACTTGTTCTGCTATTAGTCCTTGATGAAGCTTACAGAGTTCTGTAACTCAACTCCACTCTCACAACCAAGAAGCTTTCCCTTCACTGCAAGCTCAATCTGTTACAAGTGGCTAGAGCAATAGTAAATGCTGCCAGAACTGTGGGGGTAGAAGGGGTCTAGACTTTTAATGCACACAAGCACAACTTGAAAAATGCAATATTTAATTATTCAACACAATTATGCTATGTGGAACAGCTTCACTGGAGTGGTCTTAGGTCAACTGGTGACCTAGGCAAAAGGGCTCCACGACGCTCCTACCTGGTGCCCCCATCTTGGTCTACCTACACCAAATAAGTATTGGAAAAGTGCCCCTACTAGAGTGGCGCCCTAGGCGGCCGCCTAGTTGGCCTATGCCTAAGGCCGGCCACAGGTTCAGTTAAGCTTACTTCCTACTGGCCTTCAAGAAAGCTTGAATACTGTATCTACATGATGGCATTTTCTATTTCTCATATATACACCAAGATTATTTTTTTTAAAACAGTTATTGATGGATTTCTCCTGAAATGTAAACTTATTCCATAAACTCAGAGGGTCTTATGTAATGTATTCTTTACTCATCTGTATTATTATTATTTACATTTAGTATTGGTGGAGTCTACATGTCCTCCCCGCGGTCGAGAGACATTTAAAGACAGGTAGGTGCATCCGTGAATGGGTGTGCCTTCCTTGAAGGTTGGGCATCCGGCTGGCAACTCGGCACCGTAAAAATCCGCTGCCAATCATTAGCGGACCGGAGTTCCGCTGTGGCGACCCCTAACCAGGAAAAGCCGAAAGACAAACAAGCATCGGTTTTTCTGACCTAGTGTTAGCTCCCAGTCATACATTCTAAACATACACTTACTAAAATATTGAAGAATTCTTACAGATAAGGCAGAGGACACCTCTAAAAGAAAGGAGACATGATAATCCCTGAAACAAGTCCTATAATTTTTCTAGTATGGAATCAACAAACCTTTTCATGTTCTTTCAGGTGCCTTGTACAAACGCTACACAAAGCTGTACTTTACTCAACAGATTACATCAGTGAGTTATAATGCTCTCTCTCTCTGGAGTGATCAGACATGACTAAGAATTAGATGAGATACACAACCTACTTTCTGTAACTTTGGTAAATACACAGTGGTCAAAGCTTATACTGTTGTCTAACACTACCTACAGATCATTACAGACATAAATCATTAAAGATGGTGAGAGTTTTACAATCTGACCATTTATTTTGTAACCATATCACATGTCCTGTTTTGCAGAGTCTCATAATTTTAAATTTAAGACCATTTCAGAGAACTTCAGCATCTCCTACTGAGGTGATTATGTGCCCAATTGCAATCAGCGCATTTGGAAACCCACAGCATGTTCGATCACTTTAATGTCCGAGACAAATAGTCCAACAAGTACTGACCCTAATGCAGAGTCCTGTGGGGGATCCATGATAAACCTGTTGGGGCAGATGGGTAACTACCCTCCTCCATGACATGTTGTGCTCCACTGCATAAAGTGTTTTACCCACTGAATTACATAATGAACTGTTAGGAATGGAGCTACTTGGTGTGGGAAGAGAACCCAAAACCTTCTGTACCAATGATAAGTGTGCCTCCTGTTGCACCACTGACACCACTTCTGTCAATTACTCCATTATTGTGGGTAATGCCCAGTGCCTTAACTAAGTCACAGATGTGCAGTATGCACAGTCATTACTCCATCAAATGATCCTATAATCTCTTCAGAGAATGTCACAAGTTTCAACAGACAAGATATCCCATTAACAAACCCGCAGTGTCCCACATCTAAGAAAATACCTTCATTTTGGAAATGCTAATTTACAGCTAAGTTACAGCTTTCTCCAAGAGAATACTGGCCAGAATACTGAACTAAAACTGGGTCTGATGCCACACTCCCTCCCTTTTGTGAAATGGCACAGACATGCCCATATGCTAACTTTTCTTCCCAAAATGACTGATAAGGGAGTAGACAGGTTTTTCCATGATCCTACATAGGAAACCATGACATAAGCTATCCAGTGCACAGAATGGGTTTTTAATTTTGCTTGTGGCAGCAATTAATTCTGTAGTTATACAAATACAAGGGATATCTTGTTTTATCTCAATAACGCTTTAATGCATTGCTCTGCTACATGTGAAGTATGTATCAATTTTTCTGCTGTAAAAACTACATCCTGTGGTTGGGAGACTTTTGTACCCCCTCACCTTTGCAATCTTACCTGTTGGTTCCTCTACCTTCATCCAATTAGCATATTCCTTCCTGGAGAACAGGAACCCTATGGCCCATTTGTTCATGTTTGGGCTCCCCAAACAGCCCTCTCATCCACAGCATAATTCAGATGATAGAGAAAAAGCCAGACTGCTGTTCCTGGGGGCTGGACTATCCTCACCCACTTCAGCAGCTTCTCTGAGCCTGCAACAGTTAGCTATCTAGGGAAAGTTCCTCCATTCCCCCACCCCCGCCAACACACAATAGTTTGACCTCAGCTGCTGAGTGTAAAATGCATGAGCACAGTCATGTGGCAAGACACAGCTACCTAGCATCCTTCAGTATAGGCAAGCTGGCAGCCCGTCACTCCCACCTCCCCTGTCAGCTCTTACACAGACACCAGAGCCACTAGTCAAACTCTGGTCACCAATGGCATAGTCAGGGCTTTATCCGTGTGTGTCCCAGAGCATGGCTGTTTACTGACAACATGATACAGTCAAAACCCTTTGCCTTTCAGTTTTTTGACACAATTAAATACCAATTTACTACTGTTTACGGCCTTTAGACTGTTAGATCAGAAAAGTTTGGTAAGAAAAGAAAGCAATCAACACTTTTTTATAACTAAGGCAATTTTGGAAAGCTAGACAGAACTTTTTCTGCTGTATATCTTAATTTGGTGACTCAACTCAAGGAGGATCTGATGAATTTATCTGTGTATTTACATCTTATTGGAACATAATTATTAGTGCTAAGGTTAATATCACAGAAATCACTGGCAATATCTTAAGACTTATTTTCACTGAGGAAAGCATCTCCATCTGTTCAGGTACACAATTTACTGCATAGTTTCTTACGGATAAAGTCACGAGTGCATGGTTTATTTTTAAATGAATTTGATTTTATTCTTAGGTTAAAGACAACTGTATCATAATATATTTACTCATGGGAGAAGGAGCACAAAGATCTTATGTTTAATTAGTACATTTAAGATACTGCTGTGCTTAGTCTGATTTGTACTATTTGTTATAAACAGATTTAACAGTCAATTAACACTTCTGTAAACTTATTTCACATGAAGTAATTTATACAGCCAATGTTTAAGTAGTTAAAAGTCCCCAAAAGGGGCTGTATTTTCAGTGATTATGTCCTGGAGTTTAGACAAGATGTCTTCAAGTCCTACATGGGACACTTACAATTTCTGTAATATACTACGAGTTCCACTAATATTAATTTTAAATCATTTTAGCTCTGACTTAATTTATTGCATACTGCTTGTCAGATGTTTATTTACATATGCAAGGACATCACTACTTAGCCCATCAGACCTGCAACAATGAAAGGAGGTATATCTTTTTGTGATATGCAGTTTGGATTTTTAAACCAGGTTTCTCTAATGGCACAGATATTGACGCCCATCAAGCAGGAAAAATGTTCTAAATGGCTCATTTATTACTTATGTTTCAGGCATTAAGCAAAGCCACCTACATCCTTTATATCTGTACTAACTTTTAGGGAGTCTTGGAATTTGAAAAAGACAAAAAAGGCACTACAGGGATGAACAATCTCCTGTTTAGACTTATACTCCCTAGAGGCTGAGTGGAAGCATATTATATCTCCTTATATTCTCAATCCAGACTGGCAAGCACCAAATCCCGTCTGAGACTGACTTTATTATACACTGATGCACAGTGGAGAAGGGCTGATATGCAAAATACCCGTGCATCAAAGCCTTGAACGATGCATACGAATTTGTATACAATGTTAAGACCACATATATTTGCCCTGCACAGAACACATATGCACTGGCCCCCCCCACCATACAATTTAACAAGTCAGCACCACTGAAGTACTGGCTGGTCTTAATGTGGTAACCTATGGTGCAGCAACCACATATTACACAATGATGCTCACTTGTCAGCACAGCAATCCCCATTCTTTGCTACTAACAATACCAGAACTGTCTAAAGCTAACAACTCTCCTGCACAAAAGGAGAATATCAAATGTTGCAAGAGTTCTCTACACTGCAGGCAAACCTGTCATCACACACAAGCTTTTCCCACCTCCTCACTAAAGTGATGCAGGGGAGGTCCTGTCGATTGTAGCTCATACCATACCAGATCCCTTCATTACCATAATATGGTAATGTCCACTAGAATTCACTCTCATGCCTACGGAGTAAACCATTTTTATGAATCACTCCTATGCACGACAGAGGACCACAGTAGTAACAGACAACTTATCAAGGTAAATTAAACCTTATAAAGTAGCTACAAGTTGTTACTTAGTAAGGACTGCTATACCTTCCTAAGCAGTTTATCAGTTCTGTACTACGTAGAGCTGACATACTATACATGCTTCTTCCCATCCTAAAGATAAGATGGGATGTGGTTGCATATGATCAAGGATAACAATGTAGTTCTACGAATCAAATCAGCTGATGGCAGCATACCATGGTGACAGTGTGCACAACCCTGGTTCTCCGTAAATCAAAGGGCCAAACTCCTAGTCCTTAGTCAGACTGAATGCCAAAACATTCTCTTGATGGCATGTGCATGTCAAGAATTTGTTTAATAGACAGAATAAAGTTTAATAAAATGGGATAGTCTACTAGCTCCAAACACACAGCTGTCAGATGATTTTTGGACTATGATGATAAACTGGAATGTCCCAAACCACCACTTTTTATGCATTTACATACCAGAAACAAATAAGTTTATTTAATTCAGCTCCTGTTAAACAGATAAGTGGACTGTCTGTGGCACAATGCCTGTCAGACCTATTCACGGGAAGTGGGAAAAAAAAGCTGTTTAATTGACAGCAGTTTCCAATTTTCCTTCATTGTTTTGAGCACCTCACGAGTGTGATTGCCCAAATAAAATACTCCATATTTAGTAGTCTGTACCAAGGAGCTGTATTAAAACATCTTCTGCAGGGGTTGTATCCTTAGCCAGGCAGGCCTTCTGACCACTAATCCCACAGCTGCTACCTTGTACGGTATCATACCTGCACTTGCGAGTATTTGTCCACCTGCGAAGTTCAACGGTTTTGACCAGATTCCTATCATAACCTCCCAAGTCTCCTCCTTCATCTGGTCTAGATAAGTAATTTGAAACTTGGTCATATGTGTGATAACTACTGGCTCTGAAGGCCAGAGTAGCAGACATGCATGGCTTCTTCTCAAATCAGTTCAGCGATCTGTTTTCCTTATCAATGGGAAGGATACTGAAAGCAGGTACCAGTTCTAATCCTTCTTTACAAGCACAGACACCACTGCTGTATCCACCACAGTGCTTTAGTAATGGAACTTGAACTCTGGACACTAGTACCCATCAGGCTTCTTGGAAGCAAGGGGCTAGTAGCATGACTTATTGGAGACTGCTCAGAATATATCTTCTAAGGTTCCTAAAACTGGAAACATTACTAGCGGTTTACAAGCATCCAGACCCAGGAAATCAAATCTCTCTTCAGGGCATCTTACCCTCTTTGGCTTCCAATATGACATGGACTTTCATCCTACAAAGAACCTCTCTAAATGAGAGATTCTTTGTAGGATGTTCCTCTCCAAATTTGATTTCCTTTGTAGGTGAAGCAGAGGACAAAGTGTTATTAGTATCTGTGTCATACATGATGGGGGACATACCTAAGCAAAGCAGTTTAATTCTTCCTTCATCACTCTTTAAAGGAGTGATCACCCCTGTCTGTGGAGACATCTGCCCTTTCTCTTGGCAGAGAATTCCAGACACTGAGGTTTGAGCTGCCCTTCACTACAGTTTCTGCAGAACATAAAGGAATCCCTAAAACAAGGAAATCCACTCCTAGGGAATAGCCTGAGACAGAAAGGGGTGGGTAGGGACCGGTCTTATTGCCTGAACTCATTTAAATGAAGGTAGCAAGATGCTAGTGCTCCATGCTTGCAAGTTTGAGTCCTCTTAAGACAGTTTCCTTGAAGGCTAAGGGGCCAAAGACAGAAATCTCTGACTGCCATGCTCTGATCCTGGACAACATTCCTAGTGGAGAGACTTTCTGTCCCTTCTGAAAAAGCAAAGTGTGCTTCAGCTACAGTTGCTCAAAGTGGGATATCTGACCAAAGTCTACAAGAAGGTTCTCTGCTCACTGGGAGGGTCAGTGGCTACAAAACTGCAAAAGCAACTCAAAGGGGCTTGTATCCTCAAGCTGAGCAGAGATTTCAGATGCCATTATCACATGACCTGGGTCCCTCCCTGCCTTTTTCTTAGATTGGTTTTCTAAACGCTTCTTTGGGGAGGGGGATCATCCAAGGTCAGTGGTGAACTAGAAGATGTCATGGTTTTATGAGTAAAGGTATTGTTTACCTTCCAATCTAACCAGTTTTGCATGAGACATTCCCTTCTCCTAAGCATTTCTGGTGCACATGCTTCACAGCACAAACAGTTCACAGCAGCCAGAGGCTTAAACAGAAAAACAAAATATGGTAATGTTGGTTTGGAATATATACACGGTAAGAGCACCTGCCCTATTTCTTAGGAGTGGACATGTCCTAAAAAAAACTTACCAGCAACTGACCCAACTAAGTTATACAGAATTAAATGTCAGTAACAAAATGCAACAAACTTAAAAAAAGAAAAAAAAATCCCTCAACGGAAGTACCTATCTGTCTGAGCACCAGAGCAGGCTGAACAAAGCCAGACTAGAAACGTCGGCATGAAATAGTAGATCCATGGGAAACTATGGCAAGAAAGCTCTAAAATGGCACAGTTGGATATCTGCTTCACAAAGGGAACTGTTCTGATATCCCTAAAGGACAAACACCTGCAGGCTTTGATAGGAATGTCACTGAGATCTGAATCTTGACAGGGACATTGGCAGCTGAAATCCCAAAAGTAAAGACTACATATCAGAAGAACATCACCAATACTAGAAAGAGTGAAGCTCCACACCGATAAAGGCAAATCTCTAAGCAGACGTTCCTTCAATTTATGGTCAACTCCTACGGAGCTACATGAGTGCCCACTGGAAAGACGTTTCCAGAAAGAGTAATTTTTGACCAATTAGCTCAAAAGGAAGTCAGTACAAGCATGTTTGGATGACTGCATTACCCACTGAGGTGGGAGCTAGCAAAACCATCTGCCTTTTTGGAGACCAAAAGAAGTCGTCAGGGTAGCTTTAGACTGATTGAATACCCTCTTTAATATCTGGTTTCATATGGGTCCTAAAACACCATACAAAATAAATAAATAATCAGTAAAGCATTTCTGGGGAAGGAATAATGGCTTTAGGCTTGTATAAGCTATTCCTCATGAGGTTTACGGCCCCTCCAAAGGGAGTGTGTCAGACACAGGGAAGGGGAAGGATATTTTTACATCCATCTCAGAAACAATAGCTTTAAGGTCCAGAAACTCCTCAGTGAAGATAGAAAGAGGTTTAGGTTGATAGAATGGTAATTCTGTCACCATTTGTTATGTGGATGTTCAGCAGAACTATCACAACAGGATCACGGGATGCTTTGTAGACCAGGCATTGATCACCTTTTAGCAGTCTGTAGGAGACAGAGTATAGGGATAAAGTTAAGAGGTAGTCCATGCAGGATATGTTTATGCTATGTACTGTTTTATGAAGAACCTTTGTGGATGCGTCAGTTGCTGCATATGCCTGGTCAGGTACATACTGATGGGCAGCACTATATTCAATGGTTTGTTTGTTGAGGGCTGAGTACAGCTGAACAATGACATCCTTGAACACAGATGCCATGCCCTTAATTATAAGTTGCATGACACAGAATGTATGCCACTTCAGCTGGTGCACAATTATCTATAGGCCCCATTTACCACTTGTGAGCTTACCCACTACCAGAAGGGGTAAGCTCACAAATAGTAGTGTGAGAAGGAAGCATGTGAGTTATGCATACTAGCTACTGGGAAAATGGAGCCTACACATAACTGTGCACCAGCTAAAATGTCATACACTGAAAGACATCTTCCCTTGTTCAGAACAAGTTTCAGAACACACCCTCCAAGAGTACAATCCTGCATCTGTAAGTCAAACTCTGACTGGACATCAGATTTAACAAGAGCAATAGAGCAAGATAAGCAGAAGAACCCACCCCAAAATAGTAGCTA